>NW_027529175.1:5318572-5321916 GCF_008692635.1 Crocuta crocuta
GTGGCCGGGGAGCGGCGCCCGAGGCCGGGCTCAGCCTGGGTCCCTTCTCTGGGGCTGCGGGAGGCACAGCACAGCCCCAAACCCTGCGGGAATGGGGTGCAACAGTCAGTGGAGACGGTGAGGCATGTTGGCCCCTGGAAAACACGTCCAGAGACCCCGGCGGTTCCTGATCCCCACGTCGGGGTGGGGATTACTCCGCTTTTGTCCCTGAAAAGTGACTCAGAAAGCCTCGAGAAATACTGAAAGGTGAACTCACTCTCCAGCAAAACAGATTTGTGGCAGTGGCTTGTGGTTCCTCCCAAGTTCGGCAATCAATACACTTAGCTGCACAAAATACAGATAAAAATAGCGTGACACGTGGGGGCATCAATTGCTACAAAGCAACCTCCATNCCCTGGGCCGAAGTCAGACACTTAACCAGTTAAGCCCTCCAGGTGCCCCATAGCCTGAGTCCTTAAAAGCTGCCTTTCTTTCTTTCCTTTTTTTTGTTTGTTTGTTTGTTTGTTTTGGTGATGCCAGTACAGCTGTTAGAGGCACATGCAGTCGAACCCACTACACCCCTTGTGAGAGGCACACAGGTGTCATTTGGAAATGGCTCCCAGCAAGTACCCACCACAGTAAACTGAGACTCCAGCCGCTTCCCCGACAGCTGTCGGGTCTGGACAAGCCCTCAGTGCTCTGAGCTGCTTCCTGGTGGATGAGGCGGAATAACAACGCACCCTGAGGCCGAGGTTGTGATGTAAACAGGACCCAGCCGGGCACCGGGTCCTACCTGGGAGTGGCCGTCTTCACGAGCCACCACGGCCGTGGCTGTCATTTATCAACCGCCCTCTCCATTCGAACTATGGATGTGGGTCTGAACCCTGTTTTTCCCGAGAACCTGCGAGACGTGAGGAAAGGACATCGTAGGGCACGTAAGTGACTCGACCGACCGAGGTCACAACGCTGGTCGGAGCCTGAGCTGAGGTTACCAGGTCACAGGGCAGTTTCTCTTTGTTTTCCTCTCTTTGCTTCTTCACACCCTCAGCCGCCCCCCCCCAAAAGTGTTAATGAGTTCAGCTTTTAGAAATGCGGCCTTTTATGCTCAGTCTGTCATCTGGAGAGTTATTGTTAGGCTTTCCTTCCCCCCCACCCCTCCCTCCCTCCTCTGTCAGAACTGGGGGGTGGGGGCGGCCACACGGGGAGGTCAGGCAGGCCACCGCTGACTAGTCTAGCCGGGTAAGAGCTAGAGTTTACGCACTTGACCTCAAATTACTCCTAGATGACCTCCCAGCCCGTCCACACTCCATTAATCTCTCACAGTCCGTCCTCCGGGGCGTCTGCCGGGCAAGTGAAGCCATTTGGGCCACTAACTAACTGTAGGAAAAAGTGTGGAACTCGGGGCTCAAAGTGGCTCCTTAACCCCATCTTGTGCTTGCCCTGCATCAATGATTATCCCAGTCAAGCCGTGAAGTAGCCTAGAAACTCACGTCTCTGGAGCAGATGGTAGGGGTGTGGACGGGAGGGGGTCACTCATTCATTCACTGGCCCACTCGGCAGAGCCCGTCACAAACCGAGGACTGTAATTAAGCCGTAGTTCAGGTTCACCCGAGCTCCGGCTTCTACACCGTTTTAAAGAGAGGAGGCGGAGGGATGGAGCGCAGGACGGCGTCTGCGGCCTGAGCACAGGTGCGGGGAGCTGGCAGCTGGAGAGAGCGAGCCTGGGGGGGCTGGGGGGGCTGGGCAGGAAGGGGGGGCAGAGCCGGGCGAGGCAACAAAGGTGGGTGAGTTCCGGGTGTGGCATGGGGGCCGCCGGAGTGTGACAGCCGGTGACGTTGTGTCGGGGCCTGGCAATCCCCTGTGCTCTGTGCTTCATGCATGTTGCCTCTCTGGGCGTCGCAGGAGCCCAGCTGGCCTTGAGGGGAACAGGGGCCCCCAGTTGGAGGAGGGGTGCAGGACTCCGAGCCGGCAGGGAGAGAACCAGGGGGTCGGGGTGCGCAGGAAGGTCGTGGAGACCCTGCGGAGAGACAGAGAACAAGGGGAGACAGCTGCGGGCGGCGCCTTCTCGGGCCCAGGGCACAGCTGCAGCCGGGCCAGGGGTCTCCCCCACCGCAGCCAGCAGGCTGGAAAGCTGGCTCTCGGTTGCCCTGGCAACAGGCTGCCCAGGTTCAGGGAATTATAATGAAAAAGCCTCATGCAAATGAGGTAAATTACAATTAGGAGGAAGCACAGAGGGTCGGTCCTTGAGGAAGCGCTGGGGGCGGGGATTGTGCAGCAGACAAAGGATGGAGCGAGGGAGGACTTGCATTGTGTATGTGCTGCCCACGGGCCTGGGACAGTGCGCATCGCAGCTGCGGGGCCTGTGCAACACCATCGCTGTACAGACCAGAGGGAGCAAGGCCAGCGACTCAGTAACTGGAATGTATCTCCTTTCGAACAAGAAAATAAAGGTGTCAAGAGCTTCAGAGACTCACCCAAGCCGTACGTGGCGGAAGCAGAAGGAGGTTTGAGCGCGGGTCTCCCCAAGATAAGTTTAAAGTGCGCGCTGCTTGCCGGGAACCCCAGGTGGTCAGGCATCTGCCCCCCCATACTCCCCCAAATTCTCCCCTAAAGACCAGCTTTCCATAGTCTGACCCCGGGGAGTCGCTCCCACCTGAAACCCACTGCTCAGGCCTGCGCCCGTCATAGGGTCCCCGTCTGGGTGCATCGCTTCGTGCTGTTAGGACAGCCGCTGCTATTGGGACCGAAGCAAACAGGGGAGAGGAATCCCCGAGTAACAGAGAATTAAGGAAACAGGCAAGAGCTAAAACAGGGCCTCCGGGAACCACGACAGAAGACCCTTGGCGAGGTGGGTGAAGATACTGCATTCGTAAAACAAGAACAGAATTTGCAGAAAAGCAATGTCCCCAGAGCAAGGGAGAGATCCCGTCTGTGGAGGTCAGCGGAGCGAGAAATACAGGAATCCGTTAGGGGGCTTCGGGGGAGGCCGAAGAGGAAGACAGAAGGGTGGGGAGAACGGAGTTCCGGGCCCTGGGAGGCCCAGGAGCCTCGTGTGGGTGGGCGCTGCCTGTAGGGGCCTGTGCGCCCGGGACCCGGTGTCCTCCATCCAGCAGCCCAGCCCAGCCCAGCCCAGGGTCCTGCCTCAGCCGCTCACCGTCCTGCTCACCCCTCTGCAAGAGAAGTGCCCAAAACCGTCCTTTGCCCCGGGGCGAGGCGCAAGCTGTCTGACTTTCCTCGGGCTGACCCGGTCTCGTAGGTGAGTCTTTACCCCCCAGAGCGGGCAATGGAAACAGAAAGGCATTGTGTCCAGGTTTGCAGCCTGCAGCCCCTTCCATGGGGGCAGGGCTGGGGGGGGGGGGGGGGGG
>NW_027529175.1:5321990-5395201 GCF_008692635.1 Crocuta crocuta
GTGACCCACTTCCAACCCCCGGGCCAGAATGTGCTGCTGTTGTTTTATCTCAAGAACTGACCTTCGCGTGGAGTTCAGGGTCGACCCTGGAAAATATTAGTCACGGAAATGAGCGCTCACTCATATAAATAAAACATTTTAAAAAATTAAAACAAAAGAGGGGGCGCCTGGGTGGCTCAGTTGGTTAAGCGTCCAACTTCAGCTCAGGTCATGATCTCCTGGTTCGCAGGTTTGAGCCCCGCGTCGGGCTCTGTGCTGACAGCTCAGAGCCTGGAGCCTGTTTCAGATTCTGTGTCTCCCTCTGTCTCTGCCCCTCCCCTGCTCACGCTCTGTCTCTCTCTCAAAAATAAATAAAACATTGGGGCGCCTGGGTGGCTTAGTCGGTTGAGCGTCCGACTTTCGCTTAGGTCATGATCTTGCGGTTCGTGGGTTCGAGCCCCGTGTCGGGCTCTGTGCTGACTGCCAGCTCGGAGCCTGGAGCCTGTTTCGGATCCTGTGACTCCCTCTCTCTGTGACCCTCCCCTGCTCATGCTGTCTCTCTCTCTCCTAGAAATAAATAAAACATTAAAAAAATTTTTTTAAATAAATAAAACATTAAAAAAAAGAAGAAGAAGAAGAAGAAATGAACGCTCAGTGAGGGCCTGGGCTCAAACCCAAGAAGGAGCCCGCTGTTTCCTGGGAGCAGCGACTCTGCCTCCCGGAGATGCTGTAAGAGCACCGTGGCCGGACACGTGGATACCAGGCCACGGGCAGGAAGATGGGGAGAGCCGGAAGCAAGCCAAAAACCCTACAACACGGACACCTGAGGGGGAAACTGAGGCAAAGAGAGGTCAGGAGCAGCACCAGCATTTGCTGAGCCAGACTCTGCCCTTCGCCCTTATGCTCTAGAACCTCTCCATACTTTGAAAAATGTATGTTCTCAGCTGGGGGTTAATCAAGAGACTATGTTCTAAAACCTCCTGCTTTGATTACGTTGGACCTTTCTTTTTTGAAATGTCCAGTTGAAGGTCACCTAACTGGGTCTTTAAAAAGAGAGAGAAAGGTTTCCCAGGGAAAACCAGAGGTTAATGACTGGCTCTCACCCTGGGTGCCCGGGGCTGGGCACACATCTGCAAGCCAGACACCCAGTGTGGCCTCAGGAAAACCCTGTCGCTGGGCTCCGAGAAGGCAGTTGGGTTGGTGGCAGTGCAAACTAGCCCCAGACACGCTCAGGCCTCTGAAGAGGACCGGGGACCCCCACGCATGCCCATCACGACATGCACAGAAATGTTCAAGTTCTCCTCTTTGCGTGAATGTAATAACCCAACCAGATGAACAGCAGTGAGACAAGGAATGTTCCATTTGCCGAGCGATTTTAAGCGGCTTCTTTTGACCCTCCTTTCTAAACCCCTCAGAATACAGTCACGTTAACCCAGCCTTTCCTTTCGTTCTGGAGATGGCAGGAGACGTGACTCCAGAAATTTCTACAGCCTTCCAAGGCCTGGCTTCTTTGCTTAGTGGCCGAAGGTCAGGTGGGGAGCGGGAGGTAATGTTTGGTCAGCGTGGATGGTGGTAGCCCAGCCCCCCCCCAACCCGCCCCGCCCCCGGCCAGCTCCACTCCCTGCTCACTCGCCAGGCACGTTCACTACAGGCAGACGGCCCTGTCGTGGGAACAGTTTATAACAAGTGTTGGTTGTGTTTTTCCCGGAAAACTTGCGTGGGTAGGAGGCAAGCTGGCCCCCTCCCTCAAAACCTGGCTCAGATTGTAGACAAGAGAGGGCCGAGTCTGGTTTAAAAAAAAAAAACAACCCAGGGAGTGGCGGGGTTGGGGGGGTGTGTGTGGAATTTTTAGTGATTTCTCACGGTTTGGGCTCTGGGCTAGTTAAGGCCACTCAGGACGTCCTGAACATTCTCCGCCTAAAACTTCAGACCCCCAGCCCGTTTCAGACACACACGACTCTGCTGGGATCAGTAAAATGGGCCATTTCCGTTCACTCTCCTTTCTCCCCCGGCCCCCACCCAGCCATGTAGAACCCTCCAGCAGGGAAAGCTGGGGCTCCCTGAGTTAATACTCCTCAGACTCGGATACATATTTGAGAAGCGAAATCGTCCCTGGTTTTTATAATTCCCAGGAGGGGAGCCCACGGGGGTGAGGGAGCGAGGCCGTTAACGCCGGTGAGCTGTTTGTTCTTGGTGCGTTTTGCTAACACGAGAAGGTGGGTGGTAGTTTTGGAAGCTGCTACTGGCCCTACTCTGCCATGGCCTTGCCCAGCCTCTGTGTCCAGGGAGCGCCTTTCCAAACCCCTTCTGGCCAAGCGAGCCCCCACCCCTCTGTGCGCCCCTATTACAGCATTCTGTTTAATTGCCATCCCCATAGCTAGCCAGTTAGGCCAGGGGCTTTCCAGGGCCCAGGACTTGTCCCCTAGGACGCCTTCCTTTGGGTGCAGCCGGATGGCTTCTTACCACTAAGCCTCACTTGACTGTGATCTGTGCATCTCAAACCCAAGACAGGGCAGCAACTGCAGAAGACAAGAAACCGTAAACATCAAAAGGTCAACAGTTCTGGCCGCCGGGGCTTCTGCTTGTTAGAAACCGTCGACGATCCCTTCCCATCTCTCCCCAGCAAACGGACCCCCCCTTTTCCCCCTCCCCCATTTCTTTCGTAACCTGTCCCCCAAAAGGAGCAGGACAAGATCCTCCCCACGGGAAAAACCTCAGCAGCAGTGGGGCTGCTCAACGGAGCCGGGCGCTGCGTCCGAATCTATACCCATTCTGTTCGTAGCCGCCTACGTTCGTCTGTCTGACCAGATTCCTCTGGGAGGATTCACGCCAAGGAAATTTGACTTGCTGCCATCGGAGCTGTTGTGGATAAATGGGCTTTCTCTTGGCGCGTCCAGAAACCTCCATCCTCACGGACCTCCCCTTCGTGAGCCCTGACGACATCCGCACCGCGGCCCCGTCCAGGGCAGCGAAAGCACTGACGCCGCCGAAGTCAGCTAAGAGCACAAGCCAACGTTTTTGTTTGTCGGTGCGAAGCCGATGGCATATGTAACATACATGCATGTGCGTGTGTGTGTGCACATCACATCGAGAAGTAAATGACACGCACTGGTGGGCGCGGTGTTACCTGGTGAAGACTGGAGGCATTGTTTGAGATGGAGGTGGTGGAATTGCATATTGATACAGTGGGTATATCAAATGTCAGATTTCAGTGGTAACGGGAAGGAAAGGGAGGAAGAGAAATACTTCCCTTAGAATATATCCATTCATCATTTTCTCCTTTGTAAACACTGAAAAAAAAGCCCGAGAAGCTGTGTGCCTTTCCTTGAGAGGTGCCCTTCAGCTCGCTGAGAGATGAAGTTCAGTCTGATGGCAAGGTTACTAAGGAAACGATGTATGCTTATGAATAGCAAACCAAATAGACACACAAAACGTGAGTAAATCATTAATTCATTATATTATTACTGATGGGATCTGGAGAGGCTTACATCTTCCATCTTCATTCCAAGTTCTCGAAAGTTTGCTTTCATCACAAGACAAACACTCGGATGGCCACTTTATGGATAATTATGCCCTCTCTGCCTCACTCTGGAGGCCAAGGAAGACTGGCTCTCAGATTTTAATGGATCAAAGAAAATGGTAAGCCGGGCAAGAGGCGTGTGCTTCGTGGTTTTGGGGGTTGGGTAGGGGTTTTTTTTTCTTTTCCTAATTGGCGTCTGTGGTTTCTGTCGAGAGTGGAAAATGCATTAAGGATACTTTGACTTAAGCACAAAGCACCTTTTGGTTTGACAAACAGATTTGAGTAGAGGCGAAGCCCCTCTGTTCGACCCACGACGATGCCCAGATCTCACGGCACACGGACGGGGCTGGGCTGGGAGGAGGTGTGAGTCACCAGCAGAAGGGAGCTGGAGGGTGCAGAGAGGGTAAAGGTCCCTGTGCGGTGATGCAAACCCGGGAAGGCCAGGACACCCCGAGGCTGTGGCTGCACCAAGGGAGTGTCCCAGCGTCCTATCCTTCCCACGGCCAGAGCGAGTCAGCCCTTTCTCCTCCCGCGCCCACCCAGCCTGGGGGTCACCGCCAAGGTTAGCCAGAGGAGAGCTGTCCCAGCGGGGCCTCGCCTCTGGCCCTCCTCGTAGACCCAGACCACCTGCATAGAAGCCCTGTCTGGGGGCGCCTGGGGGACTCAGTGGCTAAGCGTCCCACGTCGGCTCAGGTCATGATCTCACGCGTGGTTCGTGAGTCCGAGCCCCGAGTGGGTTCTGTGCTGACAGCTCGGAGCCTGGAGCCTGCTTTGGATTCTGTGTGTCCCTCTCTCTCTGCCCCTCCCCTGCTCACGCTGTTTCTCTCTCTTTCTCAAAAATAAATATTTAAAAAATTTTAGAAGCCCTGTCTTCACGACTGCCTCCTCCTTCTCTCAGGATGGCTGGTGCCTGGAATGAAATGTGTCTGTGATCATCGCATCCAGGGAGCGTGAGGTCGGCCCTGGGCCGCACCACCAAGCCTGGCGGGCCAGAGAGTGCTAGCCAACAGCAGGGGACTCCGGGACAGCACCTTCCACACTGGGTGACCCGGACAAGTTGCTTAACCTCTCTGTGCTTTGGCTTTCCCCCTCCGTGAGGCGGGATCAGTCCTAGAACCTGCCTGGAAGGGCTGTTGAGAGCATCGTCTGGATGGATCTGCAGGCGTCGCTGATGTCCCAGCGGCGAGAGAAACACAGGCCAACAGGATGGCTGGGTTGGATGCCTGCCCACTTCCGGGCCCCTGGTCTGGGTGCCGGGTGCTTTCACATCCTCCGCGGAGCTTTAACTGAGGAGATGCCGCCAGCCTCGTGCAGGCCACCCCGTGTGCTTGGAGAGAAGCCTCCAAGGCTGAACTTGCCCTGCAAAGTGAGACCCACTTTGCCGGCCAGGAGAGGAGCTTCAAAAATGCCCCTAGACTGAATAAACACAGTCCGCACAGGGAGGTGCCGTGTGAAGGGAGACAGGAAAGCCATAGCCAAGTTCATGTGTGAAGTAGAAGTGCCTAGAACACCAGGTGGGAGCAGAGAGGCTCGCGGGGTTCATGCTCAAGGGGTGGGATCCGGGAAAGCTTCCCAGAGGAGGTGGCCTTTGAGGTGTGTCTTGAATGAACAGGAGCTGGCAGAGGCCCAGGGAGCTGAGGGAGCGAACGCACGGAGGTGTGGGCACGCAGGGGGTGTCAGCGGGGTGAGCGAGGGGGTCTCTCTCTTCCCGTCCTCCCCCTGCCCATCAGTGCTCCTGGTCCTTGGAGATCTGGGTAGGCGAGCAAGGAGGAAGCTTCACGGTCAGGTCCTAAGGTCTCTGAGGGCAAACCATCCTGTCCCTCTTTAAACTTTTTTTTTTTANGGGGCTCGAACCCACGAACCGCGAGATCATGACCTGAGCCGAAAGTCGGACGCTTAACCGACTAAGCCACCCAGGCGCCCCAATCCTGTCCCTCTTTAAACCGCAGGGGCTGTGGCAGGGCCTAGGAGTCCGGAGAGTTTTCTCCAGTAACGCAGACCGCAGACCTTAGGTCCCTGGTCAGCCCCGGGAGGGGTCTGTCCCGAGCGGCCAGCCGGCATCACGGGGGCAGGTCCTGGGCTCCGGCGTGGGGGGCAGGAGGGCCGGGGAAGAGTCTCTGTGTCCCGAGGAAGGGGCTGCGCAGGAGCCGCTTGAAAGGAGTGCGTGAATGTCCCTCCTGGGCACCGTCGGCTCCTGCTCTGAGACCCGCGCATACTGAAGGGGTAGGGCTTACAGCCCCGGGAGAGAGTTCCAGAAAGTTCCGGAACAGGGAACTGCAGGTGATCCATGGGGACGGCTGGCTGCTTGTGTTTGTGACAATGTGTGGCGGCCGCCTTCAGCTTTGGGGGCTCCCAGGCATTCAGTTACCAAGACCTTAGGACAGAGACTAGAATATTGTCTACGCCCTCCCTGTGCTCAAATTGGGAGGGGAGGGGAGGAAGAAGGGACCAGTGAGGGGCACCCCTCGCCTGCCCGCGGCCCCTCGCATGGTTAGAGCGCTTCCGCCCCTGAGAAGAGGCAGAGAGGGGCTCCCTTTCCCTGCTTTGTAGATACAGCACTTGGGCTTCAGAGAGGTTAACCAAAAGACCCGAGGTAACACAGCCAGGGAGAAGCTCAGCGGGCCCAGAACCGAGCTGCTCCAATGCCCCGTGCACGTCTCACTCCCGCCGGCTTAGCTCGCGGACAGGCCTACTGAGGCCCCCCCCAGGCCCAGGGCAGTCTGGGCTGAGCGGACTTCACCCATTCCGTGCGCCGCCAGGTGGGACAGACCTGAGGGACGGTGGCCCTGGAATCCCGGCTCCGCCCCACCTGCGGGTGCTGCCGCTCCCGCCTGGGGTTTGAACAGGCCAGCGCTGGGGTGGAGCCCACGGTGGTCAGAGGGGGTGCGGGGCACGGGGGCGCGAGGTTCTGCAGGGACCCGTCAGGGGCCGTTTCAGATCCCGCGTCTCCACCACCCTGTTCATTAAAGCAGCAGATTCCAACCTGCGTGCCGGGGGTTCACAGAGGTCACAGCGGGGCCCTCGCTGCGACGGCCAGCGTGTTGCGCATCCTACAAGCCACCCGTGGGTCCCGATTTAGTGAGCAGCCAGACCACAGAGACATGGGGATCCCGACTCGGAAGACCCGGGGTGGGGCCCGGGAACGTGGGATTTCAGCCCCCCTGTGGGTGCCGGATCCTGTGGCAGGAAGGGGGTCTGCAAAGCCTCACCGGGCTGCCGGCCCCGCGGGGACAGAGCCGCCGGGGCTGGGATCCCCCCGGCTTCGGGTGTGGGGGCCACACGGCTGGGGCACTGAGGGAACAAAGTATTTGGAGCTGTGGGCCTGGAGACCACGTCCCCTTTCCTCCCCAGAGAGCTGCTCTTATTAAGAATGAAGTCCCCCCGCGCGGCTGCCTACGGGCCCGTCCCCAGCACCCTCTCGGAACCACCAAATGATAGGGTTCAGGATCAACCCCTCTCCTTCTCACATCCCAGAAGGGCCTGTCTGGTCTAGACCCCGACGTGGACGGAAGTGTGTCTTCGCCCTCTCCCTTCAAGGAAACGCTCTTTGCTTTGATAACTGTTTTTGAGATTCGGCATTTCCATTGTCCTGTTCACGAAAGTAACAGATTGCGACCTGTGTGTCCTCATTTTGCAAGGCAGGAAGTTCCCTGGACGTGAACCCTGGGAAGCCCATCCACCCGCCGCCGGGGGCCCCGCGGGGCTGAGGGATCCAGGGGCCGGGTGGTAAACTGAGGAAACACTGCCAAGCTTTCCGCGGAGGTCCCCACGCTGCGCCCTACGTCGCTAGCGCTCTGCATGGCGGGCAGATCCCAAGCAGATTCTTTCCGCAGGGAATCAGCCCTCACCCAACATGAATGGGCTCGTTTTCTATCAGAAGGCTAAATTTTAACTGACAAATTGGACAGGTTCCCTAAGGCAAGGGTTACTAAGCTTTGTCATTCTCACTAAAAATGTGATTTATAATAAATTTCTATTTGCTAGACACTCCTGCTCCCAGGAATGAGGGTCTAGTGCAAAAACAAGAGGTCTACTTAATATCTTGACCCCCGTATAAAAACACACCCTTCCACGAGAATTTAAACAGATGGACATAAATCAAGATTCAACAGAGGCAAGCGCGTTTAATTTCATTAAGTTTTAATGATAGTTTAAGCAGTCAAACGCTTAAGATTCAGGGCAGGGCGAGAGTAACCCACAATTTACTTTAGAATGTTCTATTCTAGAGGAAAGACCGAAGGGTCTGGTGAAAGCAATCTTATTTCCTCTGCTTCCCGTTTATGAAAAGGAACACGGTATCTGTTGTTCCCCAGAGACTGATATTTACGAGCACAGACTATGTGAGGTGTCAGAAGTCAGTCCACACCTTCAGCCAAGCTTTGTCAGAGAGCCTTTGTGGGGGGGGGGAACCCACATACAAAAGAAGGGAGTAAACCATCAACCATCTGACTCCTTAAAAGTCCCCGTGAAAGTTGCCAACTCATTCTGCCCAAGGTAACCAGCACGGCTCTGAGCTAAGTACGCAGGGGTGGATCTGATCTCCGAATCCGATTGCTTAGCAGAAGTCAAGCGGCCGAGTCTTCCACATTGTCTCCATATCACGAAACTTCCTAAAAACCTTCAAGGGGGTAACCTGAACTTCTGAAAAATGATCCTGAATGTCAATAGGACAAAGCTTCCCTTCCAAGATGTAATTAGGGGAACTTGGGGGCACGCCTTTCATATTTTACTTGACAAGCATCTTTTCTTCCCCTTTGTTCTGTCTGCTCTGGAGAGCTCGGCAGGGCTGCGCCACTTCTTTGTTAAGGGGAATGGTTAAAAAACAAACATAAATTACTATTTATAATAGTAATTATTTAAAACTGAATCGATCTGATGGGAGTGTTCATTTTGCCCCATATTTTGTACGTGGGAAAACAATACTAGTTGTTCCAGGTAGTATATGGCTTGTGTTTAATGGTGTGCATGGTTGAGTTTTAGAAGGTCTTTGTTCAAACACGAAGGACATACGGAGCCCATGGGCAAAGGAAGGCAAGGAAGGCTGATGTCGTTTTGGGGCTTCACTGAGAGATACCCAGGCTGGTCAGAGCTGGCCTAGGGTTCTACGCTACATCGCGGCAGAAACATCGACGACGACGAGTGGAAAATGTCCGGCTAAGGGACCCGACATTGCCGTGTCCCAGGCAGGGTTCTGGAAGCTCAGCACTAATGCACTTGGGGCTGGATCATTCTTTGTGTGCGTGGTGGGGGCGGGGCTGGCCTGAGCGCCGCAAGAGGCCAGCAGCGACTCGGCCTCTGCCCACTAGGTGTCAGTAGCGGCCTCCCTCTTCCAGGTGTGACAACCAAATGGTCTCCAGACAAGTCCCCTGCGGGGCAAAATCGTCCTCCGTGGAGAAGCACTGGTCTAAAGAATGAAGGAAGTTGGGCACGTTTAGCTCAAAATGATAATACTTACAGGGAAGGTGAAAGCTCTTTGCAGGTAGGGAATTAAAAAAAAAAAAAACTTACTCTGAGTTGTTTCCGAAGGTGAAACAAAGACAAATGGGGTAAAATTGTAGAGAAGGCAATGTTAACAAAGGAACGAGGGAGAACCTTCTAGAAGAACTGCTCAGCTCCCGTCCCGAAGGTGCTGATGTTTACGCCGGGCTTGAATTGTGTCCCAAGAACCAGGGCTCTTTCCCCTGATAGATCTTTCTGGGAGCACTTCACCCCAGCAAGGCACCACGCCCAGCCTGGCATCCGTGATTGGATCTAGTCTTCCGCTGGGGCAAAAATAAAAAGCTTAAAGGTGGANCGGGCACGGGCTACGTGTGCTACAGGGTCAGGCTGGCGTCTCCCAGCCGGCGTCTGAGCCAGGCCTGGAATCCAGAACGCTCCAAGCGCTCTCCCCAGGTGTCCCCCAAGCAGAGGGCGAGGCGAGCTCCAGGAGGTGAGCACCTGGCCCGGATTCTCCTCTGCTCTTACCCCCCTGAGCTCCGAGAAGCCACCTGCCCGAGCCTGCAGCCGCTGCAGGGAGCACTTCCCCGAGTGTCCACTAGGTGTCACTCTGTGGTCTCGAATGACCGCTCGGCGCCCATCCCCGAGGGAAGACTTCTTTTAGACCCAAACGCTTTCCTCTTCTCTGCCTCGGGCACAAACGTTCCCAAATCCCCCGTGTCAGGTATTTTAGCTTTTCTGATGAATGGCCTTCGCTCTTTTCTCCCTGCCCCTGCCTCCAGGATGAACTCCCCCCGTCTTTGGTGGGGCGGCTCCCGGGGTTCAAGTGCCCTGCAGGGCCCGGGGCCAGCCTGGCCCGCAGGACTTCCTGGAGTGCCGTCTCAGGAGCAGGGTGGCCGGCCCTGCGTCCCCAGGTGCTGCTGCTGCCTGTCCCCCGATGAGGGCTTTCTCGCAGTTGCCTAGGGACACCGGCCCCTCCCACTGTGTCACCTTCCAGTCTGCAGACCCCCGAGTCTCCCACCTCTCTGTGCCCCACGCCACACAGGAAAGCATGCATAGGGTGGACAGTGTTTGGGGCTGATGTCACTGAGGGAAAGGGGGGAAAAAGGAAAGAACCGTTGTAAGCGCAGATGGTGGAGACAGGAAACACGTTCAAAGCCGGTAACAATGTCAAGGTGAGAGTGAGGAGCGCAGGGAGGGGCGTGTCCACACAGACACTCCTCAGTCCGGCGGGGGGCTGGCTTGGACCGCTTCGGCGGGGGNTCCCGGGGCTCACACAGAGGTCCGCTCTCTCGGAGGCCTAGGTGAAAGCGACCAAACCATCGACCCCTTAACAACGTTTTCGGGGCGGTTTCTGCCTGTGGTGCTGAGGTCTGTCATGTGGCGTAAAAATAACTGGGCACAAAGGTGGACGCACAGAAGAAGGGTCGCCGCGGACAGGGGTCCGGCCTTCGGGGTTCAGCCCGGGACAGAGCGGGTGACAGACATCTCGTGCCCTTGGAGGAACGCGTGGACAATTTTTAGGGAGTGGGGTGACCCCAGGAAAGGTCTGATTAGAACGAGAGCGGCTAGGAAGGCTCATGGTCTCACGGTTTGCGGGTTCAAGCCTCGAGCTGGGCTCCGTGGTGGCAGCGCGGAGCCTGCTTGGGACTCTCTCTCTCCCTGCCCCTCCCCTGCTCTCTCTCAACATAAATAAATGAACGTAAAAAATAATAATGATACCAGCTAACATTTCCTGAGCGCTCGCTGCGGGTACACCAGTGTCCCAAGAGCCCCCACGCCCTCTGGGTGCTCAGTTGCTGAGTGACGTGGTCCTATCACCACTATCCGCCGCACCCTTCAGCTGTGGAAACTGAGTCACAGCAGGGTTGCATGAGGCGTCCGGGGCACACAGCTGGTAGCACTAAAGACAGCGGTTTGGGCACTGGCAGCTTAACCCTGGAACTCCGGCCTCAGCCGTGGCGGGGGTTCAGAACGATATGAAGAAAATGCATTGAAGGGAGAATTTTCTCCTCCGACCCAGACTGAAGGAGCACCTGTTACCAGTAGGTGCCTAATAGCGAGCCCGGGGCAAGAGTTTGCTGAGCGCCTTCGGGTACACGACCACATTTGATCCCCCCAACAGCAGCCTTGCGCTGGGGACAATGCAGATACTAGTGAGCCCGTTTCACAGATGAGGAAACGGAGACTCAGAAGCCAGGTGGATGGCCAGCCGGGGCTGCGGCAGCACTTCACTCTGGCCCAGAGCTTAGCGTCCCTGGCATCCCACAGCGGGTGAGGCCCCAGCCGGAGCTGTTTTGCGGGAAAGGAGCCGGCACAGAGCGGGCACCTATTGCGTACCAGGCGTGCGCACAGCGAATTTCAGCCAACACTCACAGTGGCCCATGAGCCCGAGTGACTTGACTTGTCTGCAGCCCCCCACCCCCCATGAGGCTGGCAACACGGTCATGCTGTTTCTGTCCGTCCGAAGGCTTCTCCTGTTTCTCCTGCTCACCGTGGATTCAGCCCCCCATAGATCTGTGGGGCCAAGGCACCGGCGGGATTTCAGCTTTGGAGATTGAAAGGAGGGGCCCTTAGCTTGGAGCTGTTACGGACAAAAGAATTCACGAGGATCCATACTGGACTGGATGGTGGGCACAAAACCAGCGAAGAAGAGGAAACGAGAGTGGTATACAAATCGGGGGACTGGGAAGACAGTGACAGCGCGGTTACACAAGGGCAAGGATTTGGTGGAAAGAAAACAAGCTCCGTTTGAGAAACGCTTAGTCGCAAGCGCGGAGAGAGCTCGCTCGCGTGATAGACGGAGGGCAAAACAGAACAGACGGAGCCGAGGTAAGAGGTGAGGGCCAGGGATACGCATCTGTGAGTCATCTGGAGACTGGGCAGAACCCAGAAACCAGGCGGTGAGGCCCCGGGGAGGAAGCGAAGTGAGCGAGCAGAGGAGACGGGAGGGGCCCCAGCTCCGTGCATCCCTTCCCACACCTCCTCCCCGCCGGTGACCTTCACCTCCGCTCCCCTCCGGCCGCCCACACCCTGGGCCTCGTCATCACCCGCTGGCTCCGACTGCCCTCCGGGATCGCACTCCCTGACCACAGCTTCCGACGCTGCCCGTCCTCTCCCGCCTCCGTCCCGCCCCCCGCTGACCTCAGCCCCATCTCCACTCCCGGGACTTTCCCACGTGGACCAGCGCCTCCCGGCTCCCCGGCTCCGGGCCTCCAGACCACACCGGGCATCAGCGCAGCCGATCTCTTTGCCAGCGCCCTCAACCGCCTTGCCCCTTCGTCCTTCCGCCCCGCTCATCCGGCCAAACTCGAGCGG
The DNA here is from genome assembly GCF_008692635.1 of Crocuta crocuta. NCBI lineage: Eukaryota > Metazoa > Chordata > Mammalia > Carnivora > Hyaenidae > Crocuta > Crocuta crocuta. The sequence continues at coordinate 5,334,244 of NW_027529175.1, forward strand.
GGGATTTGCAAGGCACCTGTCTTCTCCGCCCTCCGCCTGCCTTGGCACTGCAGTGGAGGAAATCACCCCAAGGATGTTTGGTGCCCACAAAGCCATGGTGCCCAGAGCCAGCTGCTCGCCCCCCACGGCTCCCCCTCCTCCTCTCGGGCATCCGTTCCAAAGCTACAGCACCTTCCCCCAGCAGGTGGCTCTGCCTCCCCCTCCTGCACATGCGTGTTTCTGTGTGTGCACCACACATAGCACTCCGTTCTCATGTTTCCTCTATGTCCCCGCAACAGCCCTTCCTTTATTCTCATTTTGCAGATGAGGGACCACAGGCTCGTGGACGGCCCTACAGACCAAGGAGGTGGTGTGTGTGTCTGTGTCTTCAAATCTGTGCTCTTAATCCACAGGGCCAGGGGCTGTGCTGGACGCTAAGGATATAATTTTATATATATGTATATTTGGGATATAATTACGAACAGGATAGATAAGGTTCCCACCCTCATGAAGCTTACATTTTAGGAGGACAGACAGTACGTAAGCAAATAAACGACTACATTAAATAATTATAGACTGCGGAAGTACGAGCAGAGGAAGACGCAGAGCTCAGGGACAAGGAAAAGACCAGCTTGGATACGGTGGAGAGCCCTGAACGGAAGGTGTGCTAAACGGCCCCCTGTCTTTACTCACTACCCACTTGTGCTGTCCGGGGGTGGGGCCCCACCCCTGCTCTGGATACCGTCATTTATTAGCAAGATGATGTCACCCCCGCAACCTGGAGCGGGTGTCTCCTGTGTGGAGGGGCTCAGCGGGCTAAGTTACTGAGGCCCCGAGATGGGAAGTCGTGGGAGTATTTCTGGGATCAATCAGTCATCGAGGGAGGAAATGGGGCCTTGGAGACTTGATGATTGGCCGCAGCTGAAAGCCTCCACGCAGCACCGAAAGATGGCACCGATGACACTGGGCGCAGGTGAGTTCCGGTCCATCCAACCGATGTTGAACACGGTGTCCCAGGTTGGGTTCCCCAGGGACTGGGGGACGGAGACCCGGGTGCAGGAAGTTTATTGGGAATTGCGCTCGGGATCGACGCCCATGGGGAGTGAAGGAAGCAGGACCGGGGAGGGAGAAGGCTGAATGCTGACCGAGGCGGCAGCTAGGTCAGCGTTGGTGCAGGCCGCCCGTGCGGCTGGGCCCGCGCATGGCGCCCGTCCCCCTGTGGCGAATCAGCGCATGAGCACATGTGTCAGCCCCCGGCCAGCTGGTGGCCAGAGTCAGCCCGTCCGCTCGGTCGCCGAGTGCCACTTTTGTGTTGGACGCTTCCCGGCGGGCATTCAGGCGTGAGACGTCTTTTTTCCTGGCGCTCATTCTCTCCGGTTCGTCCACAGCCTCTTCCCTAGATCCTCCTGTTTCTGATTTTCTTCTTTCAGACCCCTGACCAGGCAGCCAAGCGGTCTGTCCTGGCTCGTCAGTCTGTGTAGAGTCTAACCGTGGGCCACTTCTCTTTCCACGTGAGATGGATGCCAGGCTCGCTGCTCTAAGCTCCGTCTTTCAGACTGCAGCTCACTGCTGTCCTTCAGAGCCGCCCCCGGAAGGCCCATGCGTGGGCCCAGCCTCATCTCCCTCTGGCCTGCACCCACATACCCGAGGCAGCGAGCAGGACAGTGGCCCTGCCCTAACCCCCGGAACCTGTGAATATGTCAAACTGCATATTTTAATTCGCAAAGACACAACCAAGGCAGCAGAGAACCGGAGGCTGGCGGTGTGAGGAGGACCCAGCCCTCCAGCCCCGTGCTGCCGAGGAGGAAGGGGCCGTGAGCCAGGGGATGCGGCGGCTGAAGTAGAACTGGAAACGGCAAGGAACCAGGTTCCCCCCAGAGTCTCCGGAAGGAATGCACGCCCGTCCCCGTCCACACCTGGATGTTAGCCGCCGTGGGATCCGTTTCTGGCTTCCCACTCCACACCTGTAAGAGACTACCGACCACAGCAGTATCACCGCAGGCGATCATGTCTGCGAACGCCGCTGGCTCTTTCGCTTCTCCGTCGGATCACAAAGGCCGCCCATCCATGTGGCCAGAGGCGGTGACAGATCCGGGCCAGGTCACAGATCACAGGGACAGATCAGGGCACGAGTGGTAGAGGACTTGCTGGCGCTACCGTTGCCCTCTGGCCTTTGCTAGTCCTCAAGCCCAGACATGCTACTTCCATCTTATGAGGAAAGCCTGTTGGTGGCTTGGAGGGTCGGATAGAATTCAGCTCCGGGCGGGCGGTACCGGCCACACAGCCACTGGCTGCCACGGGCAGGTGCTCCGAATCTACCAGGTTCGCATCGCATGCCAGGAGCTCCTCTGCTTTAAGAGTGTGATGAGTGTTGGTAAACTTCTTCAGCTGGGTGATCGTCACAATATTCCAGTTTGGTGGCACTTCCGTGATTACCCCAAATGTCCCTAGTGCCCACCTGCAGTCTACCTGTCTTCCTACCCCCAACCCCGGGGCAAGTCCAGATCCACTTTCTGTCTCCATAGTGTCTGCCTTTTCTAGAAGTCTCATATAAATGTCATCACATGGCATGGAGTCCTTTTTTCTTTTTCTGTCTGACTTGTTTCACATATCGTGACGTCGTTTTCATCCGTCGTGCGTCTCTCTCCAGTCTGGCCCAAACTCAAACCTCTCCTCGCCCTGTGTGAGCTCTGGGCATCGTTGAGGTCACATCTCCTTGATGGCTGTTCTTTGTCTTGCTTCACGGACTCTCATCTTGCACACGCACCATTTGGTACGTAGTCAGAGACTCAAGCAGATTCCTATCTGGTTTCTGGAGTTTGTTCTCTGCAGAGCCCCACGGCCGCAAATTCCAGCCACTTTGGCTTGCAGCCTGCGATCTCTGTCTCTGCAGCTTGGCCAGATTGTCTTGCTACCCAGGGCTGCTGCTTTCTGCACCGTGATGTGGAAAGTTAGTCCAGGCGGAGAGGCCGAGCAATCATGCATTTCTGTTCTCTCGAGGATCCCAGGGCTCTGTTGGCTGTTATTTACTGTCTTAAACACGTAGGTTTCCCCATATATTTTTTCCAGTTTCTACTTCTTTCTAGCAAGTCTGCTACTAGTTATCCATTAAGGACAGCCATGCTTTTCTTGTTGAATTTTTTCACTAGCTATTATTATATTCAGTCAAATTCACCTTTTCAAAGTGTATAGTTTAAACCATTTTGGTAACTGTATACATTTGGCAACCATTGCCACCATCGTGATGGGGAAGAGTTCCCTTCCCTAAAATGCTTGCTCATGCCCCCCACACTCCATCCTTTCCCTTCCCCACATGTAACTTCTTTTTGTAACTATAGCTTTCACCTTTCCTATGATTTTTAAATTCTACAGCACAAAGTGTTTGTGTATGTGGTCTTTCATTTAGCGTGTTTGAGATTGCCCACATCATTGCATGTGTTAATGTTTTGCTCCTTTCTATTGCTGAGTAGTATTCCCTTGTGTGGATAGAGGTTTATCCATTCACTGGTTGATGGGCATTTGGGGCGCTTCGGTTTGAAGCTGTTAATGAATAATGTTACTATGCTATGTCTTTGGGTGGAAAGACATATATGTAACTCCTGTGTACATGGACATTCTGAGACAAGTTGTAAATGTATGTTTAGTTGTTTTTTTTTTTTTATTATTGATTTCTAGGAGAGAGAGAGAGAGAGACAGCGCAAGCAGGGGAGGGTCAGAGAGAGAGAGGGAGTCACAGACTGAAACAGGCTCCAGGCTCTGAGCTGGCAGTCAGCACAGAGCCCGACGCGGGGCTCGAACCCACGAACCGCGAGATCATGACCTAAGCGAAAGTCAGACGCTTAACCGACTAAGCCACCCAGGCACCCCTGTATGTTTAGTTTTTAAAGATCTCACCCTACTGTTTTGCAAAGTAGCCATACCACTTTGCCCTCCTACTAGTAATGTAAAAGAGTTCTCCTTAGTCTACATCATCAAGTACACTACTATTATCTCTCTCTCTCTCTTTTATTTTAGAGACAGAGAGAGAATGTGTGTGTGAGAGCAGTGTTGAGGGGCAGAGAGAGGGAGAGAGAAGCAGATAGAGAAAGAGAGAGAGAGAGAGAGAGAGAATTTTAAGCAGGCTTCACATTTAGCACGGAGCTTGATGTAGGGCTTAATCTCACAACTGTGAGATCATGACCTGAGCCAAAGTCAAGAGTCAGATGCCTAACCAACTGAGCCACCCAGGCATCACTATCTGTGTTTTAAGATTTTATTTTTAAGTAATCTCTACACCCAACATGGGGCTCAAACTCACGACCCAGAGACTGAGTCACATGTTTTTCTGACTGTGCCACCCAGGCACCCTCATTATCTGTCCCTTTTAACTTTAGCCTTTGTAATGGTTGCACAGTGGTATCCCATTGATTTTGCCCTTGAATTACCTTGGTGCTTTTGCCAAAAACTAATGGACCATATAAGTGTGGGTTTATTTCTGGACTCTTTTCTATTGCATTGATTACGTGCCAATGGCACACTGTCTTGGTCACTGTAGCTTCATAGTGAATCTTAATTTTTTTTAATGTTTTATTTATTTCTGAGTGAGAGAGACAGTGTGAGCAGGGGAGGGTCAGAGAGAGAGGGAGATACAGAATCTGAAAGAGGCTCCAGGCTCTGAGCTAGTTGTCAGCACAGAGCCTGACACGGGGCTCAAACCCACAAACCGTGAGATCATGACCTGAGCCAAAGTCGGACGCTTAACCGACTGAGCCACTCAGGTGCCCCAGCTTCATAGTAAATCTTGAAATTAAATAGCTTATGTCCTTCAACTTTGTTCTTATTTTTCAAAAAAATTTTGGATACTGTATGCCCTTTGTCTTTTCACAGAAGTTTTAAAATCTGCTTGTCAATGTCTTTTCACAAAGGGTGTTAAAATTTTAATTGGAATTGCATTGAATCTATAGATGAATTTGAGGAGGACAGACATATTAACAATATTCAGTCTTCCAATCTATGAACATGGTATATCTTTTTGTGTATTTAGGTCTTTTGCAATTTCCTATTGTAATACTTTGTAGTGGAACATGTTTTGTACATCTTTCATTAAGTTTATTCCTAAATATTCTTGATGTTATCATGAGTGAAATTGTTTATTAAATTGAATGTACAATTCTTCATTGCTAGTATGTAGAAATATAACTGGCTTTCATATTTTGACCTTCTATCTTACAACCTTGCTACATTCACTTATTAATTCTAGTAGTGTTTTTATAGATTCATTAGGGCTTTCTATATACATGATTAAGTAGTCTGCAAAAAAGACATTTTCATTTTTCATTTTTGAAATTTATTCTTTATTTTTGACAGAGAGAGAAACAGAGCATGAGAGAGGGAGACACAGAATCTGAAGCAGGTCTAGGCTCTGAGCTGTCAGCACAGAGCCAGACATGGAGCTCGAACTCATGAACTGCAAGATCATGACCGTAACTGACTGAGCCACCTAGGTGCCCCTTCATTTCTTTTCTAATGTGCATGTCTTTCATTTATTTTTATAGCCTTGGCTAGGACTTTCAGTAAAATGTTACATATAGACACAGTAAGAGCAGACATTCTTCCCTTGTTCCTATTCTAAATAGAAAGCATTAAATCTTTCATTACTGAGTATGATGTTGGGTGTAAGGGTGTTTTTTTTTGTTTTTGTTTTTGTTTTTGGAGGGGGTGTTGTTTTGTAGATATCCTTAATCAGATTTCAAGTGAATTTTATCAAATATTTTTACTTGCATCTTCTGAATGATTTTTTCTTTTATTCTATTAATACAGCAAATCATATTGAGATTTGGGTATTAAGCCAATTTTACATTCCCAGAATATGCCCCACTTGTACTGATGTGTTACCATTTTTATATACGGTTTGATTTGTTAACATTTTGTTAATGGATTTTTGTGTCTGTGGTCATGAGGGCTATTAGTCTGTATTTCTTTTTTCTTGTGAGGTCTTTGCTTGGTTTTGGAATCAGGTTAATACTAGCCTTATAGAATACATTGGGAAGTGTTACCTCTTTTATTTTCTGGAAGAATTTGCATACAATTGATGTTGTTTCTTTCTTAAATTCATGATAGTATTTACCACTGAAGCCATGTTGCTCTGAGTTCGCTTTATGGAAGGGATTTTATTTAAAACTTCAATTTATTTAATATACATCAGGCTGTTTAAGTTTTGTAACTTTTTCTTGGATGAGCTTTGGTAATTCATGTCATTCAAGGAATTTGTTCATTTCACATAGGTTGTCACATCTATTGTCATAAAGCTATTTATATCTTCATTCTTTTAATGTCTATTGAATCTGTAGTAATGACTTCTCCATTGTTCCTGATATTAAAAACTTGTGTCTTCCTCTTTTCCTAGTCAGCCCAATTGAAAGTTTATCATTTTTATTACTGTTTTCAAAAAAGTAGCTTTTGCTTTCATTGGGACTCCCTATATTTTTCTATCATTTCATTGATCTTTATCTTTATTGTTTTCTTTCTCATGCCTGCTTGGATTTAATTTGCTTTTCTTCTTCTGGGATCTTTTTTGAATGTTTATTTGTTTTTGAGAGAGAGAGAGAGAGTACGTGAGCAGGGAGAGGCATAAAGAGAAGGGGACAGAGGATCCAAAGTGGGTTCTGTGCTGATAGCAGAGAGCCTGATGTGGGGCTGGAGCTCACAAACCATGAGATCATGACCTGAGCCAAAGTCACTTAACTGACTGAGCCACCCAGGCACCCTCTTTATCTAGGATCTTAAAGTGAAAGCCTATATATATGTGTGTGTGTGTGTGTGTGTGTGTGTGTGTGTGTGTGTGTGTATATATATATATTTGAGCTATTTCTTCTTTTCCAATCCAGGCAGTTAAAAATATATTTCCCTCTAAACACTGCTTTAATTTTATCCCACAAACCCATTAAAAAAAATTTTTTTTAACTGAAGTATAGCTGACACACAATGTTACATGAGTTTCAGGTGAACAACATAGTGATTCAACAAAACCATACACAATGCTATGCTTGTCACAAGTGTAGCAACCATAGCCTACAAGTTTTGATGTGACATTTTCATTATCACTCAGTCTAAAACATTTTCTTACCTCTTCTGTGATTCCTTTTCCTGATCCAATAATTATTTAGAAGTTTGTTTTTAAGTTCTGGAGGTGTTTAGATTATTTTATTATTACTGATTCCTAACAAAAATTTGCTGTAGTCAGAAAACATACTTGTAGGATTTCAATCTTCATACACGTATTAACACTTATGGCTCAGAATATGGTCTACCCATGTGCACTTGAAAAGAATGTACATGCTATCATTGCCAGGTGTTGCATTATACGTTTATTAAAAAAGGTTGAGAGTATTGTTCAGATATTCTATATCATTGCTAATTTCTGTCTAGTTGTTTTAGCCATTGTTAAGGTAAGAGTGTTGAAATTTCCAATTATGATTGTGAGATTTTCTGTTTCCCCTTAACTGTTGATCTTTTGCTTCATGTATTTGAAAACTTCTTATTGGGCAAATACACGTTTATGATGATTATGTCTTTGTAATGAATTTTTCTTTCACCATTGTGAAGGGTCCCTCTTTACTCCTGGCAAAACATTCTGTTTTGAAATCTATTTTATCCAACGTTAATATAGTCCCTCTGACTTTCTCGTGTTTATCATTCACAAGGATTATCTATTTCCCATTAGATAGCTTTCAGCTTGTGTCTTTTTATAGTTGTCTTTTAAAAAAATCCATTCTGATGATCTCTAACCTTCAATTCGAGTGTTTCTTCCATTACCATTTACTGGAATTATTGACATGGTTTGGCTGGGTTTATCATTTTATTTTTGTTTTGTTTGTCTCCTCTGTATTTTTCCTCTGTTGTTCCTCCATTTTTTTTTAGAATGTTTTTTAGAATTCTGTTTCAATTTTCCTGTTGGTATCTTAGCTATACTTCTTTGCCTTTTTTAAAGTAGTTGCTCTGGGAAATATAATATACAATGAATTTATGGTCAGTATCTCCTCTGTCTTTTCTGTTCTTGTTATATTTAATACATGTACTTATGTTTTAAACCTCACAAGAAAATTTGTAAGTTTTGCTATAAACCATGATATGCTATGATATTAGAAGGGAAAAGGGAAATAGAAAAACATGGTCATTTGATTTTACCTAGATATTTACCATTTCAAATACTATTCAGTTCTTCTGAGGATTTGAGTTTGCATCAGCCCAAAGAAGTTTCTTTAGTGTTCTTCACGGTGCAGTTCTGTTCATGAGGAATCCTCTTAGTTATATTTTATATTAAAATGCCTTTATTTTGTTTTCATTCTTGAAGGATATGAGTATCTCATATATCATTTCTGGATATATAATTCCTGATTGACAGATTTTTTTTTCTTCATTAGTTAAAAGATGTTATTCCACTGTCTCCCAGCCTCTGTGGTTTCCAGTAAATCAGCCATTATTTGGATAATTTTTTTTCTGTATATAATAGGTCTTTTCTTTCTTGATGCTATCAATGTTTGCTCTTTCTCTTTGGCTTTCGATGCTATGATGTGTCTTGGCATAGGCTTCTCTGTGTTTATTTTGCTTGGCGTTAGTTTAACATTTATACCTGTAAGTTTCTATCTTTCATCAAATTTGGAAAATTTTGGCCATTGTTTTTCAAATGCTTTTCTGTGTGTGCCATGTTCTCTCTCTCTCTCATCCTTCCAGTATTACAATTAGACTAATATTTGAACATCTGACAAGTCTAACAAGTTCCTGAGACTCTGTTCATTGTGTTTTCAATGTTTTCTCCTTCTGTTCCTATTCTTGGGTTGGTTCTGTATCATTTATCTATCTATCCATCTATCTATCTATCTATCTATCTATCTATCTATCTATCTATCTATCATCTATCTATCTGCCTATCTATCCATCCATCCCTCTCTCTATTTACCCATCCTACCTATCTACCTATATCTGCCTGTCTATCTATCTATCTATCTATCTATCTATCTATCTATCTATCTATCTATCATCTATCTTCTATCATTTGTCTTGATTCAATTTCACTTATTCTTTCTTTTGCCTTGTCTTTTTCAGGTCTACAGTTTCCATTTGGTCCTTTTTTATTGTTTTTCTCTGCTGAGACTTATTTCTCTCTTGAGGTTTATATTCATCGAATAGAAGTCATGTTTTGGTTTAATTCGAGTTTAGTTAGATTTGCTTTAAAATCTGTTTCTGGGGGCACCTGGGTGGCTCAGTCGGTTGAACATTGGACTCGTGGTTTCATCTCAGCTCGTGATCTCATGGTTGGTGGGTTCAAGCCCCGCATCGGACTCTGTGCTGACAGTATGGAGCTTGCTTGGGATTCTCTCTCTCTCTGCCCCTCCCCCGCTTGTGGTCTCTCTTTCTCAAAATAAATAAATAAATAAATTTAAAAAATTAAAATAAAATCTGTTTCTGTCCATTCTAACATCTAGCTCATATATGGATGGATTCACTGAATTTTCTTTCCTCTTGAGAATGTATTCCATTTTTTCTGTTTCTCAAGTTAGGTCATTAACTTTTCAAACTGCACAAAAATAGTTCATCCCTACAATCTGTTACTAGTAACATCGGAATTATTACCTCAAATAACCAGTAGTCTATTGTGAATCACTATCAATTATACTCTGAGCCTACCTGCAACTTCCCACCCACTCCCTTTGTTCCTAACTAGCCCAACTACCTAACAACTTTCTACCTCCTTGCCCACCTTAGCCCTCCTGTTTACTGAATTTTGTTCCATACATAGTTCAATGTCATCATTTATTGAGCTAAGCTAAATAAATATGTGACACAGGGTTGACCTAGACTATCTCACTGGATCCTCCCACCACACAGTTGAGTAGGCATTGTTACTATTCCACTTTACAGATGGGAAAAAAAAAAAGCTTAAAGAGACAGTTCCTTGTCCAAGGTCAGGTGCTAGTAGATGAAAGCGGGATTGACATCGTGCAGGTTTGTTTGACTCTGGAGCTCACGCTCTTTACCAGAGATTGGCAAACCTTTTTCATAAAGTACCAAATGGCTACCATTTCAGGCTTTGTAGGACATACAGTCTCTGTCGCAACTTCCCAAATGTGCCATTATAGCATCAAAGGAGCAATAGACAACATGTAAATGAATGTGACAGTTTCCAATAACATTTACAAAAACACTGGGAAAGATGTGACTCAGAGTGTGTAGTTTGCTGATCCTTGTTCTTAATGATTCCACTCCTGTTGTTTTTTCTCTTTAATCTCCAAAGTTATCTGTTCAACAAATACCTGTACCATTGCTTCCAAGAACAAGGCACTGCACTTGGTCTTGGAAGGGATGAGGAAGACAAAGGCCCTGATTTGAGGCGCTGCAGATGCGAAAGACGATACACAAACACATCTACACTACAAAGCTGACTAGTCAGTGACAAAAGAGGGGTATAGACCCACTGGAGCTTTTCCTGACAGACACATGGTGTTTTGGCGCAGTGGGTGGTGATGGCGTAAGCTTTCTGGCAAGAGAACCACAGGCAGAGATGGCAAGGGGAAAGTTTCAGAGGGTCCAGCACAAGCAAGGTTTTTTCTACCCATTTGTCACTCATCTTCTCTTTACCACTATTCACTTATGTCCTCTCTCTTTACCTCCCCAGAAACATATGTACTTCAGTCCAAATCCTTTTGTCTTGCACTTCACCTACTTTCTCCTTTGCTTTCCTTTCCTCCCCTTCCTTTTTAAAATTTTTAAAAATGTTTTATTTCTTTTTGAGAAAGAGAGAGAGAGAGAGAGAGAGAGAGAGAGGCAGAGAGAGAGGCTCCAGGCTCTCAGCTGTCAGAACAGATCCCAATGCGGGGCTCGAATCCACAAACCATGAGATCATGACCTGAGTTGAAGTCGAATGTTTAACCAACTGACCCACAGGTGCCCTCTCACTCCCCGCTTCCTTCTTCTTAAAATTTATTATCTGTACTTCCTGAACACTGGTCCTGTTCTGCACTGGGCTCAGGGCACACATTTATATAACACATTTCATTTGAAGTTTAATTCAGGTACATCAATACGGTTGACACATCATCTCAGGCAAACGATATTTATGTAACTTTAAAAAATGTCATTTAGACTTAATACAATCCTTATCAAAATACCAACAACATGTTTTATAGAACTACAACAAACAGTCCTAAAATTTGTATGGAACCACAAAAGACCCTGAGTAGCCAAAGCAGCCTTGAGAAAGCAAAATAAAACTGGAGGCATCACAATTCCAGACTTCAAGTTTCATTGCAAAGCTATAGTCAGTGTGATAACTGGCACAAAAAAGGACACATAGATCAATGGAACAGAATAGAGAGCCGAGAGACAGACCCATAATTATATGGTTAATTAATCTTTCACAAAGGAGTCAAGACTATACAATGGGTTGTATATTTCCCAACAAGGTGCTGGGAAAACTGGACAGCTACATGGAGAAGAATGAGACTGGACCACTTTCTTACATCTGACACAAAAATAAACTCAAAATGGACTAAAGACCTACATGTGACCTGAAACCATAACAAAGTCCTAGAAGAGAACACAGGCAACGATGTCTCTGACATAGGCCAGAACCAGAACAGCATTTGTCTAGATAGGTCTCCTGAAGCAAGCGAAATAGGAACAAAGATAAACTATTGGGACTGCATCAAAATAAAAAGCTTCTGCACAGCAAAGGAAACAACCAACAAAAACTAAAAGACAATCTATGGAGTGAGAGAACATACTTGCAAATGAGATATTTGATAACGGCTTAGTATCCAAGATATATAAAGAACTTATACAACTCAACACCCAGAAACTAATTAATCCAATTTAAAAATGGGCAGAAGATATGAACAATCACTTCTCCAAAGAAGACATCCAGATGGCTAACAGACATGTGAAAAGATGCTCCCCATCACTCATCATCAGGGAAATACAAATCAAAACCACAGTGAGATACCACCTCATACCTATCAGAATGGCTAAAATCAAAAATACAAGAAACAACAGATGTTGGCAAGGATGTGGGGGGAAAGGAACCCTCCTGCACTGTTGGTGGGAATGCAAACTGGTGCAGCCACTGTGGAGGACAGAATGGAGGTTCTGCAAAAAATTAAAAGTACGGGTGCCAGAGTGGCTCAGTTTTTTAAAAAAATAATTTAATAAATTTATTTACTAAACATTTTTTAATGTTTATTTATTTTTGAGAGAGAGACACACCCAGAGTATGAGCAGGAGAGGGGCAGAGAGAGAGGGAGACACAGAATCCAAAGCAGGCTCCAGGCTCTGAGCTGCCAGCACAGAGCCCAATGAGGGGCTCAAACTCATGAACCCCTGGATCATGACCTGAGCCAAAGTCAGACACTTAACCGACTGAGTCACCTAGGTGCCCCTGACTCTTTTAAAAAAATGTTTATTTATTTTGAGAGAGAGCAAGTGAGCATGAGCACACGTAGGTAAGTGGGGGAGGGGCAGAGCAAGAATCCCAAGCAGGCTCCATGCTGTCAGCACAGAGCCCAACTCAGGGTTCGATCCCACAACATGAGATCATGACCTAGGCCAAAGATCAAGAATTGGACGTCCAACCTACTGAGCCACCCTGGTGTGCCAGGTGTCTGACTCTTGATTTCAGGTCAGGTCATGGTCTCACAGTTCATGGGATCGAGCCTTGCATCAGGCTCTGCGCTGAGCATGGAGCCTGCTTGAGATTCTCTTTCTCCCTCTGCCCCTCTCCCCTGCTCATGTTCTCTTTCTAAAAAAAAAAAAAATTGAAAATAGAACTACCCTGTGATCCAGGAATTGTACTACTTGGTATTACCCCAAACATACACAAACACTAATTCAAAGGGATACATGCACCTCTATGTTTATTGCAGCACTATTTACAACAGCCAAATTATGGAAGCAGCCCAAGTGTCCATCGATAGATAAATGGAGAAAGAAGATGTGAGATCGATCAATCAATCAATCATCTCTATCTATCTACCGTGGAATATTTTTCAGTCGTAAAAAATAATGAAATCTTGCCATTTACGATAATATGGATGGAGCTGGGGAAGCAGGCAATGAGGATTAAAGAGTACATTGATCATGATGAACACTGAGCAATGTATGAAATTGTTGAGTCACTATATTGTATACCTGAGACTAATATTACCCGGTATGTTAACTATGCTGGAGTTAGAATAAGAAAACTTAATAAAAGAAACAAAGGATGAAAAGGAAGAAAGAAAGCATACTTGGATTGGAGCTCAAAAGCCAAAAAAGAAAAAGAAAAAAAATGCCACTTTGCTCAAGTGAAATATTAACTTACTTCTGTCAATTCAGTCAAGGTTGATATCTCCTAGTCGATTCTGGGTGATCAATAACACTCACTGTTTGACCAGTTCATTACGTTTTTGTATGTTTTTTTTTTACTTGCTGATACTACTGGTCTGTCCTGTTAATGCTGCTCTTTTAATCTTCTTATAACTTATTTCTTCGTCTCTTCCATCCTTTCTCTTTCCTGTACTTTTTGGTGTACATTTTTTTTCCTAGAGGCATGTTATTTTCTTTCTCCTTTATGAAAATATTCTTGTTCATTAATTTTACTAATATTTATTAAGAAATTACTATGTGATACGTCCTTTCCTCTCTGACCCTCCCCTGCTCACACTGTCTCTCTCCTCTCTCAGATATAAATAAAACATTTTAAAAAATTTAAAAAAAAGGTCTGGAATGTATGGAGGCAAGAGAAAAAGCCAAGAAACCAATTAGGATATTACAACTTTCCAGGCAATACATTTGAATATTATGGGGAATGTTTTCTGGAAGAATCAGAGTAGTTACTTTTGTTTTACAGTTGAGGACAGAAAACTAAGGGGCAAAATCTGGATGCATGATGAAATATTTTACTATCTCCTGCTCCTCAAGGAAACATTGGGTGATTTTGTCCTGCTAATCTAAGGATTGCTAAACACTTTTGAATTTTCTTTGGCACTGCTAGGTGATCTAAGCCCTGGCACATAACTGGCATACAGAAATATTTCTGAAATGAGTATGTAATCCGTTGAAGGGTAAGACTGAGTTACTGCTGTGTAACTTGCATGCACATGATTTCGTTTCTCCTGCATAGGCTGGTGGTGGTTATTGTCTTATGTAGCAAAGGTCATTAAAAGTGCCACATTATAAACACACTCCTAGGTATGTATCTGCAGATTTTACATGGTCCCATAGCAATTCGTACAGTCCTCTGTCAAGTAGTTATCATTTGCCTCTCTCATCTTGAGTCCCCTCGGGGTTGGGATCGTTTCAACTAGCACAGGGCGTGGTGACAATGTTGAAGGTGTACGTAGAAAGAAAATACGTGAATTACCAACGCCAGCCACAGAACCTCGCCTGATCCTTGAGAAATATATTCATTTCCCTTAGAAAAAAGCAATTCTGGGGCACACGAGTGGCTCTGCGGGCTGAGCATCTGACTGGTATCTTGGCTCAGGTCAGGATCCCAGGGTGGCGGGATAGAGCCCCACATTGGGCTCCGCACTGCGCATGGCGCCTGCTTGGGATTCTCTTTCTTTCTCTCTCTCTCCTTCTACCCCTCTCCCTCTCCCCACGCTCTTTCTCAAAAAAAAAAAAAAAAAAAAGAAAGAAAGAAAAAAATATGGATCAGATCAAATTGATCCTACTTCAAAAAAAAAAGAGTTTCTTACTTGCCATGCCATACATAGCGCCAATCATTCCACCATTTCTTCCCTTCACAAGACAGGAAACATTTCCTTGAACCATAACTCAAAGAGATNATATAGGAAAAAACAATTTTCAAGTTACTGCTACAGAATTTAGCTGCTTGACTTCTAATTATATTTTAAGTCCCCCAGGGGCTGGAGCCCCGTATCCTCAGCAGCCTGAAGTGCCTGGGAAAGATCACTGAGTTCTGGGAAATGGGCTCCAGGGTCTGAGACTTGCCCTCGGCTGACAGACCGCTCCGCTTTCCAGGGGGTCCACGCAGGGCGCGAATAAACCCGTTTCAGCCGCTGGGTGAGGTCTTCACCCTTCTCACAAGGAGCCTCGGCACCTCTGCCCCTCCCGTGTCTCCCCTCCCGCCCGCACCTCCCCCTCAGGGAGCACCTNTTCCTGGCCCAAACCTGCGAGTGTGGTGCGGAGGGACGCGTGAACGGGTGACGTCCCCGTCGGTGCCCGGTTGGTGCGGGGCGCCTCGGGGCCTGCTCTGGCCTTCCCTGGCGGGGTTGCCCTAAGGATGGTTCGAGGTGATGCAGATTGAGTCCTTAGCGCGCGCCGGACACGTAGTACCAAGTACACGTTAGCTGGTGTTTTTACCCTTAAAGACCTCTGTCGATGGACCCCATGGGCCAGGTTTTGTGCTGGGTGATGAAGTTGGAAAATGAAGTACTTTAGTGAGAAGCCCTGTTCTGGGGTAATTTTACAACCGTGGGGGCGTGTGCAGAGTAGAGGGAGGGAGGAAAGAAGGGGCAGCAGATGGGGGTTGGTGCAGAGGCCCACTGGTCTTTGAATGGGACACCTGGGTCTGGGCACTTCTCCCTTAGCTGAGCTGTTGCAGGAGTGGTCAGAGCCCCGGGCACTGTTCTGAAGGCTTCCTGGGAGAACAGTTAAGTGATATGATACCCCTAGGAAATACGGTGATTCATGCTGCAGTCTGTCTACACCATGATGGGCCTTTCCTGTAGTCCGTTATCAGTCATCAGCCCTGTACTGAGCACCTGCTCTGAACTTGGTTCTTTGTTAGGGGCTGAGGGCCTAAAGGTGAATCTGACATGATCCCTTTTTTGTTCGAGCACCGGCCGTGTGAACAGACGGGGTTCTTGACAAGAAAGTGGTTTTGCACGGAAGGGATTTGTGGATCTGTTGGATAGATGGGTGGGCGGGAAAGGCTTATGGATAGAGAGGGCTAATTAGAACCATATACTCACAGGGACCATATACAGATTTTGTAGGGTTCCCGAGAGGATTAAATAAAAGGAAATAACGTAGGTAGGGTGTCTGGTACAGAGGAGACGTCCAAACATCAGGTCCCTTTTTATAACCTGTAGGATGAACTCCAAGGCCCTTTGGACCATTGTGAGGGGAGTTGATGGGGAGCTATTGAAGGTTCTTTGAAGGGAATGGCAAGATCAGATCCGGGCATTGGAAAGAACTCTGCTGTTTGGGGAATCAGTCAGAGAGGGTGAGGCTGGAGGCAAGGGACTTTTGAGAAGCTGATGCGGAACCCGAGTCAAACAAAGAACAACTTGTGTGAAGTGGGACCTTGTTTATGGGGATGGTTAGGATAAATACTGAAAAACATCTGCAGGGTTGAATGGACAGGCCTCAGGGTCCAGTGGGATTGTTGCGGGAGAATGGGCAAAGGAGGAAGCATCCCACATTGGGCACTAGCTTTTCTGGGTCCGTGTCCTTGTTCCGAGCAGAGTTTGGCGACCAGCTCTTGGGATGGGGAGGCCGAAGTGTGAGGTGGGGCAGAGTCCCCTCCTGGGTTGGTAAGGACAGGCTCTTGGTTCTGGGTCTGTCGCTGCTGCGTCCCTGGGTCTGAGCAGTTACTGGTTGCTCCTCCAGTGCAGATGGGCCCGGAGCCAGGGTGGGACAGAAAGTGAAGCGAAAGGAGGCCTCAGAGCAGCAAACAGAAAACACCAGACAAAACAGACAGACTGGTTGGGGGAGGAGGGGGGAGAGGGAGACTGAAATTGATGGAACAAAAGGTGGAAATCTTGGCTGGGCTGATATGCTTGCGGTACTTCCCATGTGTCTGGAGCCACGACACAGGCCTGTGCGGTGGCTGGAGTGAGAGAGGTGTCCTGCAGTGGAGGAGCACGGATGTGGGAACCGGCTAGAGCTGGACAGGAACCGCGGCTTATGCCCAACCCTGGACCCCTTTCACGTCTGGAAAAGGGGGATTAAACCGCTCACTTTGCAGAATTACCGCAAGATCTGTGATATTATATTCACAGCATGGTGTTTTATGCCGTTTATTGAATACCTGCTGTTCAAAAGTGATTGGGCTGTAAGTGACCGAGGACCCAATTGGGTGTAATCTCTTGCTTTTTAGAAAGCAGCTGAAGCTGTTTCAAAAAGGTTATAATTTATTTTAATCTTTGGGGTTTCCAGGGAGAGGGATTCCAGGATCTCATTACAATTTCTGGCAACCCCCCAGCGAACAGAAGTCCTCCTATCGCATTGTAGTGGTTTGGGACGTGCTCACAAATTCCTTGATACTCGGTCCTTCAGAAGGAAGAGGATAACTCCCCTCTCTTTGCGTGTGGGCTGAAGTTCGGGACTCGCTGTTATTATACTAGATTATGGCAGACTTGATGGCGCGTGACTTGAGATTGGATCTTAAAGGCAGTGCAGCTCCCTCCCTCGGATCACTGGCGAAGTCCGCTGCCCTGTGCAGCGTCTGTGCGGAGAGGCCTGCGTGCTGAGGATGTGATGAACCGTCCCGGAAGCGGACGCACTCAGCCCAGGGGAGGCCTTCGCATCTGCGCCACCTCAGCGAGCCCAAGGCAGAACCACCCCACTCAGCCACTCGCAGATTCCTGCCCCTCAGACCTGCGCGGGACCATAAGCGACACTGTTTTGAACTGTTAAGTTTGGGGGTTATTTGTTATATGGCAATTGATCATTAACATACCGACCTAAATTCTTCATGCTCTGGATTCTGTAACCCACTTCTTGAATAGCATCTTCATCACAAAAGTCCGTAGTAAATGCGTAGGTTCATAATATACCAGTATTAAGATACTCAGCTATTTCTTTGTGGAAGGTAATTCCTTTTATTAAATGAAATAAATGAAGTAAATTAAATTTGTTTTATGCCTTTTGTGTAAGGTACATATTTGCATTTTTAACATTGATTTAATGTGATTTTTCTGGCTGTGCTGCGAGTCTTTGTAAGTCATATTAAATTCTTTCTGAAACAAAGTTAAGATAAAAATACATTAAAAATCCTAGTTTTGGGCAACCAACGGAATGGGAAAAGATAGTTGCAAATGACATATCAGATAAAGGGTTAATACCCAGAATCTATAAGGNCTGTTTTTGGGTTTTTGCTGGAGGTTTTCCAACCCTTTGGTTACCTTCATGGAATATCTGTACATCATTTCTCTTTATGATGTAGCCAGACCTCCCTGTTAACATGTGGACTCAAGTGAAATTTGTTGTCCTCTACTAGACCTCCACTGTCCATTAAGTAGCCATTAGCTGTGTGTGGCTGTTTAAATTAATTAGACCTAAGTAAAATGAGTAATTTTGTTCCTTGCACTGGCTACATTTTAAGTATTCGGCTGCTCTATTGGGCACTATAGATGTGGAATATTTCCATCATTGTTGAAAGTTCTGTTGGATATGGCTGCTCCATATTTTTTCCTATAGAGAAGATTACGTTCTGGGTTTTGAGTATTCCTGAAGTAATGTAACATTTGGATACTATTTTCTGTAAATTCTTCTCCTGCTTATGCTCATGCCTCATTGTTCTTTCATTTGATAAGCTTCTTGACCGAGGTGAGCACATCACATTCCCTGTGTCCCTCGCAGCTAACATGGAGTCTGATGA
The DNA here is from genome assembly GCF_008692635.1 of Crocuta crocuta. Classification (NCBI taxonomy): domain Eukaryota; kingdom Metazoa; phylum Chordata; class Mammalia; order Carnivora; family Hyaenidae; genus Crocuta; species Crocuta crocuta. Next base: position 5,352,806 of record NW_027529175.1, read on the forward strand.
GTATAGGCGCTTAACAAGTGTTTTTTTGGAACTGCTGCTTGCTTCGCCTGTTACTCATTGCGCATGCTTGGTCTTTTCTTCCAGTTCCATGTAAAAAATTTACATGTATACGTGTATACATATGTATGCGTATATATTTTTTAGTTTGGTTTGTCAGTGTGTCTTATTTTTCCTTTTTAATCTGTGTTTAGTCAAAATTGTTTTTGTTTACTTTCTTCCAGGTTTCATACATCCTATTTAATATATTAGTGCTGCTGATTTCTTCTGAATCCCTTTACCAAACAAACTGTGTTTCCTTTTTCTAAGAAAGCACTTATTCTAACATAGTAGGTGGTATTTGTAGTGGTTTCTTACTGATTCTCTACCTGTTTCCAATAGAAGGCCCATGAGGGTAGAGATGTTAGACTTCTGTTCGGATTATTCTGTTTGGATAATGCCTCTTTTTTTTTTTTTTTTTAAAGATTTCTTTATAGTTTATTTATTTTTGAGATAGAGAAAGACAGAGCATGAGTGGGGGAGGGGCAGAGAGAGAGGGAGACACAGAATCCGAAACAGGCTCCTGGCTCTGAGCTGTCGGCACAGAGCCCGATGTGGGGCTCAGACCCACCAACCGGGAGATCTGACCTGAGCTGAAGTCAGATGCTTAACAGACTGAGCCACCCGGGCGCCCTAGGATAATGCTTCTTGAATTGGATGTTTTTCATCAATATGTTAGCCGATATTTCTCCAAATGTTGCTTCTTCCCCATCCTTACCTTTCCTTCTAGGACTCCACTTACACACGTTAAACCTTTCACTGTATTTTATGTGTATCCGGCTCCTTTCCATATTGCCCCTTCTCTCAGAGCTTCTGTTTGAAAATGTTCTATTAATCTGCCTTCTAGTTTTCTGATCCTCTCTTCTGCTATGTCTAGTCTGTTGTTATCTGCTTGCTGTGCTCTTAGTTTCAGATACTGTATTTTTGAGTTATTGTATTGCAGAATTTCTCTTTGAGTTTCTTAAAAGATTCATTTTGTCACTCACTTTGTTGAACATATTAATTATAGTTATTGAAAGAATGTGCCTGACAACTTACCTTTTTTTTTTTTTTTTTGGTGACTCCCTATTGTCACTTTTTCTTGTGTTCAGTAATTTGGTCCTGCCTTTTATTGAGTGCTGAATGTTGTGTTTGAAAAATTGAGGCCATTTCCAGATGTGTTTCCTTTAAAGAATATTTGTGAACTCAAAACCAGAATCAGTCTAAAAATATTTTAATAACGATAGTGGAATTACTTGATATCTAATTGGAATAAAATGAACTCTGGCCCACACATTGCACCATCCACCAAGAAATAATTTCATCATGGGTTAGACCACATGAAAGCTCAAACTATAAAGTGCTGAGAAGAAAACACAGAAGAACATCTTTGTGAGCTTGAATGTAGGCAGACCGTTCTTATCTAGCACACAGATAACACTAACCAGGCAAGAAAAAATGGACTTTATCAAAATTAAAAACTTCTACTTCTCAAAAGATGCCATTGAGAAAATGAAAAGGCAAGCCATGCACTGAGAGAAAGTACTTGGAATACAGATGTCTGATAGGACTCGTTTCAGAATATACACAGTGCTCCTACAACCCAGTAGTAACAAGAGGAACCCAATTAACAAATTGGATGAAAAAGTTCTATCCTTCAGAAGAGAAGATACATCAGTGGCCAATAAACATGATAAAGTACTCCACGTCTTTAGCCGTTAGGGAAATGCGAATTAAACCAAGATCCTACTTTCCATCTTTGGGACGGCGGTAACAAACACCAGAGGAAGGAAAGTATGTGTGGGGAGGGTGTGGAGAAATTGGAGCACTTGGGTATTGTGAGTGGGAGGGCCACATGGTGTGGCTGCTCGGGCTAACAGTTTGGTGGCTCCTTGATGAGCGAATATGACCCTGGGGTCCCACTCACAGACACGTGTCACAGAGAACTGAAAGCTGGGGCTCTCAGGAGATACTCAGGTATCTAGCCAACGTTCAGTGTAGCACGACTCATAGTAGCCAAAAGGGGGAAATGACCATGTGTCCGTCCGCGGATGAATGGGTAACAAAAGGTGGTCCATCCGTCCGTTGCAACATTAGGTAGGCGTGAGAGGGAATGAAGTGCTGATACGTGCTGCCATGTGGATGAACCTTGGAAGCATGGTAAGTGGAGGAAGCCAGACGTGAAAGGACAAACACTGTATGATTCCACTTCTGTGAAGTACTTGGAATTAGGCACATGGGAGACAAAGCATGTTAGAGGCTACCAGCAGGCTGGGTGGTTGGGGGGAGTTACTGCTTAATGGTTCTAGAGTTTCTATCTGGGGTACCCAAAAGTTTGGAATTAGTGGTGGTCGTTGCACAACACTGAATATAATTCAGGCCACTGAATTTTATATTTAAAAATGCTCCAAATGGCAAAATTTATGTTACATAGTCCCTTGGTGGATTCCTGAAACCGTAGATACCCTGAACCCTGTATGTGCTGTGTTTGTTCCTATTCGTACTACACTGTAACATTTAATTTAGAGATTAGGCTTAGTAAGAGCTTAACGGCAAAAACTGATAGCAAAATAGAACAGTAATAGCCCCCTTGTAATAAACGTTCTGTGAATTTGGGCTCTCTCTCTCTCTCTCTCTCTCTCAGAAGATCTTACTGTGCTGTACTCACCCTGCTTGTGATGATGAGAGAGGATACAACGCCCGCGTGATGACGTGAAGGGACGTGTATGACACAGGCAGTGTGACGTGTTAGGCTGCTGCTGACCTGCTGAGGGTGTGTCAGAAAGCAGGCACCTGCCTCTGGACCGAGGTTGACTGCGGTCACTGAAACTGTTGAAAGTGAACTTGTGGATAAAGGGGGAGGGGCACTGCATACTCTACCACAATAAAAAAAATTAATAAATTAATAATGTAATACACAAAAATGCGTCAAGATGTATGCCATGTTAATTATATCTCAATAAAGCTTTTATAAACAAAACCATAATGAGATATGTCTGCATACCCATTAGAATGGCTAAAATGAAAATGACCGACAGCATCAAATTTTGGCGAGGATGTGGGGCAACTGGACTCTCACAGATTGCTGGAGGGACTGTAAATGGTACACCTGCTTGGGGACACATTTTGGCAGTTTTCTGTAAAGTTTAAGGTATGAGTCTAGGAGTTTACCTAAGAGATTCGAGAACATCTGTCCATGAAAGACTTGTAAAAAAAAAATCCTTATAGAAGCTTTATTGATAGTAGCCAAACTCTGCAGATGCCTCAGATGTCCACCAGTGGGAGAATGGCTAAAACTGCTTGATAATTTGAATGAATAAACCACCGATACACACAACACTGTGAGTGGATCTCAGTGGCATACTGAGTGAAAGAAGCCAGGCACAAAGTATGTTACTGTATAATTTTATTTTTGTGAAATTCTACAATTGGCACGGCACAGATCTGAACAGTGTTTGTCAGAAGAGGTTGGGGATGGACCAGAAAGGAACAGGAGGAGCAAAGGAATTCTCTGGAGCAAAGGAAATGTGCTAGATTTAGGTGTGGGTACTGCTTCCCCGGGGTCATGCATTTGTCACAGCTCGTTAAAATAAATTTATGATCTGTGTGCTTCACTGTATGCAAAAGTGTAAGTTACTACCGGTCTCCTCACCAGCCCCCAGAAGAAAATGGGTAGAATAATAACGCCTCCCTTGTAGGGTGGATGTAGGTGTTAGAGTGTGCTGTACGTAGAGAGTTCAGAACGGTGCCTGGAACATGGCTGGTGCCCAGCCAACACCGTTATTACCATTGCAGGCTCTGGTCAGAGTCAAGAGCGAAAAGTGAAGAGAACTGTGTGGTAGCTCCTGAGAATTTTGTGTAATTCGGAATCGTGCTTGGAAAAGCTTTAAATTCATCGCAGTCCCATGATCAGGTTGTTTTAATAGGCTTTTGGAACTGCCTCTGAAACTCTGGAGCTCCAAGTAGGCGTAAGGACGAGGCACGTGGAAGAAAAATGGGTTTTCAGATCCAAGATGTGGGTGGTGATTTCATGCCCAAATTTCCATTCCTTGGTAGGAAGGTATGTTAGCAATAGTCAGCGATTTTAAGCAGCTATAAGAATTTCCAATACAAAAAGTAAATACTTGAAAATAACAGTGTTGTGACTTAGGCAGAGGAGTTTCGAGGTGTTTGCATGGCGTGGCTGCTGTAGGAGCCAGCGTTTAGAACAGCCGTACTGGCGTGCTCTTTGGAGAAGGAAATGGAAGCTTTTTATTAGTTTTCATCCTTGTGTTTTTGTTGGTTTGCTTGTTTTTAAACTCTTGACAAATCAAAACCACAAATACATAATAACGTAAAAACCTTTATGGTAGGTGGCATAACAGATGATCTAACAAGCGCCCATGTAATTGACTTGCAAAGTCAACAAATGTTAAAATTTTGTCGTGTTCTCGCCAAGTCCAGAGCGTTACCGATACTGTTAATATCCTCTGGATGAGAACAAATTGCCCCACAAATTAGGGGCTGAAAGCCACACACATTTATTACTTCACACGGTTTGCGAGGGTCAGGAGTTTCTTGGCTGGGTGGATCTGACTCAGTCTTTCGTGAGCTGGGGGTCAGGCTGTCCACCCAGTCAGCCAGCCCCCGAGGGCCTGATGGGCTGGAGGCCCGATCGAAGCTCACAAAAGGCTTTGGGCAGGACTCTTGGGGTCCTTGCCGCGTGGACTCCTCCCTAGGGCTGCGCACGCCCTGGCGGCTGGCATGTTCCGTGCCGGGTAGCTGAGAGCGTGTGCTCGAGGTGGACGTTGAAGCGACTTCATAATCTTGGAAATAACCAACGTTTCTACTGCGTGTTGTAATGGCCCCGGGGGGAGGGGATCACTTGTGAGGGCGTGACCACCACCAGGCAGGAATGTGCTGGGGAGTTGGGGGTGGTTTCTTGGTTTCACTTTCCAACCCGTCTTCCCTCTTTACTGCACGAACGATACACTGTATGCTCTAGTTTGCATTTCATCCTTTTTTTAAATTTTTGAGTCGGTAAGTGCTGCCAGCTTTCAGGCATGGAGGGCGGGTCACAACTGCCCGCTGTTGTGAAGTACCATCACAAGAGTACAGAATTTACCTCCTTTTTTCTTACTGGTGGACATTTCGATTGCCTTGGGCTGTCGGTGATTCACACTGCACGCTTCCATCTCAGACACGGCAGGATGTCCGGCACGGAGTTTCATGTGGGGGCTCTCGTTGCCACGCAACACGACCGGGGGGTGGGGGGTTTGGTTCCTGTGTCAGGTGGGCTTTTGGCTCATCCTCGAACACGTTTCACCCCTTGGTTTTAGACCTCATCGTTGCTGCGTGTTTCCATTCAGTCTTTGGGTATGGAGATAGGTGTCTTGTTTTAAAGTCAGCTGTGTATTTATATATTTTAAAAATAATTGAGGTTACATTGTTTGGACTGGAGGAGAGAGGCTTCCGGCATGAGCTTCTTCACAACATTTTTCATTTCTTAATGAAATAGCTGTTATAGGTCTTTCTCCCTGTATGGGACCTTGTGGCAGAGACTGTTGTTGTGCCTGAATCTCGAGTCCCAGAGACCTCCAAGGAGCCGGCACCGATGCAAATACAAAAGGGTCTTTATTACAAGCTCGAGCAGGGGCTCAGCAGCCTACCGGTGTCATGGCAGCAAGGTGAAGCAAAGGACGATAGCGAACAGGGTTTTTAAGGAGTAAGGGATGAGGGTGTTACAGTACATGTAGCATCATCACATAATCACCAATTACAATTACAGCTTTGACCATTCACTATCTGTGAGGTGTTCATTCCTTTTGGTGGGACCCAATCATGACTTTTGAGAATCCTTTGAAAATGACCAATTGTGAAGTGAGTTCAAAGGGCCCACGTGGGGTTCAGACAAGTGGCGAGAAATTGGCTAGTTTGTATCTGCAGTTCCCGCCCACGTGGGGTTCAGACAAGTGGCGAGAAATTGGCTAGTTTGTATCTGCAGTTCCCAGCCTTGACTCAGACCATAGGAGTGTTTCTTTTTACTTTTTGATTAGCTGATCTGAGGGCGGTCCGAGGATGGCTTTAGCCTTGAACAGTCTGAGGCTTTTCCTGGGACTGGGACTGGGGCTACGTGCAGCCCGGGGTTGCTCTTAATGGAGGACTTAATTTTTGGCTCTTCACTGTCTTCTTTGCTGGTATTTTCTAACACAGCTACTGGTCCATTTTGATGGCTCGATGCTGTTGCAGGGAGGACAGCAGTGAGGAGCCAGTGGCTGTAACGAGAAAATCACTTCCTGGCACCGAGAGCTGGTCGGTAATGACTGTTCTGGTTACTGAAAGTCTTTTACTTTGGCTTACTGACCTTTCAGTTAGTTATTTGGCCACTTCACACGTGCCGGTGTTGAGCACCGCCGCTGCAGGTGCAGCGTGGATAGCTGTGTTCGGCGCCCACTGTAGGAATAGCTCAATTGCTGTCATATTGAGCTTATAAATATGGATGCCATGTGCCTTTCACTTGTGCGTACACACATCTCATTTTCCTTCCAGATCTAATTACTGTCTCACCTCCTAATGAAAGCCGGTCCTGATCTTCGAGGCACCTCCTGCCCTCTGTTCCCTTTGGCACTCGATGCTTCCCTCTTTGAAAAATCTGTCCTGCAGTGTTTCAGCCACTTAGTCACCTCCCAGGCCCTGAGGGCAGATTTCTTATTTACCTCTGTGTTCTCAGCACCTGCTTTTAGGCCAAGCACACAGGGAGCACTTGATGGTATTCTTATCATCTCCTTGCATAGTTCATTTGCCTGAGTCATCAGATACAGAGAGAGACCAGAGGAAAGACTCAAGTAAGGCAGGTATAGGAAAAATACCAAAGACGACAGATGACTATGATTTCAGGAGGTAGAAAAGGTCTTGGTATTCCTAATTGCTTGTATAAACATGTTGACTAACTTTCACAAAGAAAGGAAATAGAATGAGCACCTCAGAGGTCACCACACTTACAGAACTCCAAATAAACCTATCTGCCTGTGTATACACATACTCACATAGGTTTTCCCCAAACATTACTGAGCCTCCGGCCAGCAGGGATCTTGGGCTGCACCAAAAACAAAAACAAAAAATGAAACAAAACGAAAAACCCAAAGAAACCAACACGAGTCGTCAGCTCCGTAAAGGTTGCCATATGGCGTCTTGACTCAACCATGATTCAGATGAGCTTTGTTGAGAGAGAACATCAATTAAGCTCCACTATAAAAAGCGCTTTTCAGAGTATGATGACAGCTTCCTTTATTTTTACCTAGGCCATGAGCTGGAATACCACTTGGAACTATTTGGTAAGGTGTTCTGACTCAGCTTCAAAATACAGATGTGGTCAGCGTGAGCCTCCCCTCACATTCAATTATCCTAAATGGACAAAACAGACAGGAAGGAGTTCGAGCCAGCAAGTCAAAATAAATAAGGTTGGAGCCATGACCACCAGTGCCCTCAAGCAGAATTTCTCAGCTTCTCATTCTCCCAGTCTTTTGTAGTGGTCCCTGGACTGTGGGCAAGGAAGCTCACTCGCAGGCCCAGGAGCCCTGGGCCCGACTGTGCTGGCTGAGTCAACCCGTCTGACGGCCGCAGGCCTGGGCAGGTCCCGTGGGGCTAAGAAGAGTGTTGGGAAGCAGGTGGCGCTCTCACAGCCGTGGAGCAGTTCGTGGCGAGTGGCTTAGTGAAGTGGCCGGCGTGAACAGGCGCGGCGACGGGTCAGTGGCTCTCACCATCCCTGAGAATCTTGTACAACTTTATCAAAAGTCATGGAAGAAGGCAGATTACGTGATGGAACAGTAGTGCAAAGACATCTATTCTCCCCACAGTGACTTGTGGTTTCAGAGCCACTGAAAATCAGATCTCGACAGGGACTCTGGGAGACATCCACAAGCTGATTTTCTACTTTGTAGGATAAATTAGGTTTTCTCTAACTCCCTGCTTCCCTTAAGGCTTCGTTAGGACTCCTTTTCAACTCCTCGGCCCTGAAAACCTTCCCATATGCTCTCAGCGAAATTCTCTGTGTGCTCATTTTCCTCCCCGAACATTCATCTTTGTGATCTAAGTGAAATACGGCTCACCTCTGAGGAATGCCTTTCCAGAACGTCTTCCAAATGGGAGGCTGTTTTCTCTCTGTCCCGTGCCGCCAGGCCTGCAGGGGTGGCAGGCGTTCTCCTTGGTCGTTGTTGCTGCTTCCAGACCTTTCCCCCATGATCCTCCATCTCACACCATCAGCGTATGCCACACGTGTGTCCCTTCTGCCTTTAGAAGAAGAGTTCTATTGGTCACGTCAGCTCATTCCTTGCAGACTTTGCTCTGGCTCAGTCTTAACTCTGTGATACTTGTCCTGTCTTAAGTCTTGGGTATTTCAGTATCCGCGGAAATCATCGTTTTATTACTCTGCCCTTCTTGTTCCTTGACTTCCTCTCCTTTGCTGAGCTTGACCTCTCCCCATCGAACCAGTGCTCCCTAGGCCTGCCATTGACGGTAGCTGCCTTCCTGCCACCATCTCAGTTTCCGGAGGCCCGTTGTGACTCTCTGTAGGTCACCTACCCCAACAATCTTCAGCACCCCCTGGACCCACCCTCTCTTGATCTGCTACTTCTCATGCCTCGTGCTGTCCTGGGACAGCTTCAGCTCTGGTCACAGCCTGCCTGCGCTGCCCTTGGTGTCTGCACCCAAGTCACTAAACGAGGCTGGAGGAGAACTTCCGGCCATGCTCCCTGGTCTCACATCACGTTGATGATTACTGCATGACCATGCTCATGGGGCTGTTCTTACACCCGTCACTAGCCCAACTTAGCGCTGCCTGGCGGTGCTCCTGTATAGCCCCCNTCCCATCACCCGCTCTCCCACCTAACGGTGTCCGTGCCCGTAACCTGCTCTCCCTTCTGTGGCCGTGGATGAACCTCCTGCCCTGATGCGACCCCCTCAGGTCTGCACTAAATAGCACTCCCTTCAGCATCCGTTCCTGTGTAATCTTCCCACCTTCTTAAATCATCAGTGTGACTCTTTTCTCTTGGACTATTTTCATCCGTTAATAGATCTGCTGTAGTTTTTCCCATTCAGAGGAAACTCCTATTTCTCTGAGCCGTGATCCCAGTTTGCTGCTGCTGTTTATAACTCTGGAGAGTGTTTTGTATTCACCGACCTCAGTGTCTCTTTGTCTTGAACCCATTCTCACCCGCTGCTAAATCCACTGGTCTTCCTCTTAAATTCTTAGCTCATTTGACCTGGCCTGCTGCCTTTGGCACTTCCCTCACTTGGCTTCTGTGTCCCTGCCGTCGTCTGAATTGCCTCCTTCTCAGGTCCCAGGGCTCAGTCCTCAGACCTCTTCCCTCGTCTCCCTGTAGTCCCGAGTGACCTCGCTCCGTCTTGGGCTTCCATACTCTCCATCTGCTGGTGGCTGTCACATTTGTCTCTGGCCACACTTTCCTTCTGAACTTCACACTTGTGCATTTGTCTGCCTGCTGCATGTTTCATTGTTTGGGGTCGGTACCCCCAGCCTCACAGATCCCGGCCTGGTCTGAGCCCCCCACCCCCAGGTACCTTCATGGCCATCTTCTCCATTTCAGTAAGCAGCAGAGACGCCTTTTCTGATGTTGCGCGGGCCAGAGTTCTGGAGTGCTCGCCCTTGTGACAGTTTTGTCATCAGACCTCGTCGGCTGCTGTTCGGAATGTACCGGAATCTGCTCTCCACTTGCTCTGTCTGCTGCCGCCACTCTCATTTCCAGGAATCGTGTCCTGCCTGGCGTCCTCCCTTCTCGCCCTCCCCTGCGGCCCGTTCATCACAGAGTAGTCAGAGGGGCCCTCGGAATGAAGGGACTCAGAACCCTCTGCGGCTTCACATCAGGATAAAACCCGAAGTCCTTCTGGCCTGTGCAGTTTGCTTCCATCTTGCCTCTGACTCACCTGACCTTTCCATTCCCTCTTTGGGCTTCTTGTCCGCGAGCCCTCCAGTTACGCCTCTGCCTTCCCTCCACGCTCTTCTCCCAGGAGGGTGCCCGGTGCTTCCTTATCCTCCTGAGTTCTGTGCTCCAATACTGCTTTTTTGAGAAAGATTTTTCATAAGATTCCTAATGAGACCTTATATACAAACTCTTTCTTTGCCCCAGAGTATAAAGACTCTCCATATGCTTTCTTCCAGAGCTTTATAGTTTTGGCTAACATACATTCTGAGATGCATCTGGAGTTACTTTCTTTGTGTGGTTATAGGTGAGCGTCCAGCTCCATTTTCCCCACATGGACCGTCGTCGATGCAGCCCCCTTCTGGGATGGCCCAGCCCCCTCCCCCTCCCAGGCCTAGTGGCAGGCACAGTGCTGTTCCCAGCCACTCCAGCCAGCGGTTTATTTTTCCACGTCTGTGCCAGCTTCACCTTTTCTTGCCCCCTTTGACTTGGCATCGTGCATTTGAGAGTCGATTCTGATGAGAGATGGATTTTGACTGTAGTGAGAATGGTGGAAAGGGGGAAGCTTTCAGGGGTTTGGGGAGGACTGATGTGTTTGGACTCTTTGAGGCAGGGTTGCCAACTGCGATCCTGGGGCCAGGTCTGGTCTGCCATCATTCATGTGTCCGTATCCTTTTTTTTTTTTTTTCAACGGCCTGTGAGTTATAATGGTTTTTCCTTTTTTTTTTTTGTTTTTTTAAATAGAGACAGAGAGTGTGTGAGCAGAAGAGAAGGGCAGAGTGTGGGGGGTGGAGAGAATCTTAAGCAGGCTCCACACTGAACGTGGAGCCCGACGCAGGGCTTGATCCCATGACCCTGGGATCATGACCTGAGCTGAAATCAAGAGTTGGACACTGAACCGACTGAGCCACCCAGACAACTCTGGTTTTTTACATTTTTTAAAGGTTGGGAAAAATAAATTTTGTGGCACATGAAAATTACACGAGCTTTAAATTGCAGTGTCTGTAAGTAGAACTTTATTAGCCCACGGCCACGGTCATTCGCCCGGGTATTGTCTGTGGCTGCTTTTACCCCCATAGCAGAATTGCAAAGCCGTGACAAGAGATTGATAGGCCCTCCGGTCCTGAAGTATTTACTCTCTGCCCCTTCATAGAAAAATGGATTGGTCTGGGCTGTCGGGGACAGCTTGAGAAGCTCTGGATGTCACAGAAGAGGGAAAAGAGCGTAAAAAGAATTTTGAGGTCTGCAAAGATGAATTTCAGAATTTTGCCTCCAGGCTGTTTCTGGCAGGAGATGCAAATGTTTCTATTTTCTGTTTTTGTTCTCAGCCTCCTGAAGTCAGTAAGCACCATTTGTGGTTTTAAGGAAGAACCAGTGATTCCTACTTTAATCTCAGAACTTGTGCACATTCTGACAGTTTCTCTCAGTGAGCGTGCTTACGAGGCTCTAGCCCACCATGCTGGTTTGTCAAGTGTGAGGTACGAGAAGACATCGTGTAGGGAGCAGGGAAGTCTCAGCAGGGCTGTGTGGTGACGAGCCACTGTTCTCCTTTTCCGTAGGCGCCCCACCTGATGCCTTAGCTGTAACATGTGTGCACACGGTCCAGTGGACCTATCTAATCTCTGACACACCATCACGGGTAGGTTTCTCTAATTTTACTCAGGCAGGACTTGCCAAGGTTCAACCTACAGATCTGTTCAAACTTGAAGGAAATGAAATTCTAGCTTTTGTATAATTCAAAGGCTTTCCCCCCCCTTTTTTTGTTCTGTAATGTAACATTTCATTTGTACGTTGTCTTCAGGGTATGCATTCCTATCCAACAGGAATGTCTAACAGTTGAATTTTAATTGTCCTCCTAAGTACTTTCTGCCTTCTGTGCATAAAGCAGCTAAGCTTTGCAAAGTCTGTGAATATTTTGTGTTAGTTTGGTTAAAGCAGAAATGACAGCAATTATTATTATTAATAGTAACATTTGTAATATGGGAACGATCGACTGATCTTGGCTATTTCACAGTCGTTAATCATTTCACTTAGAATTTGAAGACAGAGTACATTAGGGCTACTTTGGATCTTAATACCAAAAAGCTTTCTTTCAAGGCTGTAGAGGAGTAAAGAAGTATAGAAGACTGTTAGATGCTTTCTAGGTCTTTCTCTTAGTGGGTAAAAGCTCTTTATGTCCACATGTAATGGAAGTGGTTAATATTAATGTACACAAAGATGGTGACTAAAGTCTGTATTTATTATAAGGCTCTAGAAGAAAGGGTTTTTTCCTCCTACCCTTTATACGGGGAGCCAGACATCTAACAAATACTCTCTGCTCTCAAGAAACATAATGTTTATTTTTTGCGGGGGGAGAGGCAGAGAGAGAGGGAGACGCAGAATCCGAAGCAGGCTCTGGGCTCTGAGCTGTCAGCACAGTGCCTAATGCGGGGCTCGAACCCACGAACCGTGAGATCATGACCTGAGCCGAAGTTGGACGCTTAACTGAGCCAACCAAGTGCCCCTCAAGAAACTTATAAAGTGCAGGGGCACCTGGGTGCCTCAGTCATTTAAGCGTCTAACTTTGGTTCAGGTCATGATCTTACCGTTTGTGGGTTTGAGCCCTGGATTGGGCTCTGTGCTGACAGCTCAGAGCCCGGAGCCTGGTTCAGATTCTGTGTCTCCCTCTCTTTCTGTCCCTCCCCTCCTTCTCGCTTGCTCTCTCCCTCTCTCAAAAATAGATAAACATTAAAAAATAATTAAAAAAAATTAAAATACAGTTAATCAGGTTATATTCCTGCCTTTAAACTCATCCATTATACCATGTAGTGGAGAAGAAGAAGTTAGATGTTTGTTAAACGTCATTCATGAGACACTCCATCTTACTTAAAACATGGTATACTTTTCAAGTGTCTGAGTCCAGGATATATGGATTTCTTAAAGGGGATGGAGGATTGGAACTGATGTCTTGGTATTTCCCTTTTCCCAGTTGCTGCCGCTGGGTGCACTCCCAGGGCTGGCATCTGGCTCCGGGCGCGTGCTCAGTAGAGTCTGCGAGGCAGTCGATGCCACTGAGCGGGCAAGTAGTCTCTCTGTTATAAACCTGACTTGAATAAATGCAGTTAGTGAATGCTAGTTCTGGGCCTTGGAGATGCAGAAAGAAATAGGATAGGCTCTGTTTTCTGGGGTTTATGGGCTAGCTGGGGAGCTGGACCGGGTAAGTGCGTGTAATCTAATGTGGATAAGCGTTCATCCAGCCTTATGGACAGAGTGAGTGCCAGTGGGAGGTAGAGACGGGAGCTGGGCCGCCCTGAGGAGTGGAGGAGTTTCCCCAGGGCTGGGAGTTTTCAGAAGGCCTCAATGAGGAGAGGTGAGATTTTCCAGGGAGAGAATTGAGTGGGGTTGTGTAGAAAGTGCATTCTCGGGGAGGGCATGCATTTGAGCAGACAGAGAGGGTTGCCCAGTGCTCGGTGTTTTCAAGAATCCATGGGTGGGCAGCCTGGGGGAGAGCAAATGACAATGATCACTATCCCAAATTATTTTTCTTTTTTTTTTTTTAAACATTTTATTTATTTTTGAGTGAGAGAGACAACATGAGCAGGGGAGGGTCAGAGAGAGAGGGAGACACAGAATCCGAAACAGGCTCCAGGCTCTGAGCTGGCTGTCAGCACAGAGCCTGATGCGGAGCTCGAACCCACAAACCGTGAGATCATAACCTGAGCCGAAGTCGGACGCTTAACCGACTGAGCCACCCAGGCGCCCCGCAAATTATTTTTCTTTACACTGCAAACGTGAATTATCGTGTGCTAGATAAATGCTGCTGTGATTAGTTTTTAGTAGCTGTTAATAGTTACTTTGATTTTGGGAATATACTGATTGGCCTTAGCGCAAACACTTTTCTTTTGATTAAAAGTGTGATGAAGGAGAAAGTCATGGTGCATATATGACAGATTATCACCTAGCACTGGGAATTATTCATAGGATAGTCCATGGACTTACTAATTGTTCTATGGTGGGACTATCCATTCTGCAATTTCCCTAAGAACAAAGCTTTCTTTTTCTATTTTGCTTTTTGGTCTGCCGTGGTTTGAGTCCAAAGCTTTTGGTGTGCTCGATAACGGATATTGAGTAAAACAGATGTCAGGGTTTCAGAGGGAGGCATCAGGGCAGATGGGTCACAGTAGGAGGGAGCTGCCCGTGTGAAGGGCGGCTTGCGAAGGACCGTCGCAGAGAGGCTTCACCACACGTGTGAGTACACGTGTCTCCGCCATCTTAGTAGGAAAGAGGCATTATTGCAGATTATTCAAGTTCTAGCTCTCTCTGCTGATTTGACCATAAGATTAAATAATAAATGCCTTCAAAGCTTTGTGCGGCGGGGGCAGATAATTAGATGTAATCTTTATTCTGGAAATCCCGATCACTCCTGGCATCCTTCGAAATGGTTTGAACTCTTGGGTATTATCTTAGCATGTTAGCGTCTGCACCGTGTTTAGTGCTCCTTAAAGACGTCTTGACAGTGGCCATGAATTTCTTTTGCGGCAAGTCGTCACTGACAGTGGTTCACATGCGTCATTGTTTCTTACGGTTATTGAGGCAGGATAAATACTATACCCTTGGACTTGGACTTTTTTATTTGGTCACTCCCTCAGTCAGTGGTAACCAGTGTGATTTGTGTTATTTGTCCGTGGGGTAGAAACACGCCAGTGGAAGCCTGAGGACTCGGGGTCCTGAAGCTCAGGGAGGGGAGTGTCTCCTCTGCACCCCAGGTGGGGTGCGGGGCAGACGTGTGGAGGGGCCCTCGGCCCCTGAGCTGGCACCGTGACCATTACCAGGGGTGGTTCTGCACAGTGTTCCCACGTCAGCTTGAGCTTGCTGATGATCCGGCGCTGCGAGAGGGAGAAAGGGAGGGTGCTGGGACTGTATCAGGGGTCAGCGAGCCAAAGGAGAAAATTCTCCTGGGCAGGATGGGTCTGCGGTAGTGTCTTAAATTGCCTGGTGCAGCGGTTTTTCTTCTAACATGAGAACAGGTTGCTGCTGCTTTAGGAGATTCACAGGATGAGGGGGTTGACCTGCGTTTTGGAGCCATGTTGCACCACAACTTCTTATCTGCGTAGCTCTGTACCGATAGCCCGGGCAGGCTGTGCTCCGGGTGAGAGAGGCCTNTGTGTCTCTCTGTTTCTCCCTATTTGTCTCCCACCCCCCCATCTGTGCAGTGGAATGGACTCCGGCTCCTGGCTCACACCGCACGTGGTGCTGGCCTCCTGGTATCGAGGGCCTGGAGAGCATGTGGGCCTCCTGGTGGCTTCGTGAGCGCTGTTTCTCACGCTTATGCTTTAGTGCTTACTGGGTGACAGTGGACATGGTGATACACTATTTCTAGAACATAGAATGTAGATATTCTATTTAGATCGAAGACAGATCTGTATGCGTAGACCCTCGCCTGTAACTGGTTTTGGGGGGTGGGGATACTCAAGCCTGACTCCTGTTGGAAATGTGGCTCTGCCGGTTATGAGCCCAGTTATATGGGCAAGTCACTTAAACTACCCTCCACATCAGTTGGGTTTAAGTAAATAATACGTGAGAAAGTCGGTACGAATGGTGCCTGGCTAAGCGCTCCATAGATGTAGCTCTCTTAGTTTGTGTTGCAAACTAAAGAGCTAGAACGGACCGGCCTAGCCCACCTCCCCACAGATAGAAGTGTAAACAGTATTCTGGACAGGACACTGGGAAATTAGATGGTTTTCTCTCTGGTTTGCAACAGTTTTATCCTTTTTCAGAGAAACAGCACCCAGGACCATCTTCCAGAGAGTGCTGGACATCCTGAAGAAATGTTCTCATGCTGTCGAGCTGGCCTGCAGGGACCCGGCCCAGGCGGAGCACCTGGCTTCCAGCCTGCAGCTCATAACCGAGTGTTTCCGGTGCCTCCGAAACGCCTGTATCGAGTGTTCTGGGAACCAGAACTCCATCAGGTAGAGTTCTTTGTCTGTGCACGCTCGTTGTGTCGTCCGGGTCTCCGGGCCAGATGCTTGAGGCGTCCGGTGTGACCAGTGTCACCACGAGGCTGCGTTTGCGGCCCTAGGGAGAGTCCTCCGCAGGCTCGCTGCTGCCGACTCTTAGATGAGCACGTAGATGGTGCCACACAGAATAGGGGGTGTTAACATTAGGGGTTATTTTGGTTTTTTATTTAGTCAGTAAAACCTTGGTTTGCGAGCATAATTCGTTTCTGAAACCCATTTATAATCCAGAGCAATTGTATATCAAAGTGAATTTCCCCATAAGAAATAATGGAAACTCAGGATTTGTTCCATAACCCAAAAGTATTCAAATAAAAATGATTACAGTATTGTAATATAATACAAATGATTTATAATAAAAAATATATATAAAAAAATAAAGTAACCTGCGCTTATCTTTGAAAGCCTTCGTGGCTGGTGTGAGGGAGACGAGAGGAGGGTGATCGTGTAGGACGACTTTCACTCTCACTAATGGAATCACTGATACCTGTTGGCCCAGTGGAATTGTTTTCTGTGTGGGGGCCATTGTCTGCGCTCACACGCACAGTACTAGTAAACTCCTGTCATAGACTGTATTTAATGTAACCGGCAGTAAGGCAGCAAAGGGTCTGTCTGTAGGCAGTGTGACCTAGAATGAAGCAAAGCCTTCCTATGCTCACCCTTGTGTGGGAAAGCAACAGACTGTCCAGAGGTGCTTTGACGTGACAAAATACACTAGTGGCAGTCGTGGGCACCTTCCAGTGCTCTGAAAAACCACCGATGTCTGCCAAACACCACAGCCTGAGACTGAGCATCTGAGCATGGGAGGCAATCACCCACAAGCCCACGGTGAGCGAGCGAGAGAGAACCATTGGCTCAGGGGCACCTGGAGGCTCAGTCGGGTAAGCCTCCGACTTCGGCTCAGGTCATGATCTCACGGTTCATGGGTTCGAGCCCCGGGTCGGGCTCTGTGCTGACAGCTCAGGGCCTGGAGCCTGCTTGGGATTCTGTGTCTCCCTCTCTCTCCACCCCTTCCTCACTCGTGCTCTGTCTCTGTCTCTCAAAAAATAATCATTTAAAAAAAAAATTAAAAGAACCATTGGCTCAGTTGTGATCATGTGACATTTGGCATCACGTACTACTCGTATTGCAAGACATTGCTTGTTTATCAATTTAAAATTTATTAGAAATGTTTGCTGGTGTTGGGGAGCACTCGTACAAGTTACAATCCAAGGTTTTACTGCGTTTCTAATGTGTTATGAGGTATGTGGATATAGTTACAGAGCACAGTGACTTTAACCTAATTAATGTGTCTCTCTTTTTTTTTTTTTTTAAACCCTTTACAGGAACTTGGATACAATTGGTGTTGCTGTTGATTTGATTCTCCTTTTCCGTGAGCTGCGGGTGGAGCAGGAATCCCTGTTGACAGGTAACTTGTGGTTTGATTCACAAATTATTTGTATTTTTGTAAAGGGTTTAAAAACCACAACTCTTGAGTGTTACATTGTTCATTAAAGCAAACGTGTCATTTCACGATCAGAGAAACTTATTTAGTGATGATAGTGACTTTCCATAAAAGAAAGGGGCAACGACTTCCTTTCTTCCCTCTCTTGTGGGCTGAACTGTGCCCAGATCCACAGGGCGCATTCCCCACCCCCTGGCACTTGAGACTGTGGCTGTAGGTGGAGTCCGGGTCTTTAAAGGGATAAATGAGGTAAAATAAGTAATCCGTTAGGACTGGGGTTGCCGTAAGAAGAGGTCAGGACAGGGACACACGCAGAGAGAAGAACGTGCAGAGAGACGACCATGTGAGGACACGGGAAAGGACGGCCGCCTGCAGGCCCAGGAAGGCCCCGCACCCCGCCCCGCCCGGCCGTCCCTGTCGTGCAGGCCGCCTGGCCTGTGGCGCCACATGTGCGTATGGCGCCCCTGTTCTCCATGCTGGGTGGGACCCCAGCAGTGACCAAAGCAGGCAGACGAGTCTTTGCCTCAGCGTGCTGACAGCGCAGGGGGGGCGTCTGGCGCTCGTGGGTTACCTGTGTCAAGCACGCGCACATCTGGGGGAGGCAGCGCCCTGACTGCTGATAGCTGCTGAGGGATCAGGAGAGAAATCCAGCCTCAGGATTCGAAGACCAGGAAGCTTTTCGAGACTTTTTTTTTTTTTTTTTACAGTTTTGCCTTTAAATTTTTTTTTTTAATGTTTTATTTATTTCTAGAGAGAGAAAGAGAGAGACAGTGTGAGCAGGGGAGGGTCAGAGAGAGAGGGAGTCACAGACTGAAACAGGCTCCAGGCTGGCAGTCAGCACAGAGCCCGACGCGGGGCTCGAACCCACAAACCGCGAGATCATGACCTAAGCGAAAGTCGGACGCTTAACCGACTAAGCCACCCAGGCGCCCCTTTTCAAGTCTTTTTTGAATGTGTTTGGTTCTTAAAGTATTAGCGTCCATACTTCTTCTTTGGACAGGGGTTATTATTGTAAGATCCTATAAGAAAGCATAGAATTTTAACAAACGATGTCTTTATCCGAAGACTCGAAATACTTCTGGGGAAACCCAAGGCATTTAATAATAAAATCTTAATGTAAATGTCCAGCTTATAAGAATAAGTACTAGATTGTGGACAAAACAAATTCTTTCTAGTAATAATTCAACAAATAACATCCTCTAAAGGAGAAATCCTCATGGACTCAGTTGGTTAAGCGTCTGACTCGATCTCTGCGCAGGTCATGATCAGAGCCCTGAGTCCGGTTCTGTGCTTCTAGTATGCATCCTCTCTCAAATCAACTTTTTTTTTTTCTTTTTTCTTTTTTTTCAAATCAACTTCTTAAAAAAAATATAAAGGAGAAATCTCCAGCTGTCTGTAAAATACGGTCTGATTTATAAGTGGATTTACCTACAGTTCTCAGTGCCTGTACTGCCTCTAAACAGTGAGGCCGCCTCATCTCCGTGTTAACGTAGGTGCTGCTGTTGGGAGGGGGAGAGCCACATGTGGTGGCCTCTGCGAGGGAGGGACACCGAGGCTCAGGGCGCAGGGTCAGCGGTGCTGCCTGGCTCAGCACAGTCCTCTTCCTGCTCCGCGACCCCTCAGTGTTCTCCTTTGACGCCTTTGTTAAGAGTCCCGCGTCCCTACCTGGTTCAGACTTCTTCCTCAGGGAAATTGCAATTATCTTTTCAATTAATTAAATCATCTAAGACTCTGCATACAAAGTGTTTGCGTTTTTCTGAACAGCAATAATTTCTCAGGTGTCCTTGAGAAACCGATAGGGTGTAGGATTTGGTTGGAAGGCACTTTCAAGACGTTGTACATTTAGAAGTCTTTCCATAGCTCTGTTTTATAGTGAAACGGAAGCCTCCATGCAAATTCGGGGATGACAAACGGGCAGTGAAACCCAGACTGCGCTCGGCTGCGTGGAGAATCATCTGGTTTTGAAGCCTGTGTGTGGTGTGGTAATTCAGAAGGGGACTTCCGAGTGCACTGCCTTTCACGGTTACTGAAGCTTCCTGATGTGGGGGACAGCGCGGCGGGCAGGCGTGGGTTTCCCTGGAGGGTCGGGTTCTGAAGAAGACGCCCGGGGAAGCGGGGCGCGCACTCCATGATGAAGTAGCCATCAGAGCGAGCCCGCGCTTCACCCCTCACCCTCTGGCCCCCGGCCTCCCGTCAGCACAGCCGGTGCCCTCCTGTCCTCCCTGGACCCCACAGGCCCCTCTGCTCTGCCCCAGACGTGCCACAGGAAACTTGGTGTAGCCTGTTCACGTGATCAAAGACTATTTCATGCGATCGATTTTTCTCTTCACCGAAGCAAGTAGGCGATCTAATGAAAAACTTAAAGGAGCTGATTTCTGAAATTTGTTATGACCTGATTTGCCATGAAGACTACACTGGCCGTGTGATTGGGGGCCTGGCTGTTCACTGATGTGCACCGGTCAGAGGACGGGTCTTCAGACACCTGGGTTGTGTTGTGCTATGTTGTTGGGGTGTTCAGAGCTGTTTGTGGTCCTGGAGGCTGCATTTGTTTTTGGTTTTTTTTTAACGTTTATTTATTTTTGAGAGAGTGTGAGTGGAGGAGGGGCAGAGACAGAGGGAGACAGAATGTGAAGCAGGCTTCAGGCTCCAAGCTGTTAGGACCGAGCCCGATGTGGGGCTTGAACTCAGGGACCGCGAGATCAGGACCTGAGCTGAAGTCAGACAGATGCTAACTGGCTGAGCCCCCCAGGCACCCCTTGGCAGCTGCATTTGTATCCATTTCGTTCAGTGATAGGTTTCTTACCGACATGGGATCCCCGCAGCACACACGTAACCACTCGCGAGGGAACAGTTGAGTGGCATTGGGAGCAGTCACCATGTTGTGCAGCCAGCAGCGTGGATGGCATGTATTTTCATGGTCCCAGGAGGAAACCCGGTCCCCCCTGCGCCCCGGCTGCCGCTGGTCTGCGCCTGTCTCTGTGGGTTTACGTCTGGATTTCTTCTGGAAGTGGAGTCAGGATTATTGGCCCTTCTTTGGCTTCTTTCACTAAGTAGAGCGTTTTCCAGAGCTGATCCCCATGGTGGGCTGTATCAGCACTTGAGGTTTTCAGATGACTGGATCCTAATCCGTCGTGTACACGTGCTGGTTTGTTTATGTCTTCACGCAGTGCGGCCCCGTCTCCACTGATGGGCGTCCGGGCAGTGCTGCTCCGAACAGGCACGGACAGGCCTCTGTCTGAGTGGCTGTTTTCTGTTCTTTGGGAATATGCTTAGCCATAGAATTGCACGTCAAGTTTATATTTAAATCATCGAGGAACTGCCAGACTTTTCTTAGCGGCTGAACTATTCTACGTTTTTACCAACAACATATGGTATTCCGGTTTCTCCACGTCCTTGCTGACATTTATTTTCCTTTTTTTTTGTTTGTTTGTTTTTTTTGGTTTTTTTTTGGATTACAGTCATCCTGATGTTTGTGAAGTGGTGTCTTACTGCGATTTGCGTTTTCCTCATGATCGATGATGCTGAGCACCTTCTGATGCACCTGTTTTGGCCATTTGTAGGTCTTCTTTGGGGAAGTGTCTGTTCAGGTTCTTTGCCCAGTTTTTAATTGGGCTGTTTGTCTTTTTGTTGGTGAATTTCAAGAGTTGGGTGTATATCATGCATGCTGAGAATGAGGTTGAATCTGTAGGTCCCTTTGGGGAGAGATGGCCATCTTGCTGATCCTGGGTCTTCCGGTCCCCGAATATGCACCGTCTCCCCATGCAGTTAGGTCTGCAAATTCTAGTTATGTCCGCTTTAGGCAGATGACATGTGTTTGTAGGCAGAGCTGGAAGGATATTACTGAGGCAAGAAGGAGAATGGAAGCTAAGAACATACTTCTCACTTCTTAGAAAGGGCAGTTCACAGTATTCCTGAATTTATTTGGAATTCAGTAGTGAAACTTGGATTCAACAATGAAACTCAAAAAAGTTTCATAGTGTGTTAGTTCAAGCCTAATATAAGCCTTGCAAAAAGTATTCTGGTTTTTTGTTTTTCTAAATATTTGAAATGTTTATTTATTTATTTATTAAAAAAAAAATTTTTTTTTTTAATGTTTTATTTATTTCTAGGAGAGAGACAGCATGAGTAGGGGAGGGTCAGAGAGAGAGGGAGTCACAGACTCTGAAACAGGCTCCAGGCTCTGAGCTGGCAGTCAGCACAGAGCCCGACGCGGGGCTCGAACCCACGAACAGTGAGATAATGACCTAAGCGAAAGTCGACGCTTAACCAACTAAGCCACCCAGGTGCCCCTGAAATGTTTATTTTTGAGAGAGAGTGTGAGCTGGGGAGGGCCAGAGGGAGAGGCAGACACAGAATCCGAAGCAGCTCTAGGCTCCAAGCTGTCAGCACAGAGCCCGATGCGGGGCTCGAACCTGTGAGCCATGAGATCATGACCTGAGCCGAAGTCGGACACTCAGCCGACTGAGCCCTCCACCCAGGCACCCCAGAAGTATTCTGGTTCTTAATAAAGCACCCATAGTGTGTTTTGACTGTTCCTCTGTGAGAATTGTCTTCTTGTGGATTTTTAGCAGAGCACCTGTGACAGCTTCTTGTTCCCACTCTGGAGGTAAAAACTGTAATTACATTGTCAAAATAATATTTAGAGTATTATTTTCAGAGAATAATTGCAGTGGTGTGACGAATATATTATGCTCATCAAATTTTATGTAAACACAAGCAGGAGTTATTTTAATTGAGTTATTGCTGTTGTTTTTGGCCTTTATTCTTTTCTAATCTGTAAAAATAATGTTGGGATTTTTGAGGGGCTTTGTAACATTTGCAGTATTTACACAGATCAGTTGATAAGCTGTTTGGTAAAAGTAAACTGTCATTTGTACTTGTCTGGGGTTTCTTTTCTTGCTGCTAGCCCATCTGTAAACCTTTTCCTTCCTGGAATCGTGTTCTGATTCAGAGTGCTAATTTTCAGTTGCCTGATGTTGGCTTCCAGACCAACTTACATTGTTGGCTTTTGTGTGTGTGTGTGTTAAATTTTACAAGGATTTGACTGTTAATGTTCTAAAATACTCAGTGAAAATATAAATGTCACTTTAAATTGTGACTTAAGATGAAAAATGAGGATATAACCTTTCATTATAAGCATTTTTCTGTAGCTCGTTATGGAGTAAAGCCGTCACGTGCATCCAGGCTGACTTAGACAAGCACTTGACTTTCTTCGGTCCTTTACGGTATTTGGATGCATGGGAATGACTGTGTACTTGCAGTTTTGGATCTTGCGTCTTTGGGATCCTAATGTTAGCTTTGTCCAGTTTTGACGTTCTTAGTTCATCGTTTTCTTTGTATTTTGTGTTTTCCTCATCTCGGTGTTGCGATTCCTGGCCCACGGCTCCACTGCTGTGAGCCGGGAGTTGTCGAGTTAGAGTGAGCGAGCGGCGCGGGCACATTCCACACCTCACCTTCCCTGATCTTCGCGACCTCTCTGCCTTCAGGTGCTGGAGAAACAGCGCGTCCCCTGCTCAGCCAGGGGTTGGGCTTGAGGGGAAGGCCAGGTCCCCGGCGAGTCTGAGGCGAGAGGACAGAGCCCCGGGCCTGGACCGGCGGACCGGTCCCTTCTCCGGCGAAGCAGAGGCCTGGAAAGTCTAAAGACTTTGGAAGTCTCCTCGGTCTTGACATCTTCCTCTGGTTGCTGGCGGGTGGGCACCCTTTTGTGGAGCAAAGGGTTTCGGCTCCTTCTGTGACTCGGTGCGCCGTCGGCCTCAGTCCCATCCTGGGGTCTGCTGCGTTTGCCCGGGGCAGGCTGTGTGACCGGAGCTCCGCTGTGCCCTAGAGTAAAGGGCGAGGCTTAGCACCTGCCCCCCGCGCTGTCGTGGGTCACTTGTCGCGTTTGTTCTCGCTCTTTACCTCAGCCCGGCTCCTGGGGCCGATCCGGTGCTGGCGTGTACTTCCTCGGAGGCGTCTCGGTCTCTTTCCGCCCAGAATCTCGGCACATGCCATTCTGCCTGCATGTGCTGCGCTGGCCCCGACGTGAACCGCTTCCAAACCAGTGAGCAAACAGCAGGGCGCGGGCGTCCACACCTCGGCACGCATGCCACGCATAGCTGGGGCGCCCAGGCCAGCCGGCGGGGGCCTTTAGGTACGGGGTGTGTCGCTGGGGTGAGGGGGGGCTGGACCTGCGTTCGGGGGAGTGTCTGGTTACCACAAAGGACAGAAGTATTTCAGGTATTTCCCCGAGCGGCATCGCGGTGCCCGTGTGAACCGAGCGGACGCTGGCCTTGGGGGCCCACGTGCAGCCTCAGTGGCGGCTGGCCCCGCGCTGGCTGCTGATTTACATCCTCGCCCGGAGCCTCCTTTTCTTCATCTGTGACACGTAGGCAGTGCCGTCGCCTTGCTGTGAAGATGCAGGAAGAATCCACCTGAACCCCACCTGCGCATCACAGTAGCCATTGCGGCACATTAGGCGTCATCCTGGCTCCTGGGCCGCTGTTGCTTATGCCGAGCTCGCCCTGGCGTCTGGGTCCCGTGCGGCGTTGCCTGGCCCGGGGGTCCGTGTGTCGGGCCCAGTGGAGCTGGAGGCGGGAAGCAGGGACCTGCTCCCCACTCACGTCTCCCTCCTGGAGCCGCGCCTGCACCCCTTCTGTTGTGTCCCGTACTGGCCTTGTTCTCCCCCCGGGGGGGGACCCGACATCAGCTGGCCAGGCCCTGCTGAACCCCCTGCCTGAGGTGTCCCGTGCTCCGCAGGAGTCCACGGCCACCAGGCAGCCCCTTTCCCCGGAGGTCTGGCCGCCAGCCGTGCGGAGCCCCTGCCGGTTCTGGGCTCTCAGAAGCTCCCCCGTGTGCCTTTGGGTTCCGAGGGGGGAGCTGTTTCCTGTAGCCTCAGTGTCTGTGTGACCTCAGCGTGGCCTTCGTAGCTTAACTGACTCCCGATAGCAGGTTTTCCTTGTTGAAAGAACTCGTTTGCTTTTGTCCCCCTGACGTGCCCTGACTGAGCTGTGATCCTGCTCTGGGGCCTGTGTTCTTGCTCCCGCCGGGGCCTCCTTTCCCTTCCTCCCTGCCCTCCGCGCGCCTCCCTCCTGCCCTCCGCGCGCCTCCCTCCTGCCCTTCCTTCTCTCCGTCCACTCTGCCGGCGAGGGCACGACCAGGACACAGAAACCAGGCCGAAATTTAATGGGGACAATTTAACGTAAAGAATCGCTAACTATAACAAAGGCTTTGAAATAACAGAGGATTGACGCCTGGAAGTACGGAGAACGCCAGCGAATACCGGAACGACAGACGTGCTGAGTGGCCAGGACCCCTGGAGCTGCAGCGCGTGTCCAGGAAGAGACTCCCCTCCCCCTGGGTCTGAGTCCATCCCTGCTTCGAGAGGGCACGGGTGGGGCCGGCCGGCCGGTGAGGTCGCTGAGAGGCGGTGTCGGTGGAACTTGCCGGAATCCACCCTCTGGGGTTGCAGGGGCAAGTGGTTCACAGGGAGGGGTCGTGACTGGGAACTTGCTTGGAAGCGTCCTGAGGAGGTTCTCGGCTGTCAGACGCCCCCGGCTGGTCCCGCGCTGCAGGAGTGAGTCACCGGAGGGGCTTGACCGCAGCGGACACACGCCATGGGGGCCTGGCCGAGGGGCGAGCCGGGTGCCCCCGAACTCGCCAGCTGATGAGGCAGACTTCCCGCAAGGGCCCGCCTGCATTCGGAGCTGAGCAGCAGCGACCGCTACCCTGTGGCCACCCAGACGCCTCGGAGAGCCAGCCGGCGCGCAGCCCCCCGACATCTCCGGCAGGCGCGGGGCTTTAGGGACCCTCCTGTGTGGCCTCACCTTCCCACAGATGCCTGGGCACCTCCCGACCGAGTTGTGCAGCTCTGGTGGGCGTGTAGTAGAATCCTGGGGTTTTCCATGGGGTTCCGCACTTCCTATGTTTTGCTTTTTGGTGGTCTTTATTAAGTGTTGTTTCAAATTCCACCTCCCTCCTATTTTTCTACTGGATTTGTCTGTCTTCTTACCAGTTTATAAACGCTCTTTAATCTGTGTATAAATCCTCTGGCAGTTATGCGGTCCTATGTATGAGTTCATATCTTTTCCCGTTCTGTGGATAGTTTTTGTTTGTTCACTCTATGGTATCTTTTGAGAAATTCTTAGTTTTAATGTAGCCTAGATGGTTAATGTTTTTCTTTATGACGTTATTTTGTGTGTCTTGTTTAAAATATCTTTCTTGCTCTGCAGTGTTGTTTTCTAAAAGCTTTTTTCTATTTTTACTTTTTTACCCTTAGATTGGTACTCGGAATTGAATTTTCTGTGTTGTGTGGGGAAGGAGTCCAGTTTCAATTTTTCCATACTGGTACCCAGTTGTCCTAATGTTGTTTTTGAAAAGGCCAATTTGTACTCCGCGTCTTTGTCACATCTTTGTCATTGATCACGTCAGTATAGGTTTGGATCCGTTTCTTGTGTTTTCTCTCCTGTTGACGTGTCGACCTCTTCCTGCTCCAGTGCCGTACGGGTACCTGCCACTGCTTACTGTTCTGTGCAAACAAATCCTCTTACCTCGAGATTTTCAGTAGCGTCTCAGCCCTTTGTGTCATGACATAAATTTTAGAATCATCTTGTCAAATTACAGATGCCCACGCAGACATACAGACGTTCTCCAGTGTGTAAAATGACACACATGCACGCACACATATATGTATGTGTATGCATGGATGCCCGCATTCTTCTCCCTAAAGAAGAATGGATTCCTCGACTCTGTGAACATGGTGTCATTCTTCACTCAGTCAGGTCTTAGAATCTTTTTTCTTAGTGGCACTGTGCGTCATTTTTAGTTACAGTTTTGATGCTTTTTTTCTTTTTAATGTTTATATATTTATTTTGAGAGAGTGAGAGAGTGAGTGAACAGGGGAGAGGCAGAGAGGGAGACACAGAATCCCAAACTGGCTCCATGCTGCCAGCCTAGAGCCTGATATGGGGCTTCAACCCATGAACTGTGACATTGTGACCTGAGCCAAAATCAAGAGTCAGATGCTGGGGTGCTTGGGTGACTTGGTTTGTTGGGCATCTGACTTCAGCTCAGATCATGATCTCACAGTCCATGAATTCGAGCCCCATGTTGGGCTCTGTGCTGACAGCTCAGAGCCTGGAGCCTGCTTCATATCCTCTGTCTCCCTCTCTCTCTGTCCCTTCCCTGCTCACACTATGTTTCTCTGTCTCTCAAAAAAAAAAAAAAAAAAGAAAGAAAGAAAAAAGAAAAAGAGTTGGATGCTTAACTGACTAAGCCACCCAAGCGCCCCCATTTTTGATGCTTTTATGAATAAGCTCCTTTCTTGATTGTTTTTCTTGCTCCCTATATGTACGGAAGTATTACTGACCTTTTAAATATTGACTTTGCATCCAGCAACTTTTGTGACTTACTCATTCAAACAGCTCCTACGCCTAAAAATGTCCGCATACATTAGAAATGACATTTCAACTGTAGAGGGGGAAAAAAAAGATGGTTTAACGTTTTCTTCTCCAGTGTTTGGCCTTTCTCTGTTTTGCTGGCCCGGATTTTCAGGGGAGTGTGGGCTACAAACCGTGGTCGCAGGCGCCCCTGTCTCCTTCCCTTTCCAAGGAAACACTTTCTCTCCATCTGGCTGTTATAACATGTGCCGTGCATTCTTTGTTGGAGACCCATTCAGGGTAAAGAAGCCACCTCTATTCTTTGGTGGCTACGAGTTGTTCAGTTTTGTTTGGTTTGTTGTTTAAAATTATGAATGGGTGTTGAACTTCATCAACTACATTTTCTGCAGCCATTGAGACGATCATATAGTTTTGTCCTTTGTAGGATAGTGTGGTCAGTTCCAAAGTCGGACTTTGGAATCAGTTCCAAAGTCGGACTTTGGAACAGTAAAACAGTTCACAGTGCAGGTGTAAGTGCAGCTTGATCTAGCTGCGTGCTGTTAGGTTCATCCTGAAATACATCTTTTGTATTTTCACCTTCTGTCCCCTTCCTTTTTCACACTGTGCGTGTTTAACTCGGTGTCTGTCACAGTGATGCTGGCCCCACCAGGTTGATGTGAGGGCCTGCTCTCTCTTTTTCTGTTCTTTGGAAGAGTCATATAAATTGAAAGTCTTTCTCCCTAGAGTGTGAGCAGACGGTAAAGCTGCCTGGGTCTAGGATGTTTTTCGGTGGGAAAATCTGACTGTCGCCTCAGTTACCTTCAAGGCTGTCACACTCTGCAGGCATTCCCTGAATATTCTACAGAGATGGTTGTTGTTACCTGTGTTCCAGGGTTTTGTTCATTTAATTTAAATTTTCTAACGGTGTGGCCTAATGTTATTCGGAATGACTTCCGACTTGCTTTTTTGGTGTCTGCGCAATCTGTGGCAGCGTCTTTGTCATTTCTGAAAATGGAATGTCGTCGTTCTTTGTGCCTTTTCTCCACTTCGATCCGTTTTTCCAGAGGTTGGTCATTATGGAGCTTTTAGAAGAGTCATGTTGTGGATTTCCTGATATTCTCTCTTTATGATTGCTGTCAATTTTAATAATCTCTTGCTCTTAATCTTTATTTTCTTCGTTCCCTGTTTTGGGATATTTTAATTATCCTTTTTGTAATTTCTTGAAGCAGGTGGTCATTGATTTTTGTCGTTCTTTCCCAAAATACACATTTTAAAGCTTTAAGTTTCCCTCTTGGTACTGTGTTAGCTGCATTGAGAAGCTTTGGATTGAGGTATTTTTGTTAACATTTAGTTTGAAATACTGTATTTCTAATTTCCCCCCAAATACTCCCACATAGGCATAATGGCGATGTAGTGAGTGAGCACCACCTGTATGCAGTGTAGTGAGTGAGCACCACCTGTATGTCAGTCTTTAAAAGTGCACTGAGAGTTGTCTTTCTGCAGCACCTGGTGAGGTGGTGTTTGGCGGCCTGTCCTTGGGAAGGCTGTTTACTCTGCAGTTGAAAACCATTTTTCCTTTTCACCGATCAGCTTCGTGTATAAGCAAGCGGGTGCTCGGATAAGCATGAGATAACCGTATTGGGCTGATATAGTCACAGGAATAAGTCCAGAATTGTGATACTTTATAATTAATTGTGTGACTTTGGTCAGGTTCCTTATAACCGCCGTGGGTCTTGGGCCCCCATGCTCTGTAAGGAGGATGAAGGCACCTGACTGGGGAGTAGCATTCTCCACACGGGAGTACAGTAGGTATTCTAATAAGTGAGCGCGCATACAGTAGGCACTCAGGGTGTCTGTTTAGAGTCTCTGACCTCAGGAACAAACACGTGTTTTCATGGAACATTTGGAAACCTGACATTTTAAACCAGTTCTTACCGAGTCCGTACTGTGTGCTGGTAACACGGGTGTGGCCTGATGGGCCTCTTCTGCATCCTCTCCTGCACGCTCATCGGAGTTAGCGGTCGCCGCGTCATCCTTACCATCGACAGAACAGGGACTGTCCCCACGTTACGGTGGGGAACGTGTACCTCTCACATTCACATCCCGTGCACACATCACACTGAGCTGGGAATTGATCAGGTCTGTTTTCCCCCACAGTTCTATAGTCCTGTTGTTCTTCTTTCCTTCAGGTAGACTATTTTTTAGAGCCATTTCGGGTTCACGGCAAAATCGAGAAGGTGCAGAGATTTCTCATGTGTCTCCCGCCCCTGCACAGCCTCCTCCACAGTTAGCATGTGGCACCAAAGTGACCACTGCTCTTGAGCTACAGGCTTGAAGTGCACGGCTCCTCGTGTGCGCAGATGGGTTTTCACCCAACAGCACTGTAAATGTATTTTCTCTTCCCCACAAGTTTCTTAGTATTTTCTTTTCTCTGGCTTTATTTATTCTAAGGATACACTATGTGAAACAAATAATGTACAAAATGTGTGTTAATCAGCTACTTCTGTTACTGAGAAATCTTCTGGTTAGCAGTAGCTTATTTATTCATAGTTAAGTTTTGGGGGCGTCAGAGGCCATATGTTGATTTTTGACCGTGGGGAGGGTCAGTTCCCTGAACCCCCACATGGTCAAGGGTGTCTGTAACGCATTTGTTATGTTATCACCCACAGTGTGCTGTTTACATTATGGTTCATTCTTGGTGTTTTACATTTTATGGGTTTGGACAAAGTATACGCGGTGAGCTGTCTTCACCATTAGAGTATCGTACAGAGTAGTTTCACTGCCCAAAAGTCCTCTGGGCTCTGCCTCCTCACTGCCCCTGCCCTGACCCCAGGCAGCCGCACGTCTTTTCACGGTCTCCATAGCTTTGCCTTCCCCAGGCTGTCATAGCTGGCACACTGCAGTACGCGGCCTTTGCACTTGGCAGGCAATGCGACTTCCCTCCTTGCGTGTTCATGATTTGATAGCTCACTTCTTTCAGTGCTGAGCAATACTTCCTTGTCTGCGTGGACTGCAGTTCATTTATCTAGTCCCTGGCGGAAGGACACTTTGGTTGCTTTCATCTGGCAATTATGAGTAAAGCTGCTGTAAACATTAACGTGCAGGGTTTTTTGTGGACCTAAGTTGTCAGTTACTTTGGGTAAATACCAAGGATTGTGATTGTTGGATTGTATGTTAAGAGTGTGTGTAGTCTGGGGCGCCTGGGTGGCTTAGTCGGTTAAGCGTCCGACTTTCTCTTAGGTCATGATCTCGCGGTTTGTGGGTTCGAGCCCCACGTCAGACTCTGTGCTGACTGCCAGCTCAGAGCCTGGAGCCTGTTTCAGTCTGTGACTCCCTCTGTCTCTGACCCTCCCCTGCTCACGCTGTCTGTCTCTCTCCTAG
Source organism: Crocuta crocuta (assembly GCF_008692635.1). Classification (NCBI taxonomy): domain Eukaryota; kingdom Metazoa; phylum Chordata; class Mammalia; order Carnivora; family Hyaenidae; genus Crocuta; species Crocuta crocuta. Next base: position 5,382,906 of record NW_027529175.1, read on the forward strand.
AAATAAATAAAACATTAAAAAAAATTAAAAAATTAAAGTGTGTGTAGTTTTGTAAGAAACTGAGTCGTCCTGCACAGCGGCCGCAGCAGTCCGCGCCCCCCAGCCGTGCACAAGCACTCCTGTCGCTCGACATCTGTGTCAGCACCGCGTGTTGTCAGTGTTGTGCATTTTGTCCGGTGTTCTCTAGTTTTATTTGGTGAAGTAGTCTAAGTATGTCAACTAGCTTGTTACTAAATGCTATCAAAATCTTTCACATAGACTAACTTTTTGTCTGCTTGTTTTATAAGTTACCAAGAAAGTTATCTTACTACTGGAAAGTTTAATTGTATTTTTTTTCTTTCTTCTGGGTTTTTGTCAGTTCTTCTTTTATTTATATATATATTTGAGGCAATATCATTTACGATTGCAACTTACAATTGTTATATCTTTCTGATATGTCTTTCTTTTTAAAGTTTACTTTCTTTCCTTCAGTAATCTCTACATCCAACGTGGGGCTCCTACTCACAACCTTGAGACTCAGGGCTGATGCTACACCGACTGAGCCGGCCGGGTGCTCCCGAAATGATAATGCATTTTGCCTTAATGTTTCTTACATCTCATTTTAAGGGGTGTATGACTTCCTTTTTAGGCTGGTATTTGCCTAGTATAGACTTTTGCTTTTTGACTTGCAATATTTCTGTAGTATTATGTTTTAGATGTTTAAGTAGCATTAAGTTAGATTTTTAAAAAATCTAGTCAAAGAGTAATTCTCTTAATTGGAGTTCATTGTCCAGTGTTATTTAATGTAAATTAGAGCTACATTGGGTTGACATTTACAGGTTTTTTTTTTTTTTTTTTTTTAAAGAAGTTAGTTAATTTTGTATGGAGCACATTGCTTTGGAAAGGCACTTTACCATTAACGTCACGCCCAGAATTTCATCCCAGTGAGGGACTTTCAGAGTTAAAAGAAGCAAACAGAAACTCCCCGTTTAATAATGTGGAATGGTTTCTATTAAGATATGTTTGTTCGGTATGTTAAAAAATTTTTAAATTGTCTCTTTTTTACTTTTATAAATCGCCAGCATTTCGCTGCGGCCTGCAGTTTCTGGGCAACGTCGCCTCACGGAATGAAGATTCACAGTCCGTCGTGTGGGCACACGCTTTCCCGGAGCTCTTTCTGTGAGTGTTTTCATAAAAGTTTCTCTGACTTCTGGAAAGACTGGTTATAGCATTCCATTTACATGAAGTTCAATAACAGGGAAAACGAACCCTCGGTCACAGAACTGAGGGTAGTGGTGGCTGGTGGTGGGCGGTGAGAAGGTCGGTTCCGGCCGGGAGAGGGTGTGAGGGAGTCTCCTGGGCTTCTGGGAATGTTCTGTGTCTCCATCGGGGTGGGAGTGGTGGAGCTATAGCCACGTCAAATGATTTATTGGGCCGTATGCTTAAGATTTATGCCCTTTATTGTATGTCAGCTGTATTTTAAGAAAATTAAAGTTTTGATTAAATATTGTTAAGTTCACAGTGACTTATAGGAAAACAAATTCATAAGAAAAAACTATAAAACACTGAAGCATGAGCAGTGAATTGGTCACATATTTATTTATGGAGCCCTTGTCGTGTGCCCAGCACAGGGCTGCTGGGCAGATCTGGAGAGCGGTAAGGTGTGCACAGCCGGTCGGTTTGTCTAGGTTGGTTTGTTGTACTATTTTGTTTTGACCAACTTCTGTTAGTTCACATGAAATTGAGCATTGGGATCGAAGGTGAGCGGTAATGGAGGCAGGGAGGCAATGGGAGGCGTTAATCCAGGCTCCGTGGCCAACGTGGGGCGTCCGTGGCTGTGGTGGCAGCGAAGTGGCCGAGCGGTGGCTCTGTGTGCTCCGGGCCAGGTATCCCTCCCGTGCCTGTGATTCCTGTCCTGACAGCGGCCCTGCGGGGCCAGGCGAGGGGCTGACGCCCACTGCTGGTCGAGGGCAGAGCTGCTCTCTGGATCCAAAGGCTGCTTCTGCCGCCTACACGCTGTGCGGCCTTCCGGTTGTAAGGTTTTCTGCGCTGACGTGGGAAGTGTGATGTTCAGATCACATACACTCGAACGTTATCCCTGGGTCGCTGAGTTGGTAGCTGGCTCTCAAGTTTCTCCAAATAATGAGAGTCGAAGGCACAAAATCTTTATGATTCATGATAGTTGAGCTTAGGAGGAAGGAAAGAATTATGGAATTTGAGCTACAGAAATAGAAATTACTCATTCTTGAGATTTCGTTCCTGTAAAACATTTTGAACACCTAATATCTGTGAGGTTCTGAGCTAGGTTAAGTGGAATATGGTTAATTTAGATCTATTTGTTACTCCCCAAAAACCCATGCTTTGGGTGGAACAGGTGAGCACACGGCAGTGGAAGAACGGACACAGGGCAAATCCATACATCACAGAATCCCAGGGGAGAGGCCCCTGCACGGGCTGTTGAGAAGCCGTGACCGTTTACGCTGTGGTTTTGCTTATGGTCTCAGATCTGCTCCTCGCGGACGCCTGTGAGATGGGCTCAGGAGCTCGTTGCATTCCCTTTTTCTATCAGAAGACACACTGAAAGACGTAATTTGACTGCAGTCTGCATGTGTTTTGTGAGGCAAATATTTAACCAAATTAGAATTCCAGCTTTGGGAGGTACTGGCTTTATGCCCTTGGACAAGTAGAGTCAACACGCTGTTGTGTTGTGTATAGTATGAGGACAGTACCTCCTCCGGAAGAGTATTATGAAGTTTAACTTAAAAAAAAATCCTGCCATAGTGCACAGCCCATGACGTAATTGACCGTCGGTAAATCAGGGACCTTCCTGACAAAGACCGTGTAGCTGGGGCTTTTGCCTCCTCTCTCCCGCCAGTGAACCCTCTTTCTGTCGTTCCTGAACTCTCCGGCCCTTGGAACGGTTGAAGGAGTGCCTGTAGTTAATGGGGGTCTCATGTTTTACCTTTTGATTTTTTTTTTCTAACAAGAGTGAACATGTTAATGCTTTATAAATGCAATCATTTATCTTTTTCTTTAATCAGATGGTATTTGCTTTTAAATGCCTTCGAGTCCTAAAGTCAGCTGCATCTTTAACATTGGCTACTTTGGGTCACGACTAATTTTACATTGCTCTTTTTATAGTAAATAAGGTACTTGTTTCAAAGTGTTGTCATTTATTAAATCCTTAAAAACATCAGTTTGCTAAATGGGGCTAACGCCCTCATGTCTTTGTTCGGAAGGTCTTGCTTAAATCATCCAGACAAAAAAATTGTTGCCTACTCGTCAATGATTTTGTTCACATCCCTGAACTCTGAAAGAATGAAAGAACTGGAAGAAAACCTGAACATCGCGATTGACGTCGTCGATGCTCACCAGAAGCAGCCCGAGTCGGAATGGCCGTAAGTCTCTCGTTAGACGTCTGCTTGCTTAAGAGCATCATAACAGACCCTTTCCTTGCAGAGCAAGTAAGAGTTTGAATTCTAGTAATTGAACAGCAAGTGAACACTAAACATGTGCGGATAGAATCTCTCAGCCGCACCTGGGGGCTGGGGAAGGTGGATGGAGGTGCGGGTCAGGGTACAGCCTGAGAACACACAGCCCTTGTGGGGGCGGCCAGATCACATTGCCGTGGCTGCACTTGATGGTTCGTTAAGGATCAGACATTGATACGTGTCTCATGGGCCTGTGTTCCTCTGAGACATTCACTGTCATCTGAGCTGTAGTGTCCGTCCGTTCCCCGGCCCCATATGTAACGCCTCCTTTCCCTCTGCTTGCTTTTCAAGATTTTTCTTTGCCTTTTCAGGAGCTTAATTATGATGTCCTGGTGTGGATTTCTTTGAGTATATCTTCTTTGAGTTCCCTCGACTTCTTGAATCTGTCGGTTTATGTTGCCACATTTGGGGAGTTTCCACCCATTATTTGTTTGAACGCTTTTCGGCCCCACGTTCTTTCCCCTCTCGTGTGGGGACTCCGTGTCAGGCCACAGAAGGCCACGGCTGAGGCTGACTGTGATCTGTAAAGACTCAAGAAGGCACTGTTAGATTTAGACAGTTTGTTATTCTGTGGACAGGGAAAGGGGAAGCCGTGATCCCATCATCCCACGTGCCGAAAAGGGGCTGGATGACTGGGGTGACCATTGCGGGTGGCCCATTGCTTGAAGTGGTTTTATATTCTGAGGGGCTGGGCAGACCGCTCTGTATCTCATCAGGACAGGTCTCACGGCCTCCATGGCATCAGGCCTGCCATCCCTGAGCTGTGGGAGGATTACGGAGTGTCGGGCTTTTGTCCGCGTGGCCTGGGTGCACGTGTGGGAAGGAGGCCGTCAGAGCAGTCCCGGCCCTGCTGACTCCAACCTTCGTCTTCTGTTGTCGGTCTGCAGCCCCCTGAGGCTCTGATCAGGCTTTGTGTGGGTTTTGTTCATGTCTCCTGCATTCTGTTTTCTCTTTTAAGCCAGTACCTCACTATTTCGGTGACTGTAGCATTGTGTACATTTTAAATCAGAAACTCTTAAGTCTTCCAACTTCATTAGTTTTTTTTTGAGATTTTTTGGGCTGTTCTGGGTCCTTGTGTTATAGATTAATTTTTAGATTGGCCTTTTAGCTTGTTCAGAAAAGCAGCTAGAGTTTTGGTAGTGATTACATGCATGTGCAGATCAGCTTGAGGAATGTTACCATTTGAACTAGATTAAGTTTTCCAGTCTGTGTGTAGGTATCTCTCCATTTACTTAGGCCTTATTAATTTCTTCAGTGAAGTTCTTTTTTTTCTTTTATCATTTTTATTTGTTTTTGAGAGACAGAGCAAGCAGGGGTGGGACAGAGAGAGAGAGAGAGAGATACAGACACACACACACACACACACACACACACACACACGCACAGAGAACCTGAAGCAGGCTCCAGGCTCTGAGCTGTCAGCACAGAGCCTGATGCAGGGCTCAAACTCATGGACCAAGAGATCATGACCTGAGCTGATGTCAAATGCTTAACTGACTGAGCCCCCCAGGCGCCCAGGACCTTCTGTTTCTTGGTGGTCTTCCGTCCACCTGTTGACACATTTGTGGAAGTGGACTGTTTTCTGTCTGTCCAGTCAGCCCTGTCGGTTTTTGTGTCCCTCATTTTCAGGCTCTGCTGTTATGTCTGTTTGTAATTGTTATGTCTTGAGGAGATGGCCCTTTCTTTCATCATTGTAGAATCCATCAGAAATTCTCTTGCTTTTAGTCATGTTCTCTTGTTTTCCTTAAGATCTGTTTTTGTGTGTGTTTGCACGTAGTGGCCTGTGAGGTCAGGGCACAGCCTGCATCCAGGTGGGGGGTGGGGGCTGGAGCTGCCAGTCATGCCACTCCCATTTTATTTTTTTATTTTTAAAAGTTTTTTATTTTTTTAATGTTTTTATTTAATTTTGAGTGAGTGCAAGCAGGGGAGGGGTAGAGAGAAAGGGCAGAGGAACCGAAGAGGGCTCCGCGCTGACAGCAGTGGGCCCCATATAGGGCTTGAACCCATGAACCACGAGGTCACGATCTGAGTTGAAGGCAGATACTCAACCGACTGAGCCACTCAACCGACTGTGCCACTTGCATTTCAGAGGCACTTTCTCAGTTTGGGTCTCATTCAGTGTGGACTTCAGTGTTCTTCTGAAATTATGCCTCATTTAAAAATTATTTAGTTTTCCAGACATTCATTTGTATTTGAATTAAACCCATTTGCACACAGACACAAGTTGGTGCGTGAGGATAGCAGGACACTGTGCTGGACTTAGGTTCCCTCCCTCCACGCACAGTTGTGTCATAATGGAGCGCAGCGGGGGAGTCATTAGAGGCTGCGGACTCAGCACAGTTTTCTCTAGTAGGTCTGTGTCATTTGTGAAGTACCTTACATCTATGTTTTGGCCATCGGCAGTTTTCTAGCAGCAGGGAGTCTGGGGCAAAAGATGCAGTCTGCCGCGGGACTGCGAGTCCTCACAGGTCACCAGATGGAAGCGGCCGGGAGGGAGGACCGAAAGCAGCAGTCATAACTGAGGTCTTCGGCTGTGCCGCACCGACAGTTCGATCTGTGTCAGAGGAGCCGTGCGTTCGCCAACAAGAATGGGATTGCAGAGTACAGGCGTGCTTCAGAGGTCCTGGAGGTTTGCTTCCAGAGACCAGTGAGATAGAGCGAGTGTTGGAATAAAAAGAGGTGAAATTTTTGGGTTCCCAGTGCTTATAAACGAAATGCTGGAGTGCCTGGGGGCTCAGTTGGTGAAATGTCTGACTTCGGCTCAGGTCATGATCTCACAGTTCGTGGGGCTGAGTCCTGCATCAGGCTCTGTGCGGACAGCTCGGAGCCGAGAGGCTGCTTCGGATTTTGTGTCTCCCTCTCTCTCTGTCCCTCCCCACTTGTGCTCTGTATCTCTCTCTCTCAAAAATAAATAAACATTAAAAAAATAAAAAGCAATGTTTACACTGTAGGATAATTTACTAAGTGTGCAATAGCATTAGCTCTTAAAAAAAAAGTGTGTGTACTTTAAGTAAAAACACTTTATTGCTGGAAAATGATAATCATCCTCTGAGCTTTCTGTGAAGAGTAATCACTGGTCACAGAGCATCGTGACAAATATAATAACAAGTTTGAAATACTGCAAGAATTCCCAGCATGTGACCAGAGACACAAAGTGAGCAAATGTTAGAGAGGTGGCCCTGGCAGACTTGCTGGGCACCTGCCACAGGCCTTCTGTTTGTGAAAAGTGTGTTACCTGCGAAGCACAGTGAAGTGAGATGCAGTTAACTGAGCTATCCCAGCTTCCGGAGCCTTCCAACAATATTGTTACTTTTTACTGTTAGATATGAACCCATGTCTGAAAACGACAGAGCTCCCACTCTATGCCCTCCCACCTGCTAACCCAGTGGGAGCGCTGGTGGGGAGTACGCAGCAAAACAGTGTTAGAATTCACAGGTTTGGTTATCTTTTCTTGGAAAGGGACAAATGTAAGGTTTCAGTAACCGAGTCCTTTGGATTGGGTGCACCAGAGACGTGGGGCAGTGTGGGCGCCAAGGGCTCTGGTGTGACTCAGCTTGAGTTACTGGGATCGTGTCCTCCTGAAAATGTTCACTTCTGTTGTATGTAGGTATGAAGGACGTTTTCCGGCTCTAAGACGACCCCGGCTGAATCCAGCCGTTCGGTCTTGGTGTTTGGACTCCTCTAAATCCTACAGCCAGAGAAGGTGCCTTAGGAGGAGGCCCCGGCTGCTGTAATTATCTTTTGCAGAGGTTATAACTCATTTGTGTTCTAGTAGAATTTTTTGCCTTAATGAAGATGTCATTTACTTGTCAGACAGAAGAAAGTTCCTTTCTATACTAGCCTGGTGAGCCTTGTACAGATTGCTGTAGGAAGCAGCTGTGGGTGGGATTTCCCCGGCCTCAGGAGCAAATAGGAGCATTCTTTTCTGAAGCATGTTTAAATCAGATTCTTCATTTAGTCAGTGCGGTATGATGCATTTTCTAGGTTTTCACACTCACTGAAATATTTTTTATTTGTAAATATTGCTTCTACATTGTGTGTTTCTATGGAAATGGAAATAATATGTGGCCCTCATTTGAAAAAGATTTCCCTAAAACCTTAACTTTAGGAATAACTTCGTTTGTCAATGTTACACTGATCTTTGTCTTTTTTTTTAAGTTTATTTATTTATTATTTTGAGAGAGAGAGACCAAACAGGGGAGGGGCAGAGAGAGAGAGAGAGAGAGAGAGAATCCCAAGCAGGCCCCGCGCTGTCAGCGTGGAGCCCAAGGATGGGATTGAACTCACAAACCTTGAGATCATGACCTGAGCCAAGATCAAGAGTTGGACACTTAACCAATGGAGCCACCCAGGCGCCCTTGTCTTTTTTTTTTCTTTAATGTATGCTTCTTGATGCTTAGAGATGGCTTTTAGCGACTTCTGTGTGCAATAGGAACACTGCCTTGTAGATGATCATGAATCTGTCTGTAACTGTTCACATACCTCAGCACCATTTGTAAATGAGGAAGATCAAGGGAAAGTAGGAGAGGGAAAGAAGGACTTTTATGCATCTGGGTTTTTAGCCAGGATGGAAAATGATGCAAATATGTGGTCAGTGCTTTGACATCGACAGCTTGATTTGTGAATGTTAGCTTTTCTGTAATCGCATTTCAGTGATGAATTTCAAGATTGGGCTGAGGCTTCTGCCTCTGACGGCCTGCGTGAGTCAGTCTTGGCACCAGAAACAGAAAGCAGTGGGTGAAGTGGCTGGCCTGGGACCCTCGTGCGCGCGAGGCAGACGTTTGGCTTGTGTGTCCCTGCGTACAGTTCAGGACTGGCCCAAGTATCGCATTTCTCACTTTCTCTTTTTGTAAAATCTGTTTCTCTGATGCCTTTTCTACTCCAACTTCTGCCTTTGTAGAGTATATTTTTGGCCCTCCCCACGACCATTTGGTCTTTTCCACAAAGGAAAAGAGAACAGGAGAAGGGGCTTTGGGCTCCACACAGGGAATAATTGCCCTTTTTGTGAGGATCTGATCTGCTTTTCTCTTGGAAAACTTGTGAGTTAGAAACTGCCCCTGCCCTGTGCCCTTTGCATGCTGGTAGGAAACTCAGGAAGCTTAAAGTACTCACTTCAAACAAGAACTGATTAAGTCAGTGATTATTAATTGAGGGAGACACAGAATCCAAAGCAGGCTCCAGATTCTAGGCTGTCAGCACAGAGCCTGACTTGGGACTTGAACCCACGAACCGTGAGATCATGATCTGAGCCAAAGTTGGATGCTTAACCGACTGAGCCACCCAGGTCCCCTTATTAGTAGTAATTTAAATATGGTTGGTATGGGGCCCAGACTGTGAAGAAAAACAAAAAAGAGCTTTCGACTTTGGCAGAGTGCTCCAGTGCGGTGATGGGGCTTGGAAGGGCTGGGCAGTGCTCTGGAATTGGGGTTCAGGGAAGCCCTCCTAAGGCGGTGACATTTGAGCTGAGAGCAGGGTCCCAGCCTGTTTGATAGCCTGTGGGGAAAGGTGGAGGCCAGCTGGGAAGGACACGGAGCAGAGAAGCCTGGAGGGNGGGTGGTTTCAGAGTACTGGGCGGGACACACAGTTTGAGGGGCGACTGGAGGCCAGTTATGTTGGGCCTTGTGAACCAGGATGACATGCTTGGCCTTAGTCTCTGTGCCATGGGAGGTGACTGCACGGTTTTGAGCAGTGTGTGTACCCATGTGGTTTGCAATTTAAAAGATCCCTCTGGCCTCTGGGCCGAGGCTGAGCTGGGGTGCGGAGGGGGTGGGTAGAGTGGAGGCAGCTAGAGTGTTCGTCCAGGTCCAGGTCCAGGCAGGAGGCGTGGGTGGCTTGATGACGGTGGTGGCAGTGGGGACAAGGCACACGCAGGTTGTATGTGCTCTTCTGGGAGAGCCCGGGGGTCTTCGTGCGGATTGGACTGTGGGGTGATGCTGGGAGAAGAGAGGCAGGGGTCCGGGCCTGGGTCTGAGCACTTGGCCCGCGAGGGGTTGGGTGGCGGTGAGGAGACCAGCAGTTGTGTGCGGGCCCAGCGGAATGGAAGACGCCCACTCTGCGTCTACGTGGAGACAGTGCAGCCAGCATGGAAGTTCCGGAAGACGGAGCACAGGCTGTCGTGGGCGCCCGTGGATGCCCATGGCTGGGAGTTCGCCCATGAGGGGGGCTTCCAGAGAGTGGGCACTGCCTCCGAGCTGAGGGCAGCGCGGGTCAGGAGAGGGCGTGCCGTTGGCACTGTGGGGGGAGGGGAGGCGCAGGGGCAGCGTTTCCTGTGCCACGTGCCTGGTGTGCACGAGGACCGCGGGCTAGTGACGCTATTAAACAAGGTTTTAGGGGACCCGAGCTACTGTGCCGCCAAGTCGCCATGACAGGGAGGGGAGGTGACGTCCCCTTGTGGTTTTGTTTCTCTTTATCCGTTTGAGAAGAGACGTAGGGATTTATGAGTAAGCTGCTTTCGGGAAGCGGCCGAGATTTGCCTGCCCAGACGCAGCGCGGGCAAGACGAAGCCTGCCCGAGCCTCCAGCACCACCGCCTTCTCCCGGGACGCCGAGCCGCCGGGGCCACCGGGTGGTGGCGCTCCACCGTAGCGCAGTTAGAAGACATGAACCAGAGATGAATTTTTCTGGACGTGCTTCAATGATCTCTCTTTAATTTCGGGGCCCCCAGCCCCGTCCCTTAAGCAGGTGCGCTGCCTGTACTTCATTCCCAACACACTGTTGAGCCTCCTGCTTTTTTAACCAGAAGCTAGATTTTTGAGACCTTTCCCAAAAGTATGTAACGAGCTTTCTCCTTCTTTGGCCTCTCATCGTATGGCCGTGCTGGTTTATTTGCCCGGCCCCTCCATGGGGAACGTGTCGGGCCCCAGTGTGGCAACGCTATGCGATGTGGTTTTGTAGCCTCGTTCCTGCATCTCCACGTTGCACGTGGGCGAGTGTGACTGTCGGATGACTTCCTGGGTGCAGTTACCAGGTCAGAGGGAGCGTGCTATTTACATTTTAACAAATCACTGCCAAGAAGGCGTTCGTAGCTGCTGTTCCAACACCCGCTCCCCTTGGCCACGGGCCTGGTTTGCCACTTCCGGGCCAACAGAGCCTGCTCTCCAAGCGCTGGGGCCACCATCCTACCAAGGTTGAAATGCTGTTGTTACAGAGTATTCTTTTCTGTTTCTCTTGTTATGAGGTTGAGCACTGTTTACATGTTCAAGAGCCTGTTTTTCTTTTTTGTGCGTTTTCATTTTCTTGACCTGTTTTCCATAAGGATGTCAGTCTCACTATAGCTGTATGGAGTGTTTTCTAAATTAGGGCCAGTGGTCCTTCGTATGAAATAAATCACAAGTATTTTTTCTCACTTCCGTGTCTTTTGACTTCATGCCTAGCATTTTTTTATGTAAAAATTTTTGAGGGGTGCTTGGGTGGCCCAGTTGGCTAGCTGTCTGACTCTTGATCTTGGCTCAGGTCATGATCTCACAGTCATGGGATTGAGCCCCTCATTAGGCTCTGTGCTGAGCACGGAGCCTGNTCTCTCTCTTTCTCTCTCTCTCAAATAAATACTTAAAAATTTTTTTTGATGTTTTGGTAGATGAAACGTCTGTCTTTTTATGTCCTATAGATTTTTGGTAATGGACGTTAAGGTCTTTATCTTACTAAGGTTTTCGTCAGTGTTGTTATCATTTCACTTTTGAGGTTTAGGTATTTGCTCTGCTCACTCTTCTGCTTGGTGTAAAGGTTAATGTGCGGATCCGCTGTCCTTTCTGCTCTAGGTGCCTCTGACGGGCACGGTGGCCGTGACGCGTCTTTCCCCCGTGCCTGCCCATCGCCCTTGCCTTCACTGCCTTGCGTCCCTGGGAACCTTTTCAACTCCGTTTCCACCTGTTCAGCACACGCTACACCGTGGGAAGCTTAACGCCTTCCTCCCCCACGTGTCCCAGTCTGCTGTTGGGCTGTAGGGATTTTGTGAAATCACGTTTGTCGTACACTTAGAATATTTTGTTTTTTTAAGGAGAAATTCTCCAAAGCGCCTTTTATTTCCACAACATGCTTGACTTGGGCTTTCTGTCGGTTGTCTTAAAACTGTCGTTTTCATGTTTTCCTGCTTTTATGGTCGTCTGAGGCAGGAGGGTACATCGTGAGTCCGTTACGCCTGGAAATGGGAGGGATAGCTGGAGATGTTAACTCTTTTCAGCCATTCACTGGAGTAGACAGAGGTCAGTGTGGACGTACCTGATCTCAGAACCACCTCACTTGAGCAGTGTCATAAGCTATTATCTTAGAACTTGCAAAATCCACTTTCTTTTCAACTCCTGTGTTGTGGTCACCCAGCTAGACCGTAGTCTGGGCTATAAAGTCTCAGCGAATAAATGAGAATTGAGAGCAGACAGAGTATGGCCTCTGAGCACAGCGAATTCACATTAGAAAACCGGAACCAGATGGTATCTAGAAATATTCCAAGTGTTTGGAAATTAGCTCATCTAAATAATTGATGTGTCAAAGAAGAAATCAAAGGGCAAATTAGTTAATCTTTTGAACTGAAGGACTATGAAATTTTAGGATCTGGGGGATAAAGCTGAAGCAGTGCTTGGAAGGTACTTTATAGCTTTAAATGTTTCTACCAGGAAAGAACAAAGGTCTGAAAGCAGTGACCTTAAGTTGTACTTTGTGAAGACAGAGAAGGGCCCAATAAAAGCCGAGTAAGCCGCAGAAAGAGGCGAATGGTAAGAACTCAGGGCCGAAGTCAGTGACACAGAAAACAGAAACACACTAGAAAAAATTAACCAAGGCAAGATTGGTTCTTTAAGATCAATAAAATTGGTAAAAAAAAAAAAAAAAAAAA
>NW_027529175.1:5395273-5451630 GCF_008692635.1 Crocuta crocuta
AAAGGACGCTCTGGGCAGCATCTCGAAGGAGGGCGTGGCCGTCACCGAGCCTCCGGTGGACTCCAGCATTGGCTAAGGCACATGAGGGCCCACAGCCCAGGGCCGGCAGTGTTTCAAGCCAGAAGCTTTTGGTCCTGACTCCCACTCTAAACCCTCATCGTGTTTCCCTGGCTGTGGCCCCCTGAGCGCACCGCCATGCTGTTTTTCCAGAGCCCTCTTTGTCACCGGTAATTTAAATCCCCTCCTCTCCTCCAGCCTCCTGAATGCCCTGCTCTGGCCCTCTGGTTAGATAAAATTATTGTTTCTCTAATCCATGAAGTGTGTATGTTGCCCCTAAGACATTTCTGTCTCATTCTGTACGTGTGCGTCTTCCTCCACTGTTAGCGTGTGGGCCTCAGGCTTGTGGCCTAGCTCCTGGCCATTTGAAACGTTGCACTTTGAATGAATGTTCTTCTGGAAAAACGTCTTGAGCTCTAAAAAGCTTAGTTACAGATGCGCTTTATGACCACTTCTGCGTATCTGGCTTGGAATGCCTGAATTTCCATTGTTGCAGTTTGAGGACTTACCCTGGTATGAAAATTGACAATTTTGAATATATCCATTGTTACTAGAAATATTTCATATCAAAGTGGCCACCAGTTATTTTGAAGGCTGTGGAAGAAATGGAATACATGTTTAGCTTTTTGGTTTTTTTATGAGCAACAGTGTGTTGGGGTCGTTACTGCGCTTCATTCGGTTATACTGAAACGTGTACTTTGTTAACTTTTTGGCTAAGTAGTTAAATACATTATGTCCGTAAATATATTTATTGCTTCCCCGTCCCTCTGACTGCTATAACCTCGGTGGTAAACCGTATCCTCTTTGGTTCCTAAGAGTGCTGATGGCCTTTGGCAGATAGGATTCAGACTTAATAATACGATATGATACGGTCTTTTTAAAAAGTTGTCACAGGGGTACTTTGAAGAAGGACGCTGGTAATCTGTGCCTCGGGGTCTCCATAAGTTGGTCTTCGAGTTGAGTTGAGTGCATTGCTTGACGGTGAGGGTGTTTTCCTGGTAACGGGAGAGCTCTTACAGACGAGGTGATCAGGCCCCTGTGCCTTCCAGGCTGTTGGCACACGTTAAATAGAACGCATGACACGTCCCGTTGCTCTGGGTGATTTTAGCACTTAACCTTTTGAGTAAACAGTTTAATGTGTTTTCTGTTTATACCTGAACTTGTAGCTCAATTTCATGTCACCGTTAAAATGAAACTTAGAGAAAACCTGTATAGAGTAGGCCCTTCCCTTCAGTGGAGTAAATGAATCATTTCGATACATTTTTCAGAGGTAAGATTGGAGAAACCCACTTTGAGGGTTTTTCTTCCCTTTTAGAGCTGCTAATGGAAAAATAGCCTGTGAGCCTCTTAAAACATTTTAATATTGCAGTGTCCATAATTTGATAGAAAGAAGTGCTTTTGTGTGTAATATGTCTATAGAGTCGATAAGGCCATGTGCATTTTACTGTGTTTCTAGTAACCACACTTTTTCCTCCTTTTTTCGTAGGTTCTTGATTATTACAGACCATTTTCTGAAGAGCCCGGAATTGGTGAAAGCCATGTATGCCAAAATGAGCAATCAAGAAAGGTAACCCCCAGAGCCAGTGTGGCTTTGAGTATTTAGCACATGTGGAGCGGCCCGTGCGCATGACTGACGTGCCGTGGTTTCGTAGCTGGCACAGAACCCTAACACAGGCTTCTGGCTCAGGAATGGTTTTAAATGGGCCGTGTCGCGCTGCTGCCCGGCCTCAGTGGACGGTGGTTTCTGTGGGGCCCAGACCCGGGCTGATGGCAGCGCCGGTGACCGTCTGTTCGTCCTCCGGCAGGGCTCAGGGCCCCATAGGTGTTCCCACCAGGCCGGCACCACCCACCACCTCCCTGGCGCGGCAGTGGGCTCCGGGGTGCCCTCGGAGCATGCAGCCCCATGCCCCTGACAGTCCCTCCTCGTGTGCCCCTGGCCGGGCCCTGCACCCACCAGGGTTCGGTTTCCAGACACGGATGCGGAGGGGACGGCGGGCAGCGGTTTCCAGGCTGACCCGGGGCACGTGCATGCCTTGCCTCGTGAAGACGAAAACGTCACCAAGAAGTCCCAGGTCCGACGAGCAGAACCTTTAGAAAATGTTAATCTTTTGCCTGACGTCCCCATTTTTCTAATTGCTGTAGTTTGAGACTCTTCCCGTGTATTTGGCTTCTTCCCCGGTTCACTCTGTACGCTCCTCTGTCGTCTCGCCAGGCAGTATCTCTTTAATCTCTTCGAGGAGAAGTTTGTGCTTTTATTTTATTTATTTATTTATTTATTTAAAATGTTTTTATTCATTTCTAGGAGAGAGAGAGACAGCGTGAGCAGGGGAGGGTCAGAGAGAGAGAGGGAGTCACAGACGGAAACAGGCTCCAGGCTCTGAGCTGGCAGTCAGCACAGAGCCCAACGCAGGGCTCAAACCCACGAACCGCAAGATCGTCACCTAAGCGAAAGTCGGACGCTTAACCGACTAAGCCACCCAGGCGCCCCAGAAGTTTGTGCTTTTAAAATAATCTCAAATGCCATGTTTATAAACCCAGTGCCCCCGCCCCACCGTGTGCATGCTTCTGTTGCAGAAAAAGAATTATTCGTAGTTTTTGACCTAAAATGTGTGGCACGAGGAACAGTGCTATAAATTAGGAAATGGCTTTGCAGTAAGGAATACCTGAGCACGAGGAGAATAATCCGGTTGAGTTGTATGGTTTTTTTAATGTTTATTTATTTCTGAGAGAGAGAGACAGACTGTGAGCGGGGGAGGGGTAGGGAGAGAGGGACACAGAATCTGAAGCAGCTCCAGGCTCTGAGCTGTCAGCACAGAGCCCCATGCGGGGCTTGAACTCATGGACTGTGAGACCATGACCTGAGCTGAAGTCGTTCGTTTAACCGACTGAGCCACCCAGGCGCCCCTTGAACTGTATTTTAATATTTAATTTATATTCTCCATAGTCTTTTCTTTTTTTTTTAAATATAATATATTGTCAAATTGGTTTCCATACAACACCCAGTGCTCGTCCCGGCAAGTGCCCTCCTCAGTGCCCATCACCCACTTCCCTACCATGTTTCGGTCAGAAGATCAGTGTTTAGGCTGCTCCACTGTGTAACCAGGACGGTGTCAGACTAAATATTTCCCGTTTTTATTTAGAAAAATGTCGCAGCCCCTGCTCCTCTCAAGTGTTTGCCTGCACGTCACTGTGCTTTCATCTCCGCGTGTCCTTCATCGTACGTCGTATTGTGTCACATACTCATGTGCCGCCTCGTGACAGTGCCCTTGGGCTGTTGGCCCGCAAGGGTGCAGATTTCGCCTCTGATTCTGGGGTGTCCACGTTTCTCAGACAGCACTTGGCACGTCATGGGCTCCAGAAAAAGTTATTTGGATGAAAACATGAGGCGAATGGATTTTTTCTTTTAATGTTTATTTGTTTTGGGGGGGAGGGACAAGTGGGGGAGGGGCAGAGAGAGGGGGACAGACGATCCCAAGCAGCCTCTGCACTGACATCCAAGAGCCCTACCTGGGGCTCGATCTCACGAACCATGAGATGAACCTGAGCTGAAGTCGGATGCTTAACTGACTGAGCCCCCCAGGCGCCCCGCGAATGAATGTTCTTGCTGTGGGAAGGTCTGTGCAGTGAGTACGCTTACTCATGCCATACTGTCGGCTGAGTTGGAAACCCCAGGGTCCCCCCTCAGGCCTCTCTCCCCTTGCTGGGCCCCGGGTCAGTGGCCTTGCTGGGACACCTTCCCTGCATCTCGTGAGCTCACTCTCATCACACCTCTGCTTTGCCCTTAACGTCCTCTTTGACTAGACCTTGGCTGTGGCCTTTTTAAAAATTGTGATAAAGGACAAATAACATCATAACATCGAGTGTAGCACTTTGACGGTGTTCACATGTGTAGTCTAGCAGTGCTGTGTACACGGACACTGTTGTGTGGCCAGCTTCCAGAACTTTCTTGTCTTGCAAAACTGAAGCTGTCCTCATTAACAGCTCCCCGTCTCCCCTCCCCCAGCCCCTGGCAGCCATAATCTGACTTTCTGTCCCTCTGATTTTGGTGACTGAGTGCCTTTTGTAAGTGGAATCTTTGTCCTGTTGTGACTGGCTTATCTCACTTCTGATGATGTCCTTAAGGTTTATCTGTGTTGGGGCATGTGTCAGAATCTCCTCCGTGGTTTGTTTTAATTTTTTTTAACATTTATTCGTTTTTGAGAGAGAGAGAGAGAGACAGAGCATGAGCTGGGGGGTATGATTGGGGGAGGGTCAGAGAGAGAGAGGGAGACACAGAATCCAAAGCAGGCTTCAGGCTCCGAGCTGTCAGCACAGAGCCCGACGCGGGGCTCGAACTCACAGACCACAAGTCTCTGAGTGGAAGTCGGATGCTTAACCAACTGAGCCAGGTGTCCCTCTCCGTCTTTTTTGAGGCCGAATCCTCTTCCGTTGTGTGGATGGACCACATTTTGTGGACACTTAGGTTGCCCCTGCCATTCAGCTCTTGTGACTCAGGCTGCCCTGATCGTGAGTGGATGGCAGCCTCAAGTCTGATTGTTCTGAGGTTTGTGTTTCTCCTTCCATGTTACCTGCCGTCCTGCCATTTCAGCGGCCGTGCGGCCTGTCCCAGGACGCAGCTGAAGTCCTGGCGCGGCAGTATGAGGCCCTGTGTAACGTAGCTTCATTCCCAACCCCTGCCCCTTCCCTCCCGGTCACACGCTGTGGCGACCTGGACTCCTCTCAGTCCTTGAGGCCTTCCCTGTACTTTGTCTTTGCACATGTCCTTTGTCTTCCGGGACTGTCCTGGCCCCCGCCTCTCCTCCTGGTGAATGAAAGCTGACCCTCGAGCCCATGGGTGTGACCTGCCCAGGCCCACTTATGTGCCGAGTTTTTCCAGTAAGCACAGGACTGAGGTCTGTGAATGTATTTCGCCTCTTCCTTATGACTTTCTTTTTTTTTTTTAATTTTTAATTTTTAACAATTTTTGTAGTTTTAAATCCTTTTTTTTTATTATTATTAATTAGAGAGCACGAGTGAGAGAGGGGCAGAAGTGAGGGGAGGGAGGAAGGGAGAGAGAGATAATCTATGCAGGCTATGTGCTCAGGATGGAGCCTGACCCAGGGCTCAATCCCACAACACTGAGATCGTGATCTGAGCCAAAATCAAGAGTCAACACTCAACCAGTTGAGCCACCCAGGTGACCCCCAACGTTATGAGTTTCTAAATAGCATTTTCTTTTCTCTAGCGTACTTTATTGTAAGAATATAGTACATAACCCATATAACATACGAAATATGTGTTAATCAACTTATGTTATTGGTAATGCTTTTGGTCAGTGGTAGGCTATTAGTAGTTAAGTGTTGGGGGAGTCGGAAGTGAAGCATGGATTTCTGACTGCATAGGGGGGTCAGTGCCCCTGTCCCCTATGTTGTTTAAGAGTCAGGTCCTTGTCAGAGCTTATCTGAGCTTTTTGTGGTGACCCACTTGGCCAGTTGGCTGAAGGTCCAGCTGCCTCATCGCCCATGGGGTCTTTGCTGGTATGTGTAGGTGGGGGAGGTCGCAGGGAGGAGGGGAACTGGGGCTCAGCAGAGGCACTCTGTCTGTGGCTCTAGGGTTCCCTACAGCCTCCTTTTCAGGCAGTAATGGATAGTTCTGCACTTGGAGTTGTACATTTGCAGGTTAATAGGATGGAAAGGATGAGTGTTTTCTCAGCAGGGACAGGTAATGAATGAACGTCCCTCCTATGCATCTGGATGGTGCTGGGTGCCACCTTTGTGAGGGTGCTGAGAACGTGTCATGTAGTTCCGGTGAAGAGCCCCCTTGAGAACCATGTGGGGACACGTGGTGCCTCCTCTGAATTGCCGGAGGAAGAGGAGTGCCCTGGCTGCGGCCCCGACCTGCTGCATCCCTGTGTCCCGTTGGGGTCGGGGCTGCTGGATTTAAAAATGTTTGAGGAGGGTCACCTCGGTGGCTCAGTCAGTTAAGTGTCTGACTTCGGCTCAGGTCATGATCTCACAGTTCGTGGGTTTGAGCCCCGCGTCGGGCTCTGTGCTGACAGCTCGGAGCCTGGAGCCTGTTTCAGATTCTGTGTCTCCCTCTCTCTCTAGCCCTCCTTCACTCATGCTCTTCTCTCTGTCTCAATAATAAATAAACATTAAAAAAAATTTTTTTTAAATAAAATAAAAATGTTTGAGGATCAGTCAGTAAAACAGGTGGTATGTTTATTAAGTGCCTCCCAGTGGTCCCCCGGGCATCATGGTGACAGTGAGATACCAGCCTGGCCCTTGGCGTCGGCGGGTTTGGCCAGAAGGTGCTGGGCATGTTTTGCTGCCCTTTTCTAGTGCCGCTGCTTTGGGCTGTCCGCTCAGTTGACTCCAAGCTGCTTGGTCAGAAGTCATGGGTACGGAGTCCCAGTCACTTCACGTGGCTGATTCAGCAGAAATGAGAGTGCGTTCACACGATTTTCTGGTCCCCCTTCCCACCGAATTGCACTATTCCCAGATTAAAACAGCTGCCCTTGGAAACCGCTTTTGCAGATTTCAGGCGTGTGATCTGTGTAGCAGAGAAACACACAGTGCAGTGGTCCCGTGGCTTTGGATACGTTGCCTCTGCTCGTGGGACCACGTTTCTTCTGTAGAATAGGGATCCGAGAGCAGCTGCCCCCTGACATGGCCACAACTAATTGAAACATGTGACGAAGGCGTTGGTGCCTGGCGTGTGGTCATCGCCGGTCAGTGAGTTGCTTCTGGGCCCCTGCTCCCGCTCCTCCTGCTCCTCCGCGTCCTTGACTTGACTTTCCCTCCAGGTAGCGCCATGCAGCCTTCCACTTCATCCTCGAAAGACCCAGCGAGATGGAGCTATTCTTGCCATTTTCCACATTGGGATCTGGGGCTTTGTAGGTTAAGGTGTTTGCCCTGGGTTGCAAAGGTAGCTAGAGTGGTGTTCGGACCCAGTGCGTCTGATGCCAAGATTAGTGATCTTCCTGCTGCACAGGAGTCTCGTATGTCTGTCACTTAGTAAGGGACCAGTGAGGGTAATCCAGCCACGGCTTTGTGCCTGCATCTTGGTTATTAGCTTGTCCAGGTTAACCAGGGGTTGGGCCTACTGGCGCACCATGCAGCAGCCCGCTCCTGTGGGGCAGTCCGGGTGTAAACCCCCTGTTCACCGGGGCTGCCAGTCCTGAGCTGACTTGCAGATATTTTATTTCCAGAATTAGAGAATATGATTATATGCCCTGCTCATAAAACTCGCACCCTTACACATTCCCTCTCCTTTGTGCCTCAGTCCAGTCCCCCCACAATCACCTTACCCATTTCAGGGTGCTACAGGTGCGGCTATTAAAATCGTAGCCCATGTTCATCTAAGCATGGCTTTCAGATATAAATTTTCTATAGAATTTTTCCTTAAAATCCTTCCCATGTACATATATTGCTTTTTTTTTTTTTTTTTTTAATGAAACGGGAATCCTGATTTTGAGCACAGACTGTGTAACTCTTTAATCAGAGGTGAAGCAGAAATAGAATGCTAATGACAGCCAGTGGTCAGGAGAGAAAATTACAGAAGCTTCAGTCTGCACTGAGGGGTGTGTCTGGTGACCCCGAGACACCCCAGTGAGGACTCCTGGGTCGAAGGAAGCGATGCTGTCACACTGTTGTGTGACTTTAGAGAGCTAGTCTCTGATCTCTCACTTCTCCACTCTTCACCTCCGGGTGAGTAACCAAGTCAGTGAGTGAGTAGCACTTGTACGTTGTTATGTTTCCAGGGAAGTATCCAGTGGTCCCCCACGGCTGGTAGGAGTCAGGCCTCCCACATGACTTCCCTGTTCATGCAGTGCTTTCCAGCACACACGTTTTCTGGCTTAGAAATGGAGGGGCAAATGTAATGTACCGTTAAAACAAACGAGTTTGAAAAAAAAAAAAAGTCTTACTCGAGCCCTAAGTCCCATGTGTGAGTCCTGCATTTGATGAGAGGATGGTTTTTGTTGGGGGCTAGAAGAAAGGGGAGTTGGACAGCCAGATGGGGCCTCAGGTTGGGACAGTCCCATATAAATGGCAGACGGAATTGTTTGAGCCACTCCCTAGTAATGGGAGCCATTGAAGGTTTCTATTGACAGATAAAAGAAGTCAGATCATTTAATGAAGTGACATTGATTCTCAGGTGATATTTAAACTTGATTTGCATTTTTATATTTTGAACGTTCATTTTTTAAAAAATATACATATATTTTTATATTTATTTTTGAGATACAGAAAAACAGAGCACAAGTGGGGGAGGGGCAAAGAGAGGGAGACACAAAATCTGAAGCAGGTTCCAACCTCCGAGCTATCAGCACAGAGCCCGATGCGGGGCTCGATCTCACAAACTGTGAGATCATGCCTGAGCCGAAAGTCGGATACTTACCCGACTGAGCCACCCAGGTGCCCCTGAACATTCATTTTTTAATTTTTTCCTTAAAATCGCTTACCTCTTCATCTGCTGGGCTGTCCCATGTTACCGTCACACAGTAGAGATGCCTCTCCTGAGCAGGGAGAGGCGTGAGGGGTGGGTGGGCTCCGGTGAGCCTGTGAAGAAGGCAGCGTCTGCGCTTACTGCTGCATCCAGCAGCCCCCACTGCCAGGCCTCCCTCGGTGTGTCCCCTGGGACTCCAGGGCCTCGCTGCTGCCGGACGAGCTTGGGCACCACCCTGGGCCTGCCCTTGTAGCCTCGGACCTCACAGAGCTCCTTCAGGCTCTGCTCCTCCCGTTTCTGCTGT
Organism: Crocuta crocuta; assembly: GCF_008692635.1. NCBI lineage: Eukaryota > Metazoa > Chordata > Mammalia > Carnivora > Hyaenidae > Crocuta > Crocuta crocuta. The sequence continues at coordinate 5,404,062 of NW_027529175.1, forward strand.
TTTGAGTCATAGTCCACAAGGTGCCGAGTTCCCTGAAACGAGACCTCATGACTTGTCGTACCCAGGGGCCATTGTCATGCCTGCCCCGTTTAAAAAGAGTATTTTTAGTGCAGACGTCTGGGCCCCTTTTGGATCAGACCTAATAGGTGGCCTCCTCTCCAGCGTTCCCGGAAAGTCAACGTGCCTGGGGAAAGCGGAAAGCCTGGCCTCACGGCCTGAGAGGACCCCGTTCAGTTGGAAAAGCTTCTCTGTGAATCAGGGAAGACAAAAATACCCCAATACTGAACTGTTGTTCTTTTGTACTCAGCTGAGAGGGTCATCTGGTTGATTTTGGATTAATAATTGCTATAAGAAATCTGAGGGTTTTGGGAGTTTTGAAAACTGGTAAGGTCTGTGTGTGATTTTTTTTTTCCCCAGACGGATGATTTTTCCCGTCATTCGGCAAAAATACAGGAAGAGTTTGGTATAGTTTCATTTCAAACTTGAAACTTACAAGAGTAAACAATTCTCTTTTTTGTTTGGTAAGAGTCGCACCATTCCTACTGTAAGTGAATTTCCCCCATTTGCTAAGCATTCCTATCCTTTCTGGTTGAGAAATCAATGAGAATTATACATAAAATCTCAAGTCACAGTGTGATTTTGATGAAGCATCCTGCTTGGATTATGCTGGATAGATTGCCCTGTGTGTGATTTGTTTTCTTTCATCGAGAAGGAAAGAGTTTGTTGAATAGAAATACTTACGGGATAATTTAAGTGTTGATGTAAAATGGCATAGGTTTGGTCTTGAGATCTATGTCTTGGTAAACTAAAATAACGAAATCAACAAAGCCAGCCTTCAGCAGGGTGGCTAAGCGCGTGGCTGAGTCCTGTGGCCCAGGAGTGAGAGCTGGAACCCTGTGTTTGGATCCTGACACAGCTCGGCACCTGTGACACCAGGTGTGCGAATTGGCCTCCCTGAGCCCTGTTCGCCATCCTTAGTGCAGGCAGTGACAGGGCCGTTTTCTCGGGTGTTGTTAGAGTAAATGGGATCATGTGTGTAAAACACTTGTTGGCCCAGGAGTGACCTGTGGATAGATGTGAGCCCCCTCAACTTTGCTGTTGTTGCCCTTGTAGACATGTCATAAAACTTACCCTGACAGCATTTTAGAAATACTGAATTAAGGGCTCACAGTAAAGGACATATAACGGGCTTGTTTCAGTAGCCACATCACATCATTGAAATCAAGATTTGAAAAAACAGGTAATTGATGAAGATTATTCACAAAAAATATTTTCCCTGGCTAGACATATAAACAGTAAGAACTTAAAAATGAAAACATCCTCTTAAAGTGCGCCCTATAAGTATTTTCAGCATGGTGCAATTTTCAGTATTACGTATTTACGTGAAAATCTTTTGCGTTTTACAGAGTTGCGTTGTTGGACCTCATCATCGCGAAAATCGTGGGTGACGAGCCACTGACCAAGGATGACATCCCGGTGTTCTTGAGCCACGCCGAGCTGATTGCAAGCACGTTTGTGGATCAGTGCAAGATGGTGCTGAAATTGACCTCAGAGCAGCACGCTGATGACGAGGTACAAGGACAGGCTCATAATCTTGGATGAGAGAGAGATGGGGAGATTTTCTGACCCAGCCAGGTCCTCTATGAGAATTCTCTTTTAAAAGCTTTAAAAAAATAGGGCGTAAATAACATACAGACTGAGTGTTTGTGCCCTGCCTCCAAATTCGTATGTTGAAAGCCTGGTGGCCCACGTGGGGCCTGTGGGGGGTGTGGAGTCCTGAGGGTGGAGCCCTCATGAATGAGATTAGTGCCCTTATGAAGGAGACCCCAGGAGGGTCCCTTACCCCTGCCACCATGTGAGGACACAGTGCAGTCAGCCACCTGCAGTCCGGAAGGGGGCCTTCATCGGAACCCGGCTGTGCAGGCGCCTTGACCGTGGGACTTGGACGCTCCAGAACTGTGAGCCATAAATGTCGTTTCTAAGCCCCCCATCTGTGGTGTCTGTTACGGTGCCCCTACCCGTCTGTGGTGTCTGTCACAGCGGGCCGTGTGGATGGGTGGTGTCCTTGCTCTAGAACAGTTTGCAACACAGGTAAGGGGAAACAGTGCCCTTCTTCCTACCATCCAGAGGTAACGACCTGAAAAAATTTTTGGTTAACATATTTTTCTAGGCAGATAACAGCAAATATATGCACGCGCACACGCACAAACATGTATTATGAACAAGGAAATCGTGCTGTGCTGTTTGTAAGTTTCTGTTTTTTCTTCTCCTGAGTGTAAGTTTTATGAGGGTACAAGTTTTGACTCTTACGTTAATGTTTATAGTACTGTGTACACAGTAGTCACTTAATATTTGCTGAATGAAGAAACCGTACATCGTGAATGTCTTTAGAAAAGCCAGTGTAGCATTTCAGGCAAAGAATTTGCCATAGCTTGCCCAGCTGTTCAGTTGGGCGCTCAGGTGGTTTCTGCTTCTCTTCACTGTGTCAGGGCTCCAGTCCATCCCGTTATCTGTCATCAGGGCTCCAGTCCATCCCGTTCCCTGTCATCAGGGCTCTAGTACATGTCTTCACAGTTATGTCTTGGTACATTTTCCTGGTATTATCCTAGGAGTGAAATTGCTGGGTATAAGGGTGTATCCCGTTTTAAAGCTTTTGGGACATGTTTTTAAATTGCCTTCCAGAAAGTTTGTTTCTTCTGTCCTTGTAGGAGATTCCCGATCATGTACCACCCTGGTTAGCTTCTTCAAGTATTTTTATTTTTTTTTAATCCTCCTCAAGGAGGATCCTGCCCTGGATCACTGAATCTCTACTAAGGGGATGGAAGCTGGCTTATGTTGACCCTGCTTTCCTCCTCTTCACTTGAGAAATTCTCTTTATTTGTGTCTGTCCCATCTTCCTTCCTTTCCTTCTTAAAGTTAGAATGAGCCTTTCTCTGGAACATGACTCAACAGTAGAAGGGGCTGTGCTTGTCACACAGCAGCAGAGAGAGGAATCGCAGACCTGCCACCTGCGGGCAGCCAGAGCCGCGGGCAAAACTTACCGATGTTAGAGCAGACAAGATGCCAGCAGGGGCTGCAGGTGCAGGGTGGGAGTGATTGTGGGGGACACGAGGGAACGTTCTGGGTGGTAGAAAGGTTGTACCCAGCTGTGCACATCGACACAGGTCTGTACCGGACACTCAGGATGGGTGCGTTCTTATTGTGTCGTCTGTGCCTCAGCACCGCTGCTGGCTGGGCAGTGGTGGGTGGGCGGGGCTGCCCTTCCGCAGGCCCACCCACCCTGTGACCGTAGCGTTTCCGGGAGTGTGTGTGACGCCACGAACCTGTCGGTTACCCTTGTAACCATCGGCCGTCATTATAACCCTTCCACTGCGGCAGCAGATCTCCTTCTTGGGGAATATTCTGGTTTTCAAGGCTACTTTGCTATCAATTTTCCGCACCGTGTCCCGTAGACCATGTTCACTCTCGCTGTTGAAGCTGTTATTCTCGTTCTCATTTCTGTGATAAAAGAGGGCAAATCTCTACTTCCTGCTGCCTTTCCCTTCTGGAGACGGATTTGCCTCTGTTTCCAGCAGGAGGAGCAGTGAGCTGTGCTTCCATAAAGGTTTACAGATCAGTTCTCCAGGCGGCAGGGCACTTGTATTCGTACTACAGGCCGTTCCAATGTTATCATAAGAAATAGACTGATGGAATGATTCTTTTTTATTTTTCAATTTTTGGGTTTTTTTGAGCGAGCGAGTGTGGGGGAGGGACAGAGAGAGAGAGGGAGGCACAGAATCCCAAGCAGGCTCCAGGCCCTGAGCAGTCAGCACAGAGCCCGACACAGGGCTCGGACCCGTGAACCATGAGATCATGACCTGAGCCGAAGTCGGACGCTCAACCGACTGAGCCACCCAGGCGCCCCAGTGGAACTTTATATTGAGGAAAATTTGTGTATTTCTTTCAAACAGTTTAATTTCTAAGATGGGAGGAATTATATTAATAGAACTTTTTTTTAAGTTTATTTTGAGAGTGAGCAAACAGGGGAGGGGCAGAGAAAGAGAGCGAGAGCGAGAGCGAGAATCCCAAGCAGGCTCCACGCTGTCAGACAGAGCCTGATGCAGGGCTGGGACTTATGAACTGTGAGACCATGACCTGAACCACAACTAGGGGTCAGACCAGCGTAGCCACCCACATGCCCCCGTTTTCGTTTGAAAACTATCCTGTCTTCCTTCTTTTTGTCTTAAAGCTAGAAAGGTTAGAATGGTTCTTTCCCCAGCGGTTCACTTTTTAAAAATTCATTAACCTCTATCCTCCTCACTTGGGCACATTACCGTATATGTGTTCTCCTTTAAGTTAGAAGCTTTTAAAGAAGCCACAGTAGTTTTTAAGAAGACCTCCGACCTCAGTATTTAAACGTACCATACACCCAGTAGTGTTCTAGGGCCGGCCCGTGCTGGCTGCCGGGTCCATTGTTAACTATTCAGAAATCTCTGAGCTGTTAAATCCACCGTGGTGAAAGTGTTTACACCATGGAAATCAGCCAGTGCTGCCGATCAGGGCTCTCCCTTCGTGCCTCCTCTCCCCTCCCGCCTCCTCTCCCCTCCCCTCCCCGTCTCCCCCAGCCAGCAGACCACAAACCACTGCATTTACCCAGCTGTGATGTTGTAGGACAAGATATCCAGGAAGGTTCTCATCATGCTGTGGCCCAAAAATTGGAATGAAAAGTCATGTTTGTATCATCTGTGTGTTAATTTATGTAATTGTGTGGATTTAACATCCTGAGGTTTTAAAATTCTGAGGGTTTTTTTTTTTTTTTTCATGTCTTCTTAGTAAAAATAGTCCTAGGTTCTCACATGAACGTGCGTGTTTCTGCCTTTGGTATTTTGTGTTTCTGATTTTTTGTTTTTGTCGCTCCTAGTGCGCTGCTTATCCCGTAGGACTGGCGACTCAGCTAGCTTTGTCTCAAGCCTGCGTCTTGTTGCTTGTGGTGAGCCTGGCCCTTCCTCTGGAAGTGAAAAATATTTCCTTCAGTTTTGTGTTGTCTCGTATTCATCCGTGAGGAGAATTGTCTGCAGGTGGTGGGTTTCTCGTTCTGTTTTATCCTGTGCTCCCCAACTTCATTTGTGGTATCTGTTACGGTAGTAGGCATTACATACAGATTTGTGGAATCAGAACGGGTAATCTTTCATCCCACAGACTGATAAGGGATTAAATATTTGTACTATGCAAATAATATTTGCTTATTAAATAAGCCAAGTTCAAACTGAAGTCAGCGAAACGAAAAGCCCTCATTCTCGCCCAGCCCTTGTCTGTTTTCTGCGGATATATCAGCATATAGTTTTTCCTTTCAGAGTGTTTTGCGTGTACGCACTGCTTTTTGTCTGTCGGTTTGTTTACAGCACTCCTTCTGTGTGTCTTGTGCACCTCCTCTCTCTTCATAAGTGAGCCGTGTCTCCCTAGATCGAGGTGCCAGAACTTTCTCATTGACCCTCTGTCGACTTACCCTTCAGTTACTTCCGGGATTTTCTTAAAACCCTGCCCCAGTGTGGGTGTCTTTGCAGTTTTGGACAAGCAGATCTGACACCATAAATTCCTGGAAGTTGAATCGCTGAGTCAGAGTCCGTATTTAAAATTTTTAGAGAGATTTCTAGATGCTGTACTGACAGAGGATGAGAGCGTACGGGTTTGCAGCCTTTTACTAATCCGACCTGATTACCTTTTCTCCTTAACTGTTTTGGTGTCCAGCATTGCATTTGTCTTTCGGGTCAGTTTACCTTTTAAAATACATTCATTAGTGAGCATTTTCAGAAAATTCGTGTTTTTGTCACATATGCAGGAAACTTTTCTTTCCCCATAGTTAATGCTTTGTTTGACTTTATGACATTCTTAGCCTTGTAGAAGTTTTAATTTTTGTTTTTATCTAGTTAGGCTTACCAGTTTTATCCTTCTGGTTTCTGTAGTTTGTATATATTTTGTAAAACCATTTCCACTTAGAATGTGGAAATAATACACCTGTATATTCTAGGTTTTTTTTGGTACTTTGTCCACATTTTTAACTGGCCTTGAATTTACTTTTTGAGTAAGGAGTGAAGTATAGATCCAAATGAATTATTTATGTCCTTTGATGAACCAAGAGTATATAAGCTTTGGTAAAGGACTGCTTGGCTTTGAATCTTGATTTCCTGTATCATTGGTGTGTGATCTTCATCTTGGAAAAGTTGCTTAGCCTCTGTGCCCCAGTTTCTGTACCTGTAAGATGAATGGTATTTTTTTAATGTTTATTTATTTATTTTGGGAGAGAGATGGGGGCGAGTGCATGTGAGAGACAGAGAGAGAGAGGAGAGAGAATCCCAAGCAGGTTCTGCACGATTAGCACAGTCGATCTCACAAACAGTGAGATCATAACCTGAGCGGAAACTAAGAGTTGGACACTTACCCGACTGAGCCACTCGGGTGCCCCGAGACAAATGATATTTCATGTAGGCATTTGGTATGCTGACTGGTACATAGTGTTCCCCAAGTATTAGCTCTTAATTGTTGGACCAGTACCATTTAGTGAGTAATCTCATCCTTTCCATTAATTTTAATGCTACTTTTGTCATATATCAAATTCTTACACAATTTTGGATCCCTTTCTGTGTTTCCAACCTTTTACAGAGAGAGCCAGTGAGATACTGATGACCATCACGTCAAAGGGCCACTGCCGGAATGAACTTATGCATAGATGCACATGCTGGTCTGTGCACAAGGCAGTAATCAATGGCATTCCAACCAGACACAAGTAATCTGCCTTTCTGTAGCTAAGAGTCATTTGCATTATTATCAGTTTTCCACAACTTTAAATTTTGTAAGGGCGAAGTTAATCTAGCCACATGGTCTAGATGGGAGTCTAGTCTCCCCACCCCCCGCGCTCTCTTCCCCGCTCCCTTATTTTTTAATTTTTTTTAAAGTTTATTTATTTATTTTGACAGAGAGGGAGGGAACGAGTAGGGGAGGGGCAGAGAGAGGGAGAGAGAATCCCAAGCAGGCTCTGTGCTGCCACTGCAGAGCCCGACGCGGGGCTCGAACCCACAAACTGTGAGGTCATGACCTGAACCTGAACCAAGAGTCAGATGCTCAACCGACTGAACCACCCTCGTACCCCATCCTGTTTTTTAAGAAAATATTTTTCCTGGCTGTTTTTTCATTATTAATTTCCGAATGCTCATTAGAAACACATTATTAATAAAAGGATTCTAATGACTAAAATTGGGCATGTGTTAGGCTGAGATAGATTAATTTTCTTTTGGGTTTATTTCAGTTAATATCATAGAATTTAGGAGCTGGAAGGAAACTTCTAGGTTATCTCTTCAACCCTTTGATTTTATTATTACCTCTTTATCATGGAAAATTCCCCACAGACTAAGAGAAAAAAATGTACCGCGAGCCCATCTCCTGTTCATTACTTTTCTTGTTTTGTCCATAATCTCACCTTCTACCTTGCAGCTCTCCTCTCTGTTCATTACTTTTCTTGTTTTGTCCATAATCTCACCTTCTACCTTGCAGCTCTCCTCTCTGTTCATTACTTTTCTTGTTTTGTCCATAATCTCACCTTCTACCTTGCACTGAACCCAGATTCCCACATGTTTCAACAGCCCAATATTGTGTATGTTAAAAGATGAGGAGTCACACGTAAGTCAACTACCATTAGCTCACATCTAAAAAACTAACAGTGTAATCATATCAAGTAAACAGTACTCAGATTTTTCCCGCTATCGAATAATTTTGTTCTAGTTTGTCTTTGAATCCGGATACAAATAAAGGCCATGCACTGCAATTGGTTGCCGTGTCTCAGATATGCTTTAATGTATATGGTCCCCTTTCTTGCCCCTCTGTTTTCCCCCCTCCGCCCCTTTGCTAATTCTTGATTGAAGAAACTGGGACTGTCTTGCCTGTCGAATTTCCCACAGTTTGGGTTTTGATTGTATCTCCATGGTGGTTCAACATATTCTTCTTTTCCTTGCATTTCCTGTGACTCATCATTGGTTCCGGAAAGCTGTGCGGATTTGGGTTAGGTTTTTGTGTCTTTTTTTCCAGTAGTGTTTTATTGTTGGTGACGTGCGCCTTCATCAAGAGGCGCGTAATGTCCGGTTGTCTCTTTCTGTGATGCCAGCACTTGTACTTGACTGTTACCTAGGTCCCTTCATTCTTTGCCGGTTGCAAAATGGTGGCATCTTGACTCTTTATCATTCAGAAACTTCTCCTCCTCGGTAATTAGGTTGCACACAGTGTCTTGTGTTTCTGAAGAGAGAACAGGCGTTCTTCCCTCCCCCTTTGATTGTCAGTCTTCAGAGCACTGAGCTGGTTTTGTGACCTCATCCAGAGGTGACACGTGAATCGTTCTGGTTTTCATCACCATTGTGAAGCCATGGTTTTTAGAGCCACTTGATTCATTTTCAGTCCACTTTAGCTGTGATTCTTCCCGATGTTCTAATGTGCCACTGCTGGCCAGTGGGACCCCTTTCAGGTTGCTTCCTATCCCTTCCCCCAGGATCCTGATAGTCGCTCCCAATCAGCCTCTTTTGGAAGGAGGAATGGTGTCTAGAGGTGACAGGGCATTAAAAATATGCGTTGTTTCTTTTGAGATGTCAGAACGGTAGGTTAAAATATTACCTTTGACCCTCCTAATTGGAGAGAAAGAACTACACATTTAGAATTAACACAACGGAGTAATTTATTTTTCTTTTGAACAATGTTGTCTTTATGACCTAAATGTATAGTATCTACCACAGTTTGTCAAATAGTGGATACTTTAAAAACTAGGGTCAAAACATGCACAGAATTGGATTTTCACGTTTTATTGAGATGACCTAACACCATACGGTTGGTTTCTTGCTCGTGTAGTTTGAGAATCATTTATTACAGAACTGACATTTTCAGATAATACTGTCTCTCCTAACTTTCCCCCGTATGGTACATGTAGATTTATATTTCCCCAGAAATAATGCAAGTTCCTGCAGCTAGAGTTCTTTCAACCACAGCATTTTACAGGATTCCTGTGGACAAGAAATTAATGTATTTCATGGGATATTTGTATCTTTAAAGTAGAACTTGCTTGCTGGGAACACTTTAAAAAGAAAGTATTTGCATAAATGTTATGTACGTAGCTAGTAATTTTGAACATTGACTCCACTGTTGGAAGGTATTTTTGCTTGAATAAGAACTTTTCTGACTCTTTGCTCCCAGAAGACACATAATGACACATAATCTTCCGTTCTCGATGGCAGATGTTGCTGGTCGTGAAAATGGCTGTTCGTGTACATATTTAATGCTTCGGTCTCGTTCTTGATCATTTTGTTTCTCTCTTCAGACGCTCTCTTAACAAGCACCACCTCTTTAATATTTATTGTCAGAGGCCATTCTCTTACCGTTACTTACAGCAGTTGCAAATCATTCAGCTTGACTTACAGGTTCCGTTTTCTTTTTCCAGGAGGCGTTGGCCACAATTAGGCTTCTCGATGTCTTGTGTGAAATGACCACGAACACCGATCTGCTCAGCTATCTGCAGGTTTTCCCTGGCTTGCTGGAAAGAGTGATTGGTGAGTGAACTATCACACTTACTGTTATTTTTAATTAAGGAATCTTTGGCTTGTCGCACAGAAATGGAAGTCCAAACACAGATCCTTAATTTTAATTGTATTGGTATATTTTTGAGATTGTTTTTGGAATAATTTTTTCTTAACAAGGATCACTGTGTTTTGGGAACAGCTCAGGCTTCTGCCACTTGCCTGCAGTGACTCAGGATGCCTGATCAGTGAGCGAGAGGATCGGCGCAGGCTGCACACGCAGGTGTTTCCTCAGGAGCATGTGGTGTGGGCGGTCGTGGTGATGGGGACGGTTTTGATGCTGAGGGTAGTTTCAGTGATGACGATGATGGTGATTTTTATATCCGTTTTCCAAATTTGTTAGAAGATTTTCCCCTATTACCTCTATGGACACAAAGAATAATGCCCTACACATAGTAATTATGTATTCCGTTCTTACAAGAAAATGCTTTTAAACAAGAAGCCATTGTCTGGAGTACCATCTTAGCTAAAAAAACGGTTCACAACATAATTCAAGTAGAACCCATTCCTTGTGGTTAGCTATGCTTATGGTGTCGTTATTTGCTGTGCTGTTTTTTTCCTTTAAAAAATTACTATATTTCTTGTGGAGATGCATACTCTAAGAAAGATGGATTGTTTCTAGGTGGGCAGACGAGTCAGTGGGGAGCTGAAGAAGATATTTAGAATCCCCTGTGAGTGCTTTATTTTGAATGCAGTGCTTTTAGTGACGATCAAAATAAAATACCACTGACCTGCGAAACACAATCATTGTTGAAAAATGTGCTTGGAGCCAGGGCCCGTGTGGGCTGTCCCCCGAGCTCTGCCAAATTACAGCCTTCCCTGAGCTTGAGTTCTTTGTTATGAAATGGAGAGAATGATACTTGGCCTTTCATAGGTTTGTTGAGAGTGTTAAATGAGATAACGTGGAAACACTTCCCTACAGCTGCTGGAAGGTGCTCTATTTTCATATGCTGTCTAAGGGGCATCTCATGGAGCATAGCAGTGTTATTCCTTTTGCATGTAGCCAGAGTAGATCTGAGATCTGTGGAGATACATGCTGACTTCCGATTATCTGGACGATGAGAAAAAAGTGAGCCTACTTCTCGGTTTCTGTCGCACGGCTCGTTACAGGATCGGGTTGTATTTTAGTCTTCGCCGACTGCCGTTGTCATATGCGGTCCTTTGTAAAGAAAGAATGTGGGGTTGGAAACCTCTTTATGAGAAAGGTTGCAGCAAATTTTTAGCTGCCTTTCCTTTGTGGGTAGAAAGTCCATGCCCGGATGATCACTATGGCTTATCTCCCCAAAACCAGAGTCGTGAAAAAACTTAAGACGAAAGAAGAGTTTTCTCCTCTTTATTTAAAGAGAGCTTTCGATACTCTACCTTTATTTCATTTTAGTCCATTTAACATGAGTTTGATTTGTAGATGGGAAGCTAGTACAAACGGTAAAACTGTTCTTCTGGAAAATAAAGTTTATTGTTTTGTCTGTGTAGATCTTTTACGACTGATTCATGTAGCTGGCAATGACACCCCAAACATCTTCAGCGCCAGTGGCTGCGTCAGAGCAGATGGGGACGTCTCAAACGTGGCCGAAGGTTTCAAGTCTCATCTTATTCGTCTGATTGGAAATCTGTGTTATAAGAATAAAGATAACCAAGACAAGGTAAGATTGTTTCTCAGGATGTTTCCTCCATCAACAGCTTCCTATAGAATATGATATGCAGAAGTTAGGATATGTACGCTTTTCTGGAATGGAAGTTTGCCGAGAACACAGTTGGAGATACGAGGTATACGCATACATCTCGCAGATACGCATCGTGTGTCGTATTTGTTTATATTAGGGTTTGTACCTTTGTCATCTTGCACTGTTTGTGTCCTTAGTGTGTTTCAGCCACTGTCTTTTCTTATAAATTGTCAATGTTTGCTCTCAGCCTGGGCGTTTGATCACATTTTTACTGTCACTAGGAAATAGTCAATAAAAACAGATATTTAAAAGGCTAGACATTTCAGACACAAAGTACACATTTAATAAAAGTAGTTATTATGGACCATTATCTTAATAATAATGAAAAAAACCCTTAAATCTGTGACCTATGTTTCTGGATGATCGCATCATCAGCATGTCTTCCAGATATTTCGAAGTTGAGACAATGTTTAAGCTATGAAATCTTTGGAAACTCCGTAGGCAGCCGCTTGGGACCTCTTTTGTGCTGACCAGCTTAGCTGTGACTACAGCAGAGCATGAAAGGGCACTGATAAAGCCTGCAGGGGAATTGGGGCATGGGCTTCCCGCTGACCCAGCCTGCTTATATCTTCCTAGAGTTTTCTTTGGGTGGCATCTGTTTTGCTTCATGAAATACCGAGTGTACGTGCCACAGATGATATTTTTCCAAGATGGCTGCAAAAACACACCTGCAGTTTGACGCTTTCATTCTCCTATCAAGGATTAGCATTTATTTCCCTTTTCTCTTCAGTCTGAGGTGTAAAGCCCCGTGGCTCCTTTGAAGAATAAAATGTGTTGGGAGTGCTCTCGTACCATTTCTGATACAGCCCTAACGGCTCTCGCAGATTCCACTGCTAGCCTCTTAAAAGCCAGTAAGCACGGAAGACGTGCGTATGCCTTGTGGTCACTGTGCCGTGACGTGGCGAGTCTGCCTGGAGACGCCCAGGGATGAGCCGTCCTGAGGACAGAGGAGGAGACGAGTCAGGGAACGCCAGGGCAGCAGACATGGGAGCCAGACACCGTCTTGGAAGGTTTTGGGCCGTTGCTCAGACCCTTCGTCCCAAGCCCAGCCCCCCGGCTGCATGGCAGATGCCACACGAGCCAGGGACAGCCTGCCCAACAGAGCCCCTTCTGGATTCGTGACCCACAGTGTGGCGAGAAGAAGTGCAAAACTGGGGGAGAAAACCAAGTTGTGCGGCTTCTGCTTCCGTTAATAGCCCTGTGAGCTACCATTGGGCAGGTCCCCCCGCAGATAATACTTGTTACGTCCGGATGAAAGACAGCCGTGTGAACAGAATCAAATTTGACACAAACAGGAAGATTTGGGAATTAAACTTCCACTCGGAAGAATGGAGCAGGCCGGTGTGTGCTGAGCAGGACAATTATTAAAGCTCTGAAAGAAAATCTGTACTCCCTTCACCTTAAGGAAGAAACGGACGGTTTGGAGCAAGTGCAGCCATTGGAAAGTGAGGAGGGACTCCTGGGCAGGGGAGAGCCGGCCCCAGGTTCCGGGCACCCGCTGTCCGAGTCCTCGCGGATGCCTGAATCACATGTGCAGGGCAGGCCCAGCAGCTAAGCTAAGGATGAAACGATGGTGCTGAGATTTGAGCTGCCTTGCCAGAGTTTACAGTTTGACTCCAACTGAGATAATTGCTTGCTAAAGCCAAAATATTCAGCGTTTTCTAGAGGAATATAATTCAAGAGTTTCCATGGCCTTGTGTTCACTATGTCCAGGATACAATCCACAGTTACTTTAAGCACAACAAATATGCCCGTTTTCCAAGAGAAACAAAGATGGCTGACAGAAACTGCGGGGACACAGACACTGGGTTTAGCAGACAGATTTTAAAGCAATTATAACTAGAGGCGCTTGGGGGGCTCAGTCGCTTGAGCGTCTGACTTCGGCTCAGGTCATGATCTCACAGTTTGTGGGTTCGAGTCCCCCGTTGGGCTCTGTGCTGACAGCTCGGAGCCTGGAGCTGCTTCAGATTCTGTGGTTCCCTGTCTCTCTGCCCCTCCCCTTCTCGTGCTCTGTCTCTCTTCTCTCTCTTTCTCTCTCTCAAAAATGAATAAACATTAAAAAAAATAAAGTAATTACAACTATGCTCAAGGATGTAAAGGAAAATATACTTCTAATGAATGAAAAGAAAGTACAAACTCAGCAGAGAAATAGAACTGAAATAAATAAGTAAATGAATAAAAGAGCCAAATGGAAAATCTAGAACTGAAAAACATGGTATCCAAAATAAAACTTAAAAACTTTATTGAACAAGCTTGACAGCTCCAGGGAGGTGGCTGAGCCAAGAGTCGGTGTGCTGGGAGATGGGACAAGAGAAGTCCTCCCGTCTGAGGAACAGAGAGAAGACCGAAAGCGAAACGGTCCCCTGACAGTGCTGAGTTTCGCGTGTGGTGCAACACTGGGTCCCTGGAGTCATTTCTCCCGGACATGGCGCAGAACCAGATGTCAGACGACTGGGTCTTCTACACATACAGCATTTCAACTCCTCCCCGTCTTCAGGCGGGTCTGAGTGGAAGGCTGCTAATCCCCTCCCCACCCTGGAAAGTTACTGGGACGATGTTTGTAAGAGCAAGTCGATAGAGAATAAAAACCACTTTGCCTTTTTAATGACCAAGACTGCCTTCCCTGAGGAGCACAAAAGAGGTGGTTTTTCCTGTGTTTAACTATTCTTTTGTTGCTGATTGGGATAGGCCTCTTAGAGGAACAAAACGTAGTAACCCCTAAAAGGCTTATGAAATAACTCACCCAAGTCAGGATCAGGCTGCACCATGAGTAAACATGGAGTGTGCCCACGTGCTGCTGTGAGAGGCCACGGGGCTCACGGGAAGTCGGTGATGTGTTCCTTCACGTGTGTGATTGCTAATCACCCTCCTGGTTTCTGAGCAAACATTCTTGAAGGTATGTAGGTATGAAGCAGTTCACTCTTTGAGTCTAAGAATGCCCCCGTTTCCCCCGCTTTCTTACCTGTGCCAACGAAATGCCTTCCCTGAACCCATTAGTTATGGGCTTTGCTTCTCCTTCCAAAGAATCAGCCACAATATCACAGTCCAAGAAGCTTCTTTATTCTTGTAGCCAAACCCTGACCCTAGCTGGGTGTTACAGACACTGACCTTGCTCATTGTTGCCTCAAGGGATGGAAACACATGCACGTAAGATAATTCTAGTCACAGTTTTAGAGGAATGGAGGATTGTGAGGATTGTGTAGCTGGTCGTTACCACCAGGCTGCTCACTCTCTCTGTGTTGTCCAGAGGAAGGTGTCACTTCTACCTAGGTTTGGGCCCAAAGGGAAATTTGGCTCTGTCTGTGCTCTAACTCTGTTTGAGTCGGGGGGCTTTTGTGGTCTAGCCTGACTTAGTTCATCCTGCCCCCAGAGGAAGGGACTGATGGCCTGTTGAGTGTTTCCTGTGTCCCAGCATTTGACGTTTGTGTCTGCTAACCACGGTTTAGGTGAGGCCACCTAGTGGGTGAGTTGCCGTGTCCAGAGTAGTAGTAAGATTTGTCTGACTCTGAGCTCCTAGGCCTGTACCATCGTGCCTCTCATTTACGAGCTTTCCGGGATTTGGAAAAAGAGGTTCACGGCAGACTTCCTGATGGATTTGAGATTGAAGGTGCTGGTGGCTGGTGAAGGTGCATGTCCTCTGCCAGCCAGGCCCCTTGTGCCCTGTCCTGGCTCGCGTCTGGCACTCCGGGCACTCACGTCTCTGTCTCTGATGCATCTACTTGTCAAATGTGAATGTTCCCAGCTGTGGGGATCTTTTGTGGGATAAAACAGGCAGGAATCTCTTCCTGTGAAGCCTCCACTCTAGAAGCGTCTAGGGACTAATTATCCCTGCCTCTTTGAACTAGGATCCCAAAATGACTGACAGATTTTCCTAGGCCTTCGTGCACTGCCTGCTTGCTCTGAGGTTTGATCAGAAGCCGTTTAAGCCCGCCTGGGTCTCTGGGCTTGTCCGCGTAAGTGCATTCTTTGCACTGAATGTGGTGGCCGCCTCCGGCTGGCACCCTTTACGGTTGTGGGGCCCTCTCCCTGTTGTAAAGATCTTTTTATCTACATTACTTTGTTGGAGGCTTATGATGCTTCTGTGGAAAAGCCTGAAAAGATACCATCATCATTTTCTAAATGAGGAAATCAAGGCTTAGAGACACTGTGATTTCGTTCAGTTAGCATTTTCCTAATAGAAACGCCTGCTGCGTGCTCGGGAGGAAGCTGGGCCAGCTTCGTGGGGGGTCTGCGTGGCACTAGTCGCTCTAACGAAAGCCCGTGGGGGGGGGTGTGGCCCGTCCGAGAGGAGCAGGTGAGTGGTTGGCCCTATGGGCGGGCTGTGCCAGCAGCAGCCCCCCTCTCTGCTCAGGGACGAGAGCCGGACTGTACCACTGTCAAGCAGGGTCACAGTCCCCCTTTGCATTTGTGTGTCTGGGCTCCGGGTGAGACAGTCCAGTGTGCCTGGCCTTGGAGGGAAAATCTGCTCGGAAGGTTATTTCCCCAGTCGCCCCGTGGGCCTTGAACTCTTAATTCTGTGCCCATGATGGGTGACAGTGTTTCCTGAGTTGTAAGAGGGTTGCTAGACTCCCTTTTGCCAGGTGGCCGTAAGGAGCTGTTCGCAAACACTTGGTGACTTCTGTTCTTACCTTGTTTTCTGCGCTCGACAAATCATAGTATCTTCTTGCTGCGTCTGTAGTGATTAGTTTACTTTTAAACCTTTGTGGACCTGAAATGGAGATTCTGTTTTGGTTTCTATTGTTTGAAGCACATGGGTATTAATGCTGTAAACACGAAGAAAGCATTCTTTGGCTGCTTCTTTGTTAGCCGAAGGGCATGCATGGTTTACTTTTTTCTTCCCTGTTCTTCTTTCCCTTTGCTATTGTCAGAAATGCTCCAAGGGAATTCTTCATGAGAAGAAAAACCAAACACGGTTGCCGTTTTTTTTTTTTCCATAAAGCTAATTGAGTGTTGTCAAAGCGAATAATCAAATGAACTAGTTTGCCTACCTTCGTGTCCCCCCAGAGAGATTGTATCGACTCCGCTGGGCTGTCCACGGCGTGGGTTATTCGGTCTGTTCTGCCGAAAGGTTTGTGGGAGTGTGGCTCAGCTCCCCTCCTCCTGGAAGAGGCTCCCAGCACTCAACAGGTGTTTGGTCCATGTGCTCACACACATGCCCGCAGAAAGCTTTCATCACAGCCGTGACTTCACTTTAGAAATAAGTCTACGGTACACGGAAAAGTCCAGCACGGGAAGACCATAAACTGTGATCCTTTCTGAGTTCCGGTCCTGAATTACCTGTTACGAAGATAGGTGTCATTTAGATGCGTGGAAAATCTCCGTGATCTGTTTTTCATTAAAGACCGTGTGCCCCTTGTGTGGTCCTCCCCATCTGAATGCCCCCCCCCCCCCCCACCCCCCCGGAGCAGCATTCAGTAAGTTCTCACGTGTGGATTTATGTTTGAAATATTAGTCGAGCCTCCACTCCACACTGAACCTGGTTTTAGGTTCTAGAAGTATAAGGAAAGAAGACATGAGCCGCCTCCTCAGGAGTGTACATTTTATAAAACAGCCTCACTCTATTTGCAAACAGAGACATGGAGTAAAAATAAAACCACTTTGCCGTGTGAAAATCAGAGTTCCTCTAAACGTAGGGTTCTGTAATTATTTTTGAAAGTCTTTTATGTTTATAATGTATTCAGATATATTCTAACTTACTGAAACATGCCGTATTTTTATTTGACTTACCCAGATCTAAATTTTAGACTGTAAGAACATCTACAAAGTATAATATTTGCAAGGAGTTAAGCAATATTTTTTAACCCAAAATTTAGGCTTTATAAATCCCAGTGTCCTTTTTTCATTAAATAAAGTTTCAGACTAAACTTAACAATTATTGAGCATTCATAACATGATTTTTTTTTAGCTGCATTTTTTGGGGGGGTACTGGGACCTTCAGCCTTCCACATCGAGATGTGGGGGGCCAAGGGCAGGCAAACTGTTAAACCCTTCTTTATGATTTCTTTTTATCTGACATGTTCTCAACCAGCACCTTTGCCTATCAAGTCATGAACCTGAGACAATCGATTGCTATTTCCTCATCATTTTTTTAACGTTTATTTATTTTTGGGAGAATGCGAGTGGGGGAGGGGCAGAGAGAGGGAGACACAGAGTCCGAAGCAGGCTCCAGGATCCTAGCTGTCAACACAGAGCCTGATGTGGGGTTTGAACCCACGAACTGTTGAGATCATGACCTGAGCCGAAGTCGGACACTCAGCCAACTAAGCCCCCCAAACGCCCCCAATTATTTCATCTGGGCCGTTGCTCTTAGGCTGAGTACTTGCTTTGTGCTGCGTCAGTACTGCTGGCTTGTCGGTTACCCAGGGAAGTGATGGGAGCGCAGGGAAGGGACTGCCTGACCAGTGTGGGGCTTGCCCTGTGCTGCGGCATGGCGGGCCTTGTGTCCTCGTGTGCTAGCGAGCGCTGTGTGGGCTTCTCAGCCTGCGTTCTTAGATTTTTTTTTAATGTTTTATTTGTTTCTGAGAGAGAGAGAGAGCGTGAGCAGGGGAGGGTCAGAGAGAGAGGGAGGCACAGAATTGGAAACAGGCTCCAGGCTCTGAGCTAGCTGTCAGCACAGAGCCCAACACAGGGCTCAAACCCACGAACCGTGAGATCATGACCTGAGCCGAAGTCGGACGCTTAACCGACTGAGCCACCCAGGCGCCCCTCAGCCTGCATTCTTTACCCCAGTGACCTTAGCTTGGCCTTCAGTACCCAAGGTCACAAGCGCCTTCTCCGGTCGCTGCAGAAAGGCTTGGCACCCACACTCACCGCTGGAGCTCACACCTGCTCCTCTTTACACCCTCAGTTTCTGTGTGTAAATACATTACTGGCTGTGGATTCTGGCACCTGCTCCCGTATGCGTGTGGCTGTTACTTGTGGCTCTGGTGTAGTGTGCACACACACTGACCCCTGGTGAGTCACGCACTGTGACTTGGCGGTCACTCACTGTTACCTCGGCAGGCCTACTGCCTTCCACGTCACCTCCCCACCACCGCCACCACCAGTGACCATGCTTCTCCCGTGATGCCTGGTCTTTCATGAGACTGCTCTCCTAGTTCTTCCTGGCTGGCAATGCTGTAATCTGCCCTCTTCACCAGGTACGTGGTTTTCCACTTTTATAGGAAACTTCCACACCGCCCCTCCGGGCCCGGCCGCCTGGGGAGTTCCAGGTAGGCTGTTGGAAACGTCCCGGCATTGGGTTCTCTTGTGCGTGGCTCCTCTGTCTTTGTGTGGTTTGTCACGTTTGGATCCACGAATAGGTGTGACGCGCATACAGAAAGCCTGGAGTAGTACAGAGAACCCACACGGGACCTCATGGTGAGAGTACCCAGACCTGCCTCGTAGTTTTACCGTCTCTTAGCTGTGTACGCTTGGGCAAGTGGTTTAACCTCTCTGAGCGTCAGCTCCATCGTGTCTAAAACACCGGCCTGTGGGGCTGGGAGGATGAAGTGAGATCCCGTACAGGAAGTGGCTGACAGTGTGTGTGCGGCCTCTGGCCCTCCCGCCCCTCCCCTCCCCTCCCGTCTCACGGTAACTGAGAGGTTCTGCTTCAGGCCAGTGTCTCCCATTACGTGTATTTAAATAGAAGCAGGCAGATAGCACCTCACAGGTATTTACACAGTTTAGAGTAACCCTCACATTCCGTCTCCTGTGTTCCTTATTTTCTCATAGACTGGACTTTTGGAAGGAAGGAAAATGGAATAGATAGAACTTTCTTTAGGACGAGAATCCTTTTTTCCCTTGTCACTTTGACCACACACGCTCTCTGAGTTGAATGTCTCTTTCGTTACCGTCCAGGAAAGAGCCGACATGTTTTCTGTGTGGGCCCCTGAGTCTGTTCTCGCTCACTTCTGAGAGCATGCTAAGGGACTTTCGGATGACAGGTGCCTGGCCCGTCGGGGTTATAGCCTCTGTGTTTCACCTTTGCCAGAAACAAGTCGCCCAGAATCCCAGTTTATTGATTTGAAGATTGAATGTAGAGGCAAGATCCGGCTTGCTTCGAATTCCTCTTCTTTGTAATGTAATCCTAGTTCAAGAAATATGTCAAAATTCATAAATCAAGCTGTCACCATTAGTTTCCTGAACTTACAGTTCCTGTTACAGTAGGTGAAATTAAAATTCCTATCTAGAGGACACATCGTGGCTCGGCGGCTGGGCGCAGCTGTAAATTTTTTCTTTTTAAAGACCCAAAACCCCTTTTTGTGCCCTGTCATGGAGTGATCAGCTTGCTCTTTTGGAGGAAAGAGGTAAATTATTTAAAAGGAAGAATTGTACTAAATAAGTAGAGAAAATGGAACAACCTGCTGGTGGTTGCTGTTTTGCTCCTGCACATGAACCAGGCCCCAGGCCACCTCCCCGCCCCCCGCCCCCCCACCAGGCTGTAAGCTCCTTGAAGGCAGCAGGCACCCTGTCTGGTGTAACCCCCGCCTCAGCTCCTGGCGCGCGGCCCAAGGAGCCCGTGAACATGGAGCAGCGCCCCGCTGTGTCCATTAACCAGAGCTCTGAGGCGGGAAGTTACGTGCTTGGAGTGCGTGCAGGCTGACTTCCGACTCCAGAGCCAAACCCCTGCCGGCTGGACTGACTCCACCGGTCCCGCACCTGCCCGAAAAGGTCGTGTGAGGCTTGTCACTTGAAACCTTTGACCGACTTGGTGAGAATCCTTAGAGCGGCACGTTTTGTAGAGTGGCGCATGGGGGGCTGGGGGCGGAGTCGTTCTGGACGGCGGTCACGTTCCTTGGTTCTGCCTGAACCGCTTTCTGTGTCATGTCCAGTGCCCCAGGAATACGTGACTTCCTGGAGGTTAGTGCAGAGAACTCCGTTTCTGGGACATGCATCTTCTGGGAGAAGCTTCTGGGAGAAGCATGACTTCCCCGCATCCTGCATACTGAAAGGAAGCCGTTGGGCAAGTAGTTGCCCGTGGTGACTCAGCAGTTCAGGCGCCCCTGGAATCCAGGTTTCTTAACTGCCACTCAGTTTTCTTTACTGTGCCCTATGATCAGTTTCTAGACAACAGGGATTTTAAACGGATTCATGTTTCACAGTAAAAACAATTATTTCACAGTATCCATAACAAGAGGTAGCTGAGACTTTAGGTGACAGAAAACTAGCCACATAAACGGAGAGCAATACCTTGTTCCTGGGTGGAAATGTGGGATATTGTAAAGATACTGTTTGATACTGTTTTTACACTGCCTTATCTGTTTATTGGTAGGTCAATTATATCCCTCCTAAAGGGAAAAGCTCCAGAATTTTGACAAAAAAGCATGAAAGGAATTGGGGAATTGTCTCAGCAATATTAAAATACGCTTGAAAAAATTTTTTAATGTTTATGTATTTTTGAGAGAGAGACAGAGCGTGAGCAGGGGAGGNAATACTGTTTTTACACTGCCTTATCTGTTTATTGGATTATATCCCTCCTAAAGGGAAAAGCTCCAGAATTTTGACAAAAAAGCATGAAAGGAATTGGGGAATTGTCTCAGCAATATTAAAATACGCTTGAAAAAATTTTTTAATGTTTATGTATTTTTGAGAGAGAGACAGAGCGTGAGCAGGGGAGGGTCGGAGGGAGAGGAAGATACAGAATCCAGAGCAGGCTCCAGGCTCCGAGCTGTCAGCACAGAGCCCGACACAGGGTTGAACCCATGAGCCACGAGACCAGGACCTGAGCTGAGGTTGGGCGTTTAACCTACTGAGCCCCCCTCCATGTGCCCCGGAAATATACTTTACAGCTAAAATAATCAGCAGTGTCCAGAGCGCATAGGTTGATGGAAGAGAGCAGGTACTTTGGAAGCAGGTCCCGAGAGGTAGGAAGGCCACGTGTAACAAAGGTAGCGGACCAGACTGACCAGAGACAAAAGGGAGCTTGTTAACTATTTGAAAAAAGCTAAACGTACCTGGAGGAAACGCTAAGATAAAGTGGTGTCGATAAAAGAATAAAACGTTACGGAAAGAAATCACAGGAATCTGGAACAGTATTTAATTTGTCAGAATAACCAAGGATATTTTACGGAGCAGAAATAATGAAGATTACCATAGATCTGAGTGTAAATCAGGGAGGAACTCAGACGTGGATTTCTTGTCCGGGTTCGGCTAGATAGTACGTGGCTGATCGTGGCTGATCGTGAGCAAATTATTTATCCTGTCTGTGACTTAGTTTACTCAGCCCAAAATGGAGTCATAGCCAAGGGCGGCTGTGAGGGTTAGATAATCCATTTAGGTCACGTGAGAAGTCTGTAGTCAGGGCCAACTGTGTTTACGTTATGCTTATTTCAGCATTATTACATTATATTAGGAACAGCCAGCTTTTCCACAATTGTAAGTGTTTAAATAAATTAATGGTAATGTGATATGCATCCAGTAAGAATCATGTTTTCAGAGAACATTTATCCTCTTGGAACAGTCAGTGCTCAGGACCACATGCTTGGTGGGAATTCAAAACAGGGCACGGGACTGTATCTGCTGGGCCACACTCCCACGTGAGTCTGTGTCATATGTGTGTTTAAGGTCCACAAACACACAGACGCACGACAGGTGGACCCTGTGCTGATAGGCTGCAGTGTTGACAGCAGCTCTCTCCGGTTGGTAAGATTAGGGTAGGTTTCATGTTTTCTCCTGTGTACTTTCTTGTGGTCTTACAGTGAACATGAATTACTTTAATAATAACAGGCAGGTGCCGTTACAAAAGGAAAGGGATGCGTGTCTAGAGCTCTTGATGAGAAAACAATATACTGTGCTCGTCGGTGACGGGAGCAGCGTCCACTTCCGTGGTAGGGGCGACACCGTAACCCCCACTCCTGGCCACGGTCTGGGGGCTTCAACAGTTACAACTTCAATTATATTTTTAATTGAAGGATTGTAATAAGTAAAACGTTAACCTACGATCTGGATAGTTTTGCGAACGAATACTCGCTGGGATGGAGGTGGTGGGTGGTATGTGTGGGAGGGAGTGAGGGGGAGAGAAGAAAATATCAAGGGGATTCTTCCAGTGTGTTAAACGTTTTCCCCTTGAAAGGAATAGAATAGGAGTGTGAATTTGCCCGTTGCCGTCAGGTGCTCTGGTTTGGGTATGTTAGCATCCGCTGCGTGCCCAGGTGTCCACGCTTTCTACCACAGGCCCCAGCCCAGTGAGCATCGGAGTACTTTCAACATTGTGAAATCTCTTTGTATCTCCCCAGGCTCTCTTTCTTTGGTTAAATGAGAAAAGCGCTCTTATTTCAAATATTGGAGAGTCTCCCGTTTTTTCAAAGGCTAGAGTGGAACTGTCTGTCACACATCTGACACAGTTTTGATCCTTACCATATTTTGCTTTTTCTTTTTTTTCTTTCCCCCCTGGCAGCAACTGAAAATTAAGAGGATCAAAGCCTCGTTCCTATAATGGCCTTGTTTTCATCAGCGCTTGAAGTCACGATCAGACTGCTTCCACTGACCCTTTTTATTTTATTTTATTTTATTTTATTTTATTTATTTTATTATTTTTGATGTTTATTTTAATTTTTGAGAAGCAGAGAGAGACAGAGCACAAGCAAGGGAGGGGCAGAGAGAGAGGGAGACACAGAATCAGAAGCAGCTCCAGGCTCTGAGCTGTCAGCCCCTTTTTAAAAGCCTGTTGCCTGTCTGGTTCTGATAGAATTTACTTTCATACCCAGCACATTCTAGTGGACCAGGAATGATATTTAGTCTCAAACTCTGGCTTTTAGTTTGAATTTTAAATCTGCTGCTGTGTTGCAGTTAAGAGTAAAGTCGGGAATAATTTTGAGTCCCAAGTATGAGCGAACGTGCTATCTGGCGCAGTGGCAAGAGCTTTTAGTTCCGCTCAACAGATACGTGCGTGCCATGTGCTGTGTGCCAGCCCGCGCTCCAGACGCTGGGAGCGCAGAGACGGAGTTGGCCTCCTGCTTCTCCCAGGGAACGCGCAGCGTAAAGCGGGAGACAGGTGTAAAAACGGATCGTTCCAATGGAATAGAGTTCGTGGCGTGTGAAAAGTGTGCAGGCTGAGTAGCAGAAATGCTGTGAAGGCTTGGTACAGTGACTCACCTTGGAGCTTCCAGAAGGGCCTCCAGGATCTCGGCCTTCAGGGAAGGATACGGATCAGCGGGGCAGGTGGAGGAAGGGGTCGGCTTGTGCGGCGGCACAGTACCTGGAGGCAGTGGGTGGGAGCCCCTGCCTTCGTCCTTTGCTGGGACTGTGGGGTGGGAGGTGGGGGTGCAGAGGTGACGGGGCGGCGGCCCATGGGGTTCTGTGGGCCAAGCTGACAGGCTCTGAACGCTGCCGGAGGAATTGTGTGTCCTTGCAAATTCATGGAAACATCTTTCAGCTCTGAAAATGGTCGTGGGTCTCCTTCACACACACGTATCGCTCCTTTGTGTTCTCTGTGTGCATTTTATCTTTTGCCGAACTTCTTCCCACTTTCAGATTGTTTTATTGTTTCCAGCCCTTGGGGTAGACTTTTCCCATTTTTTACCCCGTCCCCCAGTTCCTCTCCCCTCCCCTTCCTCCTCCTCCTTCCCTCCCTCCCTGGGGTTGGCCCGTGGGGATGTTCCTGGGGCCGCGTCTTACACCTGCTCACAGAGGGGTTTGCCTTTGCCTCCATCTGGGGCCCCGGAGGCCCCACAGGTCCCTCGTGTCACCAGTTTCTGTGTTAATGTTATTTCCTGACCAGGGAGGGGTTCGGGTAGCGCACCAGCAGCGTGGGCCCCGCGCCTCCCTGTGGAAGTGGCCCCATCTCACCCCCGCCGGGTCCCCGGGCAAACTACAAGCCTCATTAAACGAGCAGAGCCTGTGGCGGGGCTTCATTCTACACGGGGGTTTTGCATTCCTTGTCGCAGCCCTCTGAAGGCCACTTGCCTGCACCCCCACTGCCCCCACTGCGGCCCTGAAATCCTAGCCTCTGGGGACTTCGTCCCAGTCAGATGCTGGATGTCTTCACTTCCGTCAGCCTCCCTGCCTTTTCATTTCTTCGTCTCGGGTGATGCAGAGTCCGCCCAGTGACTGGAGGTGCCCAGGACCCCTGAGTCCTAGAAGGTCAGGCACGAAGGTGAGTCCTGACAGCCACGCCGAGCCACCAGGACCGCGTGAGCGGGTGAGCACAGGGTCAGGGCTCCCACCCACCTCTGGCTTCCGCACACTCTCACCTTCAGCGTGGGAACATCTTGATTTGGGGGGAAAAGGGAGTTTAAATTTGTTTTCCTGCTAACCGACAAGGCAGCCTTGCACGTGTCCCTTAAGAGTCTCCCATTTCTTCCTCTGTAAATATTACCTGCCTTACACCCTCAGTGTGAGGATTAAGTTATCATCGATGGTGATCACATTCTTTTTTATTTTTTTTAGTGTTTATTTACTTTTGGGAGAGAGAGAGAAAGTGAGAGAGAGAGACAGAGTGCAAGCAGGGGAGGGGCAGAGAGAGAGGGAGACACAGAATCTGAAACAGGCTCCAGGCTCTCAGCCGGCTGTCACCACAGAGCCCGACACGGGGCTCGAACTCAGAACCGCAAGGTCATGACCTGAGCCAAAGTCAGACACTCAACTGACTGAGCCACCCAGGCGGCCGGATGGTGACAGCATTGTAACTGCTCTCTCTCCGTGCCTCCTGTGTGTACTCGAGTGCAAGTGTGGCGTTCTGTCTGTATGTCCGACTCCACAGCCATGTCCGCGGAGTCGTTCTGCCTCTCCAGGTTCAGCGTAGGGGGAGGGGGGAGGCCCGGCCCCGACACCGCGTCGATCTCCATGCTGGTGCAGTTCCCGGAAGCTCTGGGAGCAGGGCCCCGGCCTCTCTGAGACAGGCTCGTGGGCAGGCAGCACCCACGAATGGGAGCCGAGAGGGAGGAAGATAGGGTCCTTTCTGGCCTGTGAGCCGTGTGCAGATGGTCGTTGCCCCCCCCGCTGGCTCGCTCTCGGGCGCAGGACCCTCAGAAGGAGAACCTCCGTGGCCCCTGCGGGTCAGGTTGGCCCTGTCAGCCTCCCAGCTCGGCTTCGCGAACTCTCGTGCCTGTGTGGAGCGGAACGCCTGTGCAGAGCCGCCCTTCACCTGGGGGGCGCGGGGCGCTGGCTCTCAGGGCCCTCCGTCTTCCCTCTGTCTCTCTGCTCAGCGTCCCCTTGTTAACCTTGTGTCTCCCACAGTTCAGATTTGTGTTCAGATGCAAAGGCGCCTTGGAGGGGAGACACTTGAAAGCCTCCTCAGGCTCCTGCGGATCCGTGCGATGCGCTTCGGTCTTTGCGCAGACGGTGAGGACATGAAGAGAGCCCACACTCACCGTCTGTGGTCGGTCGCGGTGTCTCTGCCTCGCTCAGCCTCTTCACGACACTGATAACTTAGACACCTACATTTTCTTTCGGAGAAAAGGCATTAGTTACATTGGCCACTTGTTTCGATTGGAAAAATAAAATTTTAAGCCTGGCT
Source organism: Crocuta crocuta (assembly GCF_008692635.1). Taxonomy (NCBI): domain Eukaryota; kingdom Metazoa; phylum Chordata; class Mammalia; order Carnivora; family Hyaenidae; genus Crocuta; species Crocuta crocuta. The sequence goes on from NW_027529175.1 coordinate 5,429,810, forward strand.
CAGGACCCTGGAAAAATTTGTTACTTCTAGGGGCGCCTGGGTGGCTCAGTCAGTTAAGTGTCTGGACTTCAGCTCAGGTCATGATCTCACGGTGCGTGGGCTCTGGAGCCTGCTTCCGATTCTGTGTCTCCCTCTCTCTCTGCCCCTCCCCTGCTCACGCTGTCTCTCTCTCTCTCTCTCAGAAATAAATAAAAAAAAGAAAATAAGTTGCTTCTAAAATGAGGAATAGCAACAGTGACAGCATTAGGAGCAGGCGTAGTGGCCGCTGTGCAGGAGACACCTTCTCAGTCCCTTCCATCTGTCTGTGCATCTGTCCTCACGGCATCTCCTGGCGGAGGCTGTGTCATTCATTATCCCTGCCTCCCAGACCTGTGCCTGGAGGCCCACCAGGTTCCAGAACTTCCGCAGAGTCACACACAGCCGGTCAGTGGTGGACCCACGTAAGAATCCGGGCAGCCCGGCCCCAGACCTGGGCCCTGGAGCAGGCACACTGCCTCCCAGCTCTGGGCTTGGCCTTGACTCATTGTTGGCCGTGTCCGCTGGGGACATCGTGAGCCAAAGACACGATTCTTCCAGTTTCTGTGTACAGCCCCAGAGTCGATTTCTGTGAATGCCTACAGAATACCATGTATCTGTCTTCCCGGTGTAAGAGTAAGGTTTTTGTTAATTAAGTCTAAAATAAGATTCTCTGTGCTTTTCCAGACGATTTTTAAGCCTTGAAAGACTGACATCTCAAAAAAGAAGCCTTTATTAAAGAAAATTTTATCTGCTAATATATAACACACACACAGATAGGCAGAGAGAATACGTGTTGTTTAATCATTTAAAGAAAAGTCAACTATCAGCATTAAAAGAAAATAGCTAAATAGCTTGATGAACTTCTTAAAGGGTCTTTCCAGTGTTTGTCTGACTCCCCGTGAGGAGGCCCTCGGGCACGGGGCCACTCTCCGGAGCAGGGCAGGGGACCCAGGGGCCTTGCCCAGAGCTTCCTGGTGTGTGGTGGGGAGTGATTGTCCTTTTCAGGTTGAAGTGTTTGTATTATTGTGCATCTTATGTTACAAATCCTTCCCCAAGCCGCACTCAGCTCATGTTACTCTGGGACATTTGAATAATTGCTTTAGCGTGAGACTAATTTCTGGGTGTGATGTAGTGACAGTGTTGAATTTACCCACTGGAGAAATCCAACAGGGAACTTTCCGTGGCCGAGTTGGGGCCCGAGGGTCGCCGGAGTTGACTTTCCGTCTGTTTAATTGCACAGGGACGTTGTGACCATGGAGGAGGAGGGAATGGGGTGAGGAACATCACTAAGAGGAGAGACACAGTTTCAGATGTTTTCTGGAAGAGATCACAGCCTCCTCCTTTCTGGGTGAGGAGTGACTTTGGGTCTGCACCTGCAGCTCCGGAACGGGCAGCCTGGGGGCTGGGGGTGTGGAGGAGGAGGGCCCAGAAGTCTGAGCCGGGCGGCAGGGGTGTTGACAGGAAGAATCCGACCGACAGGGCTCTGGGAGCGGAGGGGAGGGGAGGGGAGGGCGTGTCTCCCGCCTGCTGGAATTTCAGCCCTGGCAACTCTGGCTACATCCTCCTCCCTCCCCTAACCAAAAACAAAGCACCACATAAAAATATCTCAGCGCTTCAGTGCAGAGAGGGGCAGTACCAGCTGCCCTGCAAAACGTGGCTGCGCAGGGGTGCGTCCTCCACCCGCCAGGAGCCACCCCGGAGCCCCAGCCCCACCTGGGGGTCCCCGTTCCACTCAGCGCTCGGAAGGGAGAAGGAGATTGGTCCTTTCCGTGCTCTTCTCAAGGCAGATTGGTTTCTAATCTTGAAAAATCATTTCTAGCAGCTTCAGAAGAAACCTTAGCGCAGCGCTGGTGAACACAGAGACGATAAAGCAGAGGACACGGAGAGCTAACCTTATAGGTCAAGTTGTTTGGGAATTTTAGTTACCAATCACAGTTTTGACTAAAATTCTCAATTGGCATTTGATTCATCTTTCAATGCTCTCCTCCTTCTTGGATAGTTTTTATAAACAATTCAGCTTGGCTTTATTAGGAAATTAAGCACTGATTGCGCTTTCCCTGATCTGTCCGACTCATTTAGACCACGTTTGTTAAAGTGGCGTTTATCAAACACTGCTTATTGGTTTTACTCAAATGTGTAAAAGAGGAAACACGGAGTACAGCTTTTGTGCAGAGGCTCGCAGGTTCAGACCCCCGTGAGTGCGCCCACGTTGGTGTGGCCGAGAGTGGCTGGCGCTCTGTCACTGGAACGAGGCGTCAGGAAGGCTCATGCAGCGATCGGGGCCCTGGTGCCGCTTCCACAGCCCCACAGCCCCTGTCGCCCTGCGCTTCCAGACTCCAAATTGCCCACCCTGCTCCCTGCCCTCCCCTGGGAAGCAGGTCTGTGGCCGCCCTGGTAGTGTTGATGCCAGAGCTCCCTTTAGCGCCGCGGTCAGGGACAGGGGAGCGCAGACCACCGTCAGTGCCGCCCGGTGGTGCCACAGGCCTTCTGGCCATTTTGGACCCACATCCAGGCACAGTGGGTGACATGACAGATCCATGGCACCAGACACACCGGCTTTAGTGTCGTACGTCATGACTTCTGGTTCGGAACTTTAGATCCCAGTGACCGGTTTGAAAAACTGAAGTTGTCTGGACGATCGCACCTGATTTCAGGGTCGCTTCTGATGTGTGCCCGGCCCCAGCTTTGCAAATTCGTCGTCAGTGCAGTGTTTTCATGTGCTGACAGTTCTCTTTAAGATGTTGTTTTAGGTTGCCAGGTGTTAATTTAAACACACGCTGGCCTGTGTGCCTGCGCTTGCACGCATGCCTACACGCTCAGCGGAGTGCCAGGAGCTGTGATTTAAAGTGGAATTGATAGAGCAGCATGTAATGTTTTATATTTAGGCAAGCTCCTGACGCTCAGCTTCATGTGACATCTCGTTTGCTCAAAGCCCGAGGCGTCAGTCATCTTTATAGCAAGAATTCTGGTGCTGTGTTACGCATTCCAGGCTTACTGTCTATTCTGCCCAGTAAATATATGGCTTTCATGGACTTATAAATCATGACGGTGGGATTCATGCATACTCAAAAACGAAGGGATTAAATCTTTACAGAGTTACCAAGATTTAATGTAATTTAGACATTATTCTTACTTAGAAGTAACATTCTTATCTAAAGGCAGCATACTTCACATCTCTCAAGGGAACTTGCAAAACGTAAGCTCCAGAGAAACAAGTATTTGTCAAGAGCGGACTGTGTGCCAAGCACTATGCTCAGCGCTGGGGCAGAAGGAGGGGAGAGAGGTGGTCTTAGCCCCGAAGGGACCCCGCACCTAGAGGAAGGTGCTGGAAAGGAAAAGATCACCGTGCTCTCGGGGAAGTTGTGTTTTCACAGTAGAGGTAAGAAGCCAGTGCTGTGTGGTGGGGGCCAGACTGGGGCAGGGCCGAGGAGTCCCCGTTTTCTCGTGGCTCCCAAGCTTGAAGGAAGAAAGGCTTCCCGAGGACGTCGATGCCACACAAACTTTCAGGATGAGTATTTAGTAATGTTGTCAGCAGATGCCAGGCTCATCTAACTGTTCACAGATTTTTCCCTCCCTCCGTGTCTCTCCTTCACGGCAGCTGAGGCAGCAGAGGCATGGATGGAACGGTCATCAGTGGCTTGCTTCTCTCTCTCTCTTTCTCATATAGAAACAAAAAAATGCACAGGTTTTTAATGAGTGATTTGCTAAGTGCCGACAGGTGTACGCACCCGTGTGGCTGTCACCCCCGTCAGCGCGGACAGGGCTGCTTTGATCACCTCAGAGGGTTCTGCCGTGTGGAGGCTGGCTTTTGGGTGCCAGCATGGCACTGGGCCCCAAGTAAGGAATGGGGAGCAGGCCGGAGTCCCAGGCCGCATTCTTCTCCCGTGGGGGACAGACCTGTGCTAAGCGACCACATGCCTTTATTTCCACCTCTCCGTGAGCAGTGGCCCCGCTCGGCAGCCCAGCACACGCCATCACCTGGCACACGCCAGGGGCCCCGGAGCTGTAGTCTTCCCACCGACTGATGGCGTTCTGGGCCCTCGGCTGGAGCTTGGAGGCAGATTTCTTGTAGGCCAGGTGCCCCTGCAAACACGCCTGCGTCAGAGTCCTCCGCGTGCACACCCCGTGCTTGTGGGGTCTGCTCCGGCATCGGGGCGATCGTTCCACGTTCTTCCCTTCGGCTCAGCCGGCATTTTCCGAGTGTCTGCCCCGTGCCAGGCTCTGATCAACTCTGGGTCAGAGACAGAGTCGGGTGCAGCTGTCTTTCTTGAGTAGCATTGGTCCAGTGTGTGGCGGACACGGTTAGACGGACAGTTACCCGCAGAAAGGGGGGGTGTGAGCGTCAAGACTCGGGGCGTCAGTGGAAGCTTCCCAGGAATAGCAATAGTGGCAATAATAATAGGTACCACTTACTTACTGAGTGCTTACTAAGTGCTAGTCAGTGCTGAGTACTTAGCTCCTAACTCATGTATTCTCCTTAATGTTATTTTTCCCATTATACAGATGACGACAACATTGAGGGCCAGAGAAGTGATGTATCTGTGCCCAAGACCACACAGCTGTTAAGAGACTTGAGCGAGAGATGCTTTGTCATTTAGGCCACTTGGATGGGGCGAGGGTGGGTATTTGTTCCTACAGCACAAATTAGCCCGTCCCCACTGGCGTGAGGGTCCGTATGGAAGGGATTGGACAGGACTCCCCATCCCATCCCGGGGCGGGAGGCGGTTAGACGTTGGCCACAGGCGCCTGGAGTGGAGGGAGGCCTGATCGGGGCACGGAGAGAAGATGGGAAATGGAGGGACCTGAGAGGAAGAAGCCACGGGAGGCAGGGCTGCGGGGACGTGGCTCTCTGTGGGCCAGCGTGGGAAGAAGCGAGCTGCTTCTGGAGGCCTTGCCGTGGCCAGGACCGCCAGGGCGGCTCGAGCTGCGACTGAGGTGCCGTCCAGACGGGGCTCCCCGCGCTCCTGGGCCCCTGCGTGAGGGCTCTGGCCGCTCTTCGGGATGAACAAGGGAAGATTTCCAGATACCACTCTTCTCAAATCGTGAACCTTCCTTACGCTCTCGTTTCCTGTCGCGTGTGCTGCTGTTTCGTTCCCCCTCCCCTTTAGAGGAAGGGTAGAAAACAGTAGTTGATACAATTGTAGTGTCAGAGGTACAGAGTCCTTTCAAAAGTGAAAGTTAACTGTGGTGCAGCCTTGTAATACGGTTTGTGCTGGGAAAGATTCGTTTTCTTCTTTGTGAAACCTACAAATCCAGTGAACAAGACATTTTATATAAGTCTTTTATCATCTCCTTCCCTGCTTTTGCATAGTCATTATTAGTAATTACACAAAAATCTGTTCTGAGCTACACCCCAGGGAACGGCAAAAGTTGGTTCCTCTTCTAAATGGTCTCTAATTACAGTTGAAAAAAATAAGGTCGTTGTGGAGGTATTTTCCAAATGTTGACTAAAACGGGAGGCTGGTTTAAGAGCAGCGGGGTTGAAACTGTACTTGAATGGATTAAAGTTTAATTTGTTTTTTTAAAAAACCACATATGTCTGGAGTGTTGTAGGTGTGGTCCTAATTTTCAGCAGGTGAATGGACCAGGTAAGCCTTTGCCTTCTGACTCCTGGGTTCTGATCTTTAAAAAAATGTCCTATTTAAGCCTATGTTTTTACTTCAATTTCTGGTTTAAATGAGTTGAACAACAAAAATGAGCCATCAAAATAATATCATACTCATAACAGTTATAGACATAGAGGCTTGAAGTCCTGGGGAAAAAGTGAGTTAATTCCTTCTGTCTGTGCCGTTGTTGGTCAGGGCGTTTCTGAAGCTGCTTTTGTAACTCTCTCCCCCTCCTGTGTCTCCCTTGACTGGTCTGTATTTCGTGAGGGGCAGTTACCTTCCAGCGTGTGTGTGTGTGTGTGTGTGTGTGTGTGTGTGTGTGAGAGAGACTTGACCGAAGGCCTGGCACAGAACAGACCCTCACACCCTCACGGATGCCTCCCTCTGCAGTCGGAGGGGAAAGTGTTCAGTATTTACCTTCGTGATAATAGGTGACAGACAGGGCAGACTCTCTCAGGCAGATGCAGGATCCTTTGACTGTTATTCTATCTTCTCTGCTTAGTATTGCTGATCGTACAAACACTTGGTGACAACTTTGTGTTTCTGAACTGTATTGTTCTTTTAATAAAATAGTATTCTCACCCTGACGGGCTCAACTGTGATCAGATACGTGTCCTTGAACTTGCTGGGCCTTCCTGGCTGTATGCCCCACGCCCACAGTCCTGCCCGACTTAGTCCGGTCAAGGCTCTTCCGTCTGGCTGCTCTCATGCTGGCTCGGCCAGAGGCAAGCCGGAGTGTGCGTGGTACGGATACGGTGAGGACGTGGAGCCCTAGGGCAGGGGCTGAGGGGCCTCCCAGACCTCAGGGAGCTCTGAAGCCACGAGGAAGCCCGGGCTGCCCACCGCCACTCCGAGGCCGCCTGGCTGCATGTTCTCCTGACTCTTCATGCCGCTCGGGAGACCGTAGCTGCGGACACAGTCCCCGAGTCTTGGTTCCGGATCCCGAGTGAGAATGGTCGCATGGCTTCTCTTGGGTCAGGTTCTGGTCCTTGTCGTAGGTCCCTGACTACGAGAGTTGTGGCCCCTGGACCCAACACAGAGGCCTCCACTGGGGCCTTGCCTGACATGTAAAACGTCCACGTCAGACCTGGGAATCAGGGCCTGCACGTGAACAAGACCCCAGGTGGTTCGAGTGTCCAGTAAATTTCAGAAGTGCTTGTGTGGGTCATGGCCGCTCTTGCACCAAGAAAACGGCAGGGTATCATTTCCTGCCATAGGAGGTGATTGTAGCTGGTTTGTGTAGAAGGAGGCCTGGAAAAGACCACCCCGCCTGTGGCCGTCCCTCCCGGTCCTCCCTGACCTGGAAACCCTCAGCTCCAGGGGCAGGTTGACGCTGGGCAGAAACCCCGGGGAGGGCAGAAAGGCGGCAGGAGAACATTTGCAAGCTGGAGAAAGTTCCGTACGGGAGTGGGGCGGCGGGATGGGCCTGATGTGCTCCCCGGAGAACAAGAGGTAACTGGCTGGAAGAGAGGTTTTCCTTTGGAGGGCTCCTAAGAGATAAGGCAGCGAATAAAGGTTTGTTCAGGATTATGGGAGGCCTTTGAGCATCAGCTGAGGAATTTGGAGTTTATGCTTCTCGTCCACTTTGCTCTGACACATCGGTGGCCCCGCTGCCCTTCGCTCCCCACTGGAGCCTCGTGGACTTTTCTCTCTGCCAGGTTCTNTCTTTCCTCTGGCATATTTCCTGCCATCTGTCATTCTGTGCGTTTACAGGATATGTTTTATATTTGCTCCCTACCCCCACCTCATTCCTCAATTGTAAGGTCAGGGAGACGGGCAGGGACCCTGGGCCCCAGGAAGCGGGTGCAGGGAGGGTGGGCAGAGACCAGGTTTCCCTTTGCTGTTCCAGTGCCTAGAACAGCAGCAGACAGAAGTCAGCTCTCCGTGCGGATTGACAAACCGGGGAAGCATTCGGAAGGAGTCCTGCAGGGTTTGCGCCGTCCACCGGGCGGGGCCTCTGGCCCCCGTTTCCTCCCGCAGTGCGCTCCCGGCTCCCCTCGCTCCTTTTCTGCAGCTGCGTAGCGTCATTGGAGGCTCTTGGGTACCTGTGTGATGGGCTCTGCCCCAGAACGTGTCCAGCCAGCCTTCCCTGGTGGCCTTTCCAGGGGCCTTCCACTGACCGTTGATTCCGGGCACTAGACTCTTTTCCTCCAGTCCTCAGATGACCCATGTCACTGGCGCGCTATGTCATCCTGCAGCGTGTGAACCTGACTTCGGAAGCTGGCTAGGTTTTGAAATCAAAATGGTCTGTGCTGGGCCATTGTTCCCCTTCCCCTTCTCCGTGAGGAGGGCCAAGTTCACACCCCGCTCATCCCTGCCAGCACCTTTGCCTCATGCTGCTGGAGTCGTGGACGGGTCCCTCTCGGCCAGTGGGCACCGTGTTGGGGCACGAGCTGGGAGTTGGTGGAAGGGCTTCGCCCGTATTCCGTGTCCACGACGGCCCTGCCCTCCTCTGTGTGTCCTTGAGGGTCTGAGCTCCCAGGAGACATCAGCTTTGCATCTGGCTGACCCGGGTTTGTTTTGCCCGGCTCCCCGGGCTTTACGGGCTGACTCCCTGTGCGTCGTCCTTTGTCTTTCAGCAGGGGTGGTTCTGTTGACCTGTCCCCCATTGTCATTTGTGGGTAGATTTAAGCTAAGATTTAAGCTAATTTCTCTCTTCTGGGATCAAATCCTTGCACGCTCTGGCGAAGAGCAGCAAACAGGCTCTGAAGCAACCAGGAATTTACCCAAAACTGTGTTAAAATGAGACTCCCTGGATGGAAAACACAACAAAACCCCAAACCCACACATACATTTAGTAAAGATGTGTCTTTCTTGAGATTCACAGATACGTCTGCTCCTCACATACTCTGTGTCAGAGTCAGGCGACGAGGATGGCAGCCCCTTCCATGAGTGTATCAGCGACTAGAGAAGTTCTTGTCCTTATTAAACTTCACCGGGCTTTGACTGGGATGAGTCTCGCATCCTTAGTTTCTGCCGTGCATTTATCAGTTAATTCTCAGCAGCCATTGTTTCCAGTAATCCTGGGGGACTTTTGCAGTGTACGTGACCACATGATAAATTTTCTGTTTTGTAGATGATAAAACCCCTTTCAGGAAACGTAGAGTCTGTGCTGATAGGGAAGCAATGTGAGGTCGAGTAGAAAGACCGTGGGGGTCAGGAGATTACCTTCCCACCTGGGCCGCCCCTGGAACTCTGCCCCCCAGAGCGGCAGCAGGAGATGTATTTGCCGTAGCGCGGGGCCGACAGCAGCCAGCAGGGCACGGCTGACCGCTGGAGGAACACGGAGAAACGTCCAGAAGGAGACAGGTCTGGGAGCTGGCAGGAGGGAAGCAGAGAGTTGGGAAACACCGCAGGCTCTCAGTAACGCCCAGCTTTGTCACTGGTGGTGGAGAGAGGGTAGCTCAGCCGGGCCGGAGTTCATCTTCGAGGATTTGGGGAGCGTCTTCACTCCCCTAAACCCAGCTTCTAATGGCAAGAAGTGGCTGTGGAGGCTGCTCCTGGGACTGGTGGTTTGGAGGCTGCTGTCCTGTCCCCTGCTTGCAGGTACCCCCGAGCATGGCCAAGTTTGCCCCTCGGGGTTCCTCAGATCCTCAGTGCAGATGTTTTCAGACCCTCGTGTTGTAAATCACTCCTCCAACATAAACTTTTTCCTGGCGAATTCCTTAATCTCACTGGTGAAAATATTGGTTATTCTCATAACAGCAGGATTAGAAGGGAAGCGTCCCACGTGGAAGTGGCCCTGTTGACACCGTGGGCGTGGGGCAGGGAGATTCCCGTGTCATGCATGGGCCATTTCTCCTTACGCTTCCTTACAACTTTTTTTTAATAGTTTATTTATTTTTGAGACAGGGAGAGACAGAGCATGGGTGGAGGAGGGGCAGAGAGAGAGGGAGACACAATCCAAAGCAGGCTCCAGGCTCTGAGCTGTCAGCACAGGGCCCGACGCGGGGCTCGAACCCATGAACCGTGAGATCATGACCTGAGCCAAAGTCGGACGCTTGACTGACTGAGCCCCCCAGGCGCCCCAACAATTCCTTAGAACTTTAATGTGATCTCAGTAACACTGTCGGGTTTGTTCCTAGTGCCAGGTCCATTGGTTATAAGGTTTATGCAGGTGAGTGAGTGAGCAGTGACAGCCAGGAAAGTCCCCGAGAAAGAAAAATGACAGACCATCCTACCAGATACTAAAACCTGAATCTTCCACAATTAAACACGGTATGGCATTAGCATATGAAGAAACAGACTGGTGGGACAGAATAGAAAATTCCAGAAATAGATACAAGGGCTTCTGGGGAATTGCACGTATGATAAAGACAAAGTCTCAGGTCAGTGGAGGGAAAGAAGGGACTGCGTCATAAGTGGTGTCAGGGAGAACTGGCTCTCCATGATCTTTTGATAAAATTGGATCCATCCCTTCGACTGTGCACTGGTTGGGCTGAGTTCCAGATGACAGAAATACACACGTTAAAACACCTGACCCTGCAACTGTCAGGAGAAAACAGGACTGAATTCCTTCAGACACTAAGAGCTGGGAAGATTTCTGTATATCCCAGTTAGAAAGCTGCAGAGAAGATCTTGAGGAATTTATAAGTGGACTCCAAAAACAAAATTCTTTAGGTGACACAAAATGAATAAGCAGAGAAAAACGATAAATGACAAAATGGGGGGAATATTTGCAACTTGAATCACAAACAGAAAGCTGACCCTATGATACACAGTTTCTGAAAATTAGGAAGAGAAAGACCAGTGGTCCTGTGGGAATATGGATGTAAGATGTGAATGGAAATTTACATAAAAATAAATGCAAAGGGCCCTCAAGTCATTTAAACAGTGCTCCACCCTATACAGGTGAAACCACATGCTGAGCCACTATGTCTCACCCGTGTGACACCCGTGTGACACCCAGGCAGCTGGACCCTGGGCGCTTCCCCACACTCCGAGCATACTCCCTGTGCCCCTGGATGTGATGGCATCCAGCAAAGCTGATACGCGTTTCCTCTTGTACTCCTCAGTCTTGCTTTTAGAAATCTGTTGTAGTGACGAGCTCAGGATAACTAATTGTACGTGATTTAGGATTCTGAGAAGTTAGGAACAGCCCGACGTCCCTCAGTAAGGAGTGCCCGTACAGTGTATCCGTACAGAGATACGAGCATTCCAAACATACAGGAAGTCCTCCTGTGTACGCTTGTGGAGCAATGGGGTGATGTGTACGAAACCGGCGGCCGCAGACACGGGTTCCCGGCTGTGTCCTGTAATGCGGGGAGGGCCGTGGGTGACTGTGCACAGACACTTCCTTCCCACATATGTTCAGAGAGAAACCTTGAAACAGTAAGGATGAATTTTTAAAACTTTAAGAGGACAGGGTAGAATAGGCAGGGAGGGGAACTAGAATTGTCTGCATGTCCCTAGTTTTAAGGTATTTACTTCAAAATCCTGTGTCTGTTTTACTGAAATGAACAGATGAAAAAGAAAAAAAATACAAATGCATCCCCTCCAATGAAAGAGAATCAAGGTGGGGCAGGCAGGTAGGAAGGAATCTCTAACACAGAGTTATTTGAAGCGACTTTTAAGTTTATTTTGAGAGAGAGCATGAATGGGGGAGGTGCAGGCAGAGAGGGGAAGAGAAAGAATCCCAAGCAGGCTCCACGCTGTCAGCACAGTGCCCAGCATGGGGCTTGATCCCCTGAAAGGTGAGGTCATGACCTGAGCTGAAATCGAGAGTTAGTCGCTTAACGCACTGAGCCCCTAGGCACCCCTGGAGTGACTTTTAACTGTATAACTAAGTGGGACACATCTAGGGACAAAAGTGCCACAGAGAAATTGTAGACCACATTCTGCCATTAGGAGCAGAGTTAGTATTGTTACTCTGAAGCGAGGACTTATACACACTTTGTTTTGTGTCCTTCTGCATATGTGCGTGGTGCATACTTTGCGTTTAGGATAAAGAAAATAAGCAGTTGTGTTTATGCTGTTGGGAAGCAAGATTTTCAGTATCAAATAGACACAAAAATAGAAACAAAGCAGTTTAAAAACCACTGGCTTGAAGTTTGAGTTGGGACAAACAGCTTACATTCATGATTGGTTGTTTTTCCTTCCAGAAAGCATTTATTTCCTAGCTTTCTTCACTGAGAAATACTAAAAACAGCGAGCGCCTGTATCATCTGCATTGTGTTTTCTTAATACCCCGTCTCTCTAAAAGGAACCAAAGCTCCTTGGAGGAATGGCTGGCTCTGGGCGGGGCAGGAAATCGGGAAGATGGCCCTTGGACACGTAGATGTGCCGGGAAGTTGTTGCGGGCTACCTGGAGCAGCATCCCCAGGGCACGAGCGCCTGCTTGAAGGACTGTCCACTGGCCAGAGGATGAAAAAGAAAATTTGAGCAGTGGGTTGAAACACATCAGCTGCACAAAAACCCATCTGCCCATAATGCAAGATGTAAGGCATCAATGCTAAAAACGCAAGAATTCTCCTCCATCATTTTTGAAGACTACAAAGGCGTCTTTAGTCATTTTTCTGGAGGTTTGAGCTTTATTTCAGGGCAGACAACTGATGAGAGACACTTCTCCCTAGAAGGATTCCAGCTCACAAGTGGAGAAGGAATCGTGTTACGGGACATTCACTGTCATAAGAACTCTAGGACTTAGGCAGCCGTCGGCATAACTGCGGAAAGCCGTCGGGCCGCACAACGGTGTGGGCTGTGTAACCAATGGCACGTCAGGGCCCAGCACGGAGCCCATTGGTAAATCACTGCCCAGGAGAGACTGGGTGTCGTACTTCTGATGCTCAGCAGTGCGGCGTGCGGTGTGTGGCGTGCCCCATGAGTGTTTCTTACTAAAATAATTGGGACCAAGTCCGCCCTCTAGCCCTTCACTCCCAGTTTAGAGAAAACACAGGTGGTGGGGAGGCAAGGGAACGACACCCCCAGGACGCAGGGAGCCGGTCCAGAGGGTGAGGAAACTACGAGGTAAACACAGTCAGGGACGGCCTGAAAGCAGAGGGGAGAATTTAGAAAGTCAAAGGAAGCCTGGCAGCGTTGTGCAGACTTGGCTGGAGGGCAGCCTTGAACCCTCTGTTGTAGAGGGACCCATGTGAGGCAGGGGGGCGTTGAGATGGGGAGTAGCTGTTAGATACTATTGAGGAATCAGAGTCTATCTTTTTGTTTTTTAAAGTTTTTATTTATTTATTTTTGGGAGAGACAGAGAGCAGGGGAAGGGCAGAAAGAGAGGGACAGAGAGAGAACCCCAAGCAGGCTCCGAACTGTCAGCGCAGAGCCCGATCGGGGCTCAAACTCACAAAGTGAGATCATGACCTGAACCGAGACCAAGAGTCGCATGCTTAACCCACAGAGCCACCCAGGTGCCCCAAGGAGTCATGGTTAATCTTAACAAAGCAAAGTAATGCCATATGTTAAGGTGGTATCAGATACACTGAAGTATTAGCCAGTGAAATGGCCTGATGTCCAAGGTTTATTTTATATAGAATAAACGCAGAGGAAGAGAGTAGATGAAACAAGACTGCTAACGATTGATAACTGGTAATTTTAGAAGCTAGGCATTGAGTATATGGGTATTTATTATACTTCTCTCTCTACTATGTGATATGTTTGAAAATTTCTATTTTAATAGAAAAGGTTAGGGGCCCCTGGGGAGGCTCAGTCAGTTGAGCATCCATCTTCATTCAGCTCAGGTCATGATCTCACCTTGGTGGGTTCAAGCCCCACACTGGGCTCTGTGCTGACAGCTTTGGAGACTGGAGCCTGCTTTGGATTTGGTGTCTCTCTGCCCTCCCCAACTTGTGCTCCTTCTCTTTCTCTCTCAAAAATAAAAATAAATGTAAAAAAAATTTTTTTAACGGTTAAAAAATTTTAAAGTTACTTCTTTGTTGACTGCAGGCTGAACACTCTCGGGGGGGAGGGGGAACTGCCGTGGAATCTGAAAGCTCCATCGAGAAAGTTGGCATGCGTAGCGCAGACGGGTGCCCCTCCTCCCCCTCCGAGTACACACGCTTCAGTTGTTACATTCCAAGACAGCAAATAGCTGCGCGCACACTGGGGGTGCAGGGCCCTGTGCTAGGTTGATGGGGAGAACCGGGGATGGAATGGTCACCCTTGCCATACAATCAGGACAGAAGGCCACAAATACCCTGGCAGGGGAGGGGGAAAGGAGAGCTGGTCTGGGCTGGGTCTCAGGGAAGGTGGGGAACAGTTCATGCTGTGGCAACGAAGAGAACGTTCAGCAAGAATTATTGCAGCAAAAGTACCGAGAAAGAAAAGAGTGAGCCCCCGTTTGCTTGCATAGACTTGGTCAAGGAACGTACACATGGGCCATATTCCGCAGGCCCACGGAGCCGGTCTTGAGTACCAGCTAGCCAGGAGCCCTGCCTCCGTAGTTTGTCTCCCTGTGTAGCCTGGTACAGGGCCTACTAGGTACTCAAAAATATTTGATGAATGAGTGCTCTGCACGGTAAGGGAGGCTGATCTGAATAAAATCTTTGTAAGGATTGGGAAGTCTAAAAGATAGGAACATTTTTCAGATCACACACAAGGTATACATAATGCTGTTTGGATAAAAAGCAAACTTTGCCGGAAGTACTTTTGCCCCTCTATGACTAGACTTCTAAATAAGGATACCAGAGGCAGGTTCACAGAGCAGGCTGGGTCCCACATGCTAAGGCGAGGAGCCCCAGGGCGGATCTTAGTGTTTGCAGTTGAATAATGCTCCGCCGTCCAGAGCTTGCCGTACGCCAGGCCCTGTCCTGGGCTCTGTGTGAGTCGGAGCCCCGGTTGTTCAGAGGAGGCACCAAAGTTGTAGGAGGAATTCGCCCAAACCAGTTACGCCAAAGTATGATCGAAACCTGGATCTGTTTGGGGCGCCTGGGGGCTCAGTCGGTTAGCATCCGACTCTTCTGGCTCAGGTCATGATCTCAGTGGTTCGTGGGATCGAGCCCCACATAGGGATCCCAAGCCCCTGCTTCGGATTCTCTCTCCCTCTCTCTGCCTCTCCCCTGCTTGCACTCTTGCTCTTTCTCTCTCTCTCAAAAGAAATAAATAAACATCAAAAAAAAAAAACAAAAAACCAACAACCAACCCTAGATCTCTTTGAATTCCATCTTAAGCATAATGTTTTTAATGTAGATTGCAACTCATTAATGGGATATTAAACTAATGTCATTGATCACAGCCAGAATTTTTTTTTAATGAGATAGGAGAAGATGGAGTAGACAGTGTTTCATTTTCTCACATGACTATTTAGCAAGAATAACACGTGTTGTAACAAATACTGTGGCAGGTGGGACAGATGACATGAGAAAGATAGGAGATGGTGTGTGGTGAATACATGAATGACCGGATGTACCCCCAAGTGTGTGTTTCTGTAGGAGATTGGGCTTGTATGTGTGTATTAAGTTTAATGTAAAATGTACTTCTTACTCTGGGGCAACTCAAAAATACATACATTCTGTTGCAGGGGGCTGTGGGATTGGGCTGGAGGGTGGCCAGACGGGGTTCCAGAGTGCCCTGAATGGACCAGGAGGCAGGCTCTGCACGAGCACATGTCCAGTGCAGGAGAGACACACCTGCTGAAGCGTGGCCCGTCGTGGGTGGCAGACGCGGGCACATCAGAGCTCATTGCTGCCAGGCCCAAGCCGGGATCAGCGAGGCCTTCTTGACGGGAGGAGAGCCAAGGGCCAGGATCCGGTAACCCCTGCTTTCCAGCCCTTGCCTTGACTCATGAGCCCATGGGCTGTCTGCAGGGATCACATGGCCTGGGGATGACCCTCACTGCCCCTGTGTCACTGCCCTCATGTGGCCTTTCAGAAACTGTTCCCTGGGAGAAAGAAGACTGCGCCCTTCCCTTAGGGAAGCGCTTCTGGCCGGCCTGGGAAACCACCCAGTCCGCTGTTTGGACAAAACAGTTTGGTTGGCGTAGAGTTTGACCACCTTCGGGGACCACGGTCTCTGGGGCCCTTTCTTCGGGGTACTGCTCATGGCTGCATGCGGGCAGGGCCATCACCATCTGCCAGGATTCTGGGTCCCCAAAGGGCCCCGTGAGCCATTCCAGCCACCCCTGCAGCTCTCCCGAGAAGGGCACCCGAGTTGAGGGGACCACAGACTCTGCCTTTTCCAGACTCTTCCCTCGGGCGTCTCTCTTTTCTCCTCTTTTTCTTCTCACTAGAATTCAGGTTTCTAGGGCACGTAGGTATGCTGGGTGGCCTGCCTTTTCTACGTGATTGACATGAGGACCCTTCTTAGAAGGAGACCGCGCAGAGGCTCTGCTGGAGGGAAGGCTCTCAGGGAAAATTCCAGAAGAGCTGGTGGTGACTTCCTCCTGCAGATGGACTTTTCCAGTCTGACTGCCCGGAAGGATCTGACCCACGTCCCGGGAACGGGCAGACGAGGGAAGTGCAGAAGCGTCTTCCTTCGTGTCCTTGGCGCTCTATCTTCTGCGCCTCTTGTCTCCTGCTCATAATCATCGTACAGGAGCACTGACTCTTGGGGGGAACGTACAGCTCTTTTAGTACCTGTGTTCCTCTAACCAGCATGCCGAGATCAGGGCCTCCGTCACCCCGGAAGTGCCGTGTCCACCCTCTCCCCACCCGTGACCCCCGGCAACCAGTGACCTCCTTCCTGCCACTAGCTTCATCTCTTTGAAGGCTTCATGTAAGTGGAGCCACATTGTGGGACTGACTTCTCTCGCTCGTCAGCGCGTCTTGCCGTGAGTGTCATTCACATTATGCAGAGTTGCTGGGGGCACCCAGGGGGCTCGGTCGGCTAAGCATCTGACTTCAGCTCAGGTCATGATCTCGCAGTTCGTGGGTTCGAGCCCCACGTCAGGCCCTGTGCTGACGGCTCACAGCCTGGAGCTGCTTCCGATTCTGTGTCTCCCTCTCTCTCTGACCCTCCCCCCACTCATGCTCTGTCTCAAAAATAAATTAAAAACAATACAAAAACAAAATATTACTTCTTGTGACCGCTGAGCAGTATGGCATTGTGCAGACACACCCCCGCTCCCTCGTCCATCTCCCGGCAAGGACCGTTTGGGTGGCTTCCAGTTTGGGGCTGTCACAAGCAAAGCTGCCGTGAGCATTCGTGTTTAGGCTTAAGTTTTCATTCCTCTGGGGTAAGTACCCAGGAGCGGGCCCACTGGATTGTCGATCCTGTGTGGTTCATCTTATAAAAAGCCGCCACACTCTCTCCGCAGTGGCTGTCCAGGTTTGCATCTCCGCCAGCATGCCCTGGCGTTCCTGACGCTCTGCGTCCCCAGCAGCACTTGGCGTTGTTGCTGCTCATTGTCACCATTCCAGTAGGTACGGGGCGGGGTCTCGTTCTATTTGCTTCCGTTTTCCTCGTGGTTAATGCTGGTGAACATTGTCTCGGGGGCTTTTATTTGCCTTCTTTGTATTTTCTCTGAAGCGTCTCGGGCAGTCCTTTGCCCCTGTTTTAACTGAGGTGACTTCTTGTTGAGTTTTGAGAGTTCTTCATATATTCTGGATGCAGTTTCTTTGTTGGATATGTGATCTACAGGATTTTCTTTCAGTCTGTAGTTTGCCTTGTTGTCTCCTTGGTTGTGTGGGTTTTTTCTTTTAATGCTTTGTTTATTTTTGAGAGATGAGCAGGGAACAGGTAGAGAAGCCGGGCAGAGGATCTGAAGCAGACTCTGTGCTGACTGGGCCACCCAGGCACCCCCCCTTGCCTATGTTTTTGACAGAGCTAGAGCTTTCTAATTTTGATAGAGTTCCATTTGTCAGTTTTTTCTTCTGTGGATCATGCCTGCAGTATTATTCTAAGAACTGCCTCGTGCAATATTACATGGGCTTTCTGGTGTGTTTTCCCCTAAAAGCTTCACAGTTGCATGTTCTGTGTTTAGATCTGTGTTCCATTTGAGTTGGTCTTTGTATAACGTGTGAAGTTTAGGTCCAGTTTCCTTTTTTTTTTTTTTTTTGCATACAGATGACCGGTTATTTCAGCGCTGTTGGTTAGAAAGACGCTCCTTTATCTGCTGAATTGCTTTTGCACCTTTGTCAGAAAGCAGCCTGCTCTGTTTGTGCAGCTCTGTACCTCTGGCCCTTGGTCCCTTCAGCAGCACCGCGCTGTCCCCGTCCCTGTCGCAGTCCGATGGGTTTCTGTCAGGTCTTGGAAATGGCTCGTGTGACTCAGCTCTGTTGCAGCCCCTCTCCCTGTTTTACCAGCCGTGTCTGTGTCCCAGCCGCTTGTCTGCAGCTGCACAGAGCCTGGCTGTGGACGGGTTGGAACTGAGTTGATCTCCAGCTCCCTTGGGGGGAGAACTGGCGTCTTTATTGCATTGAGCCTTCCAGTCCGTGAGCAAGAGGTGTTTCGTCTTCATGTCGATCTCCTTCCATGTCTGCTATCGGTGGTTTGTAGTTTTCAGGATGCAGAGCCTCCACATGCTTTGTTAGATTTATATCGAAATATTTCCCTTTTTGAGGGGAGCTATTATAAATGGTATTTTTAAAATATTTTCTTTTTTAATGTTTATTTATTTTTGAGAGAGAGACAGAGTGTGAATGGGAGAGGGGAACTGAGAGAGGGAGATGTGGAATCTGAAGCAGGCTCCAGGCTCTGAGCTGTCTGCACAGAGCCCAGTGTGGGACTTGAACCCACAAACCATGAGATCATGACCTGAGCAGAAGTCGGATGCTTAACCCACCGAGCCACCCAGGCGCCCCTATAAATGGTATTTTTTAAAAAGGTTTAGGGGGCACCTGGGTGGCTCAGTCGGTTAAGCATCTGACTTCGGTTCAGGTCATGATCTCATGGTTCATGGGTTCAAGACCCAAATTGNCATTTAAAAACATTAAAAAAAGATTCAGTTTCTGGTCGTTCATTGCCTATATATGCCTATGTATATATGTAGTATGTTGGCCTTTGTATCCTGTAGCCTTGCTAATAAACTCACTTATTCTAGAGGTTTTAAAAATTAGATCCCCTGGCATTTTTTATATAGATAATTGTATTTTCTGTAAATTAGGGGAAGTTGTTTCCTTTTCTCCATCTGCGTGCTTTTGACTGCCATTTCTTGTCTTTTTGCACGGCTAAGCCTTTTCTGATCACAACGTGGTGTCTGCTCTTCCCTCTTCTCTGAGGGTGCTGAATGGGAACAGAAATCACTTTTTCCCTGGATGGCAACTTGTTAAAACTGAAGAGAAAGCTAAAAAACAATCACAAGGAAAACGAAATCCAGAGAAAGAAGGAATATGGCCTAATGTTTAAAAACCCGATCCAACTACTGGAAGAAACAGAGAAAGGTAGTTTTGTTTATACACAGGCCTGTTTGTATGTAAAAGGTTCTTATTCTGGAACTAACTGCAAGGAGTTCTTACTTATTAGCTGGGTCCTTCCCGGGCACAGAGAATGGCCAGTAGAACGAAACTGTAAAGAAATGCAAACCATGGCAGCCGAGCACGTGGTCTGGCTCCCAGCACTCTGTGGTCTCGGGGCTGGGAGCATCGCGCTCTGGAAAGCCCTGGCCACAGTCCGCTACTGCAGGGCGTGGGCCCTGCCCAAGGTCAGGTGCGTCATCAGCTTCTGTGACGTTTTCCCCAGGGCAGTCTTCAGCCACCATAACTCTGTTAACCGTTTATCATACCGTGTGTGTGGTGGAGAGAGGGGGCCGATGCCGTGCCTGCTTGGGGTGCCCCCTTCTTCCTTCCAGGGCATCACGGTTTTAGAGTCAAGATAATCTGGAGAGAGCATGAGAGCGGGCTGCTCAATGGGAGAACGCTCAGGGCCTCCCACCCCGTCCCTGTGAAAACCGGGGCTGCTGGGGAGGGAAGCCAGACCCAGCACTCTGCTGAGAGAGGCCAGTACCGCGGGACCACCCTCACACACCACTGCCTCCTGGCCCCGGCTCGGCGGAGAATCCCGTTCTGGGTGCTCATCTGGATCAGGTTCCTGAAGAGCAAGAGGGGATTTTAACTTTTACAGAGTGGAAATGGGGGGTGGGAGCCATTACACTAAAGTGGCTTCCTGCTTTGGTCCCCTCCCCTGCGTGCACCCCTGGTCATTCTAATGCACTAGTGTCCTGTCCCCAGAGGCACTGACCAAGCCCATCCAGACCCACCATTTCTAGAGGTTGTGCTCTGGCTTGGGGCCGTCTGAGAAACACTGCCCCTCAGTCCATAAGCATCCTTAGAAAAGGAGGGATGGGGCGGGTGGGGGAGAGAAGGTCCATGTGTGCCCACAAAAGAGTGTGGGCATCTGTGGCACATCAGGACGCCCCTGTGTCTCACTGGCAGCAAGACTGGTGGCTGGCTTGTTCTGAGACCGGGGCCTTAGGGTGGGCACTGGTGGCTTGACGTGCCCCCTGTGCGGTGGCTTCACTCAGATTTTATAAGGAATCCAGACTGACGTTGGGAAACACAAACACCACGAGGGCTTGTCAAAGGGGTGGGCTTCTTGCTGGAAGCCCACGGTTGGCCCACACTGAGCTGTCTTTGTACTGTTCAAACATTTATTTATTTGCCTGTTGAATCAGATTCAGGAATAATTACTCTGTAGTGTCTCAATTTTATGAAAACATAACTCATACTGGGAAATGGGTTGAACGAGGTGATTGCCGTGGATGGCGTTGGGTCGTTTGAGTGTGTGGAGTGGAGACTGTCAGTAAAGCAGGGCAGCCTGGGGCACTGCCGTTGAGGGCGGTCCTGTGACCCAGCATCTGCCGTCTCCGCGCCCAAACGTTCTGTTCCTCCTTCGGTGCCCTGGGTTGTGAAGCCCGTCGTCACCCTATTTAACACAGTGACACTGACAGCAGAAGCATCTGTGACCTCGCTCTGGCCCTCACAGCAGCCTCGTTGTTGGACACAAACCTGGAGCTCAGGAGATGAAGGGGCCACGCCCTGTGTGGCCATTCCTCAGCCCGCCTGCTCCGTCCCAGCCTGCGCACCCCTGTCCGTCTGCTCGTCCGTCTGCCTGTCCCCATCCCTCGGCTTGAGCTCCAGATTGGCCATCTCGAGAGCCCCCTGTTGCGCACCAGCGCCCTGAAGCACAGCTCTTTATCTCTCCAGACTTCAGTTTTCATGTCATTTCCTGTCCTTGAAACCCATCGGGCGATCCACTTTGTAATCGCATGGTTAAACAGGAAACGGGCGCAGAAGGAAAACATACGTAGCGCAGAGGCTGCACTGAACGTGGACCGTGTTTCACCTTAATCTGAAATCACACACTGCTTGTTTGTTAACAGTAACTGATCTTTTTATAGCACTTTGCATTTTGCAAAGCAGTTGACAAGCATGTCACTAAGGAGGGTTTGCGGAAGAACTGTCCTTGCTTAATCGTGGCATGCAAGGCAGAAATGAGCAGCTGGGGGTCATGTTGGAGTGCTTCTAGGAGCTTCCGTGCACAGCCATGGCCCCTCCGGATAAACCGGAGAGAGCTGCAGAGTGAATCTCCCCATTTCTTGCAACACAAAAATGGTTTCCAAGGAGCCGAACATCTCGCGGCGGTGCTTGTCTTGTGGCCTGTCACTTGTACGTGGATATCGTGTGTTCCTCCTCAAAGTGGAAGAGAAGGGGCAGGTCCTGCCGTTCCGGCAGAAGAGTTGAATCTGGGGCGCAGGCCTCTGCCACGGCACCTCCATTCTTCCGGTCTGGGAGGAAGGGCGCATCACTCTTCCTTCGGGAGTAAATCACCGTCTGGGGGCAGTAGGTCTTTGAAGGGCCCCATGAGGCAGGGGTGGTGTTTGTCAAGTAGGAAACAGGATACACATCTTTCATCTGACCACCCTTCAGTTTTTTCTCCTGTAAAAGTTATCCCTCTCCTTTAAAAGGCACCAGGGCGGCTCAAGCAGTTAAGCATCTGACTATTGATTTCGGCTCAGGTCATGATCTCACGGTTCCGTGAGATCGAGCCCTGCATCCGGCTCTGCACTGACAGTGTGAAGCCTGCTTGGGATTCTGTCTCCCTCTTTCTCTGCTTCTCCCTCGTGCATGCTCTCTCTCTCTCTCTCTCTCTAAATCAACAAACCAATAAATCAACATTTAAAATAAAGAATAAAAGCTACCCTTTCAGAAAGTTTATGCACCTTCGCCATGTTTTGTACACTTTGCAGGGGCCACGGACTCCCCAAGACCCATTTTGAGACACTGGGGCCCAAACCCTGGGAATTTGGGGGGATTAGAGCATGTGTGGAAGGAGCATGTGGACTTGAAGGCGGCAGATGCTCCCTGGCTGTGTGGC
>NW_027529175.1:5451690-5463074 GCF_008692635.1 Crocuta crocuta
TGGTCTCCGCAGGCATTAAAGCTCAAATGCATAAAGTATATTAAGTGATCCTTGATATGTGCTGTCGCTCCAAAACACAGACTGCTGCTGCGACCAGTTTTAAGCATTTATATTGTGATTAAATTCATTTTCATACCAATGAGTCTGAGATGAATGTGAGTTTTTAAAATTTCTTGGTGGGAGTACAATGCCTTTCTCAGCTTTTCACTTTCACTTATCAGTCTCCACATAATTTCTCAGTAAATATAAACGATTGAGTTGAACTTCCTGGGCGAAGCAAGATTTATGTCAGTTGAAAGGTAGACAGCATTGAATTTGAATGATTTTATGAATATAGGAGCAGGAATCTTAACCAAAAAGCTTTTATTTTGGAATTGATTGGAATCTTTCTATTTAAATTGTTCTGTGCTTCTCCTGAGTGACACCTTAGTTCCGGAGATTGGCTAGCGTTAAAGAGAAGTATGTCATACTTTCCTGCGTACCAAACAGTCTGTAATTATCAAGATTATCCAGTTAACGTAAAGTGCAGTTATGTTAGCATCAAGTTTTGTTATGTAGTTGTTACCATAGCTGGAGTCGGGTGAGTGTTTAAACCCTTGTGAACTCAAAATTCTTTTATGATGATGGAATATTTCATGTTTTAGTACTCTTCATACACAGTATGTGTTCAAATATTTTACCAGGTATGTGTTTTTTACAGGTTCATATAATATATAAAATGCATTTCTGTTCCAAGAAAAATACAAGTGGTAAACAGTTGGGAGAGAGCTTGCATATTTTCCTTTATTATCCTGTCTGATGATTAATGCATTCAGCTATGTTCAGCCTCACGTTTAACCAGGTTAGTGTTTAGTTTTGGTTAGGCTGTTTTCCTTATGAGAACAGAAAAGGCCAAACTTGTGCCCTGCCTGTCTTCCAAATGGAGTCTTTGCATTGTTTCCAGATCACGGTGCTTAATGTAGGGTCAGATTTTCTTGTGAAAACAGATTTTGGATTAACTCTGTGCGCTCGCACGCACCCTTCCACACCTGCCTGTGCGCATAGCTCCTGCCGCCTGCTGACGTCATGGTTCTGATTTCAAGACGGAAAAAAGAGTTGAGGTTCTGCTTTGTAGCGTGAAAGTGCAAAAGATCTCATAAGTGCCCGAGATATATCGAGATAGATCTGCAAGTCCCCTTTTCATAGGGACCGTGCGGTTTAGTGGAAAGGGTATGACCCTTCAGATCCATGGTGTGACCTTTGGCAAAGTCCTTTCATAGCTGAGTCTCTGGTTCCCATTCATCTCCTTGGCTCCTTTATGGTGAAGAGTTCATACAGGGGCTGGCGAACTATAGCCCAATGGCCTCATCATGTGAATAAAGTTTTATTGAGACACAGCCACCTCCTTTCCTTGATGGTGCCAAGCACAGCGGGGGACGTGCCACAGAGACCACCGGTGGTTTTCAGAGCCTGAACTTTGTACTTTCTGACTCTTCACAGAGAAAACTTGTTAACTCCCGATAGAATGCGATCAAAAACAATGTTTTGAGTCGCAGCTGTGCCACTCAGTAGCCGTGTGACTTCAGTCTTGTTCTTCCTCTTCCTCCCTTCCTTTCTCCACTCTCAGTGTCATTTATTCATTCCTTCCGTGAGTGTTCTGTGCTCGCCACGTTTCGATGCCCTTCCAGGCTGAGGAAGTACGAGGTGAAGACAGAGTACCTGTGCTCGTGGGGCTTACATTCCAGTGAAACAGATTCAGTGAGGATAATACTAGCACATAGCGCAGGAAGGGCTTCGCAGATGAATATTTCTAAAAGCGCATTTAGAACATTCCTCGGCATAGACAAGCATAAGCAGAATACATACTCTGCAATGTTGGCTCTTCTCACTATGCTAAGTATAGGGTTGTTAATGTGTAAAACAAAGTAGAAACTCAGCTTAGGGTTGGAACCCTTCTAACTCCATGTTTACTGTCCCTAAAGTTTTTACCGAAAGAATAAACAGCTAGAGGGTGCCTGGGTGGCTCAGTCAGTTAAGCCTCCAGCTTCAGCTCAGGTCATGATCTCACAGTTTGTGGTTCGAGCCCCACTTCAGGCTCTGAGCTGACAGCTAGCTCAGAGCCCTGGAAGCTGTTTCAGATTCTGTGTCTCCCTCTCTCTCTGACCCTCCCCTGTTCATATACTCTCTCTCTCTCTGTCTCTCTCAGAAATAAATAAAACACTTTTTAAATTTTTTTTTTAAAAAGAACAGCTAGAAATAATGAGTATAACTGGCATCATTAGCCTCCTAAAGAGAGGGAATGGCTTGTAGGAAACTGTGTAAATAAAATAGTGTCACTGTATAGTCTGAGCCTGGGGCAGTGTAAATTCACAGATTGCTCTTGGAATACTGGGCTGCTAACATATAGAAGGTGAGAGCGGGAAAAGGAGAAAATCTCATACCATGAACTGCTTAGTAGTGGCCAGTGGGACATGGAGCTAACTCTACCATTTTGTGCTCACTCCATACTTAAAAATTCTCATTAGACATTAGATTCCTTGGACTTTTGAGGATCTTTGAATCTACATAGGAGTAGTGAGAAAAAGTACTGAGAAATGTAAGGGTCAGCCCAAAGGTTAATATTTGTTGAAGTGGTGATTCTGTTTTAAGACTGAAGATTAATATTTGAAAATATAAAGTCTATACTAGTTTTTTTATATACATGAAATGTTGATAATCTAATTGGTGTCTGTGTACAAGGTCCTGGGACCCGAGTATTTTACGTGTTGGTACTTGGACTGGTGTGAGGACTGGGGTAGAGTTAATTGGTGAGTGGAATGAATATACATAGTGTGTCAGAGAACCCAGAAGCCCCTGATTGTATGACTTGGGGAAAATAAGTTCATTTTGCTCGTGTTTTCATTTCTTCTTCTTCTTTTTTTAAAGTTTATATATTTTTGAGAGAGAGAGAGACCTAACATGAGCAGGGGAGGGGCAGAGAGAAAGGGGAGACACAGAATCCGAAGCAGGCTTCAGGTTCCAAGCTGTCAGCACAGAGCCCAAGGCGGGGCTTGAACTCACAAACCCGCAAGATCATGACCTGAGCCGAAGTAGGACGCCTAACTGACTGAGCCCCCCAGGCGCCCCTGTCTTTCTGTTTAAGGTGGAAAAGGGGAGAGCCTGTGTGGCCTGGAGCTTCCAAAGACCAGGTTTGCTGTGGTGGCAGAAGGCTCTGCCCTCTTGCAGTGATTTCAGGTTCTCGGTGCACATCTCTGACATTTTTCTGTGCTACCCAGTATCCTTGAACCTATAATACGCTCTCTTTGACACATAACTCTGTAGGAAATGTTCACACCAAAAAGCTCATATGATGTGAAATGACCAATTCAAGATTGCCTTTTACAGATTTGAAAACTAAATCTACAGTTCATGGTTTATGATCTGGCAGAGCATAAATAAAATTCGTGTGTGCTTTTTTGAAGATACAAAGAAAGAAAGCATTTTTACTCTATTTGAAAATATGTCTATTTTCTGGGACTTTCATTTTTAGGATATTCAATAATTAGTAATATGTTTATAAAAAATCATTGGTAGATAAAGAGATGAAGTGGAAAAACATAATTGAATGATTTTACTGGGAGTTATTGCCCTTAAAAATGTAAAGATAATATTATTTATCACTGAATATTTATCGTATTTCAAATTCGTGAAATCCCTAAGAAGAATTATAAAATCAGCCCATGTGATACATCGCATCGATAAGAGAAAGGATAAAAACCATATGATCATTTCAATAGACACAGAAAAAGCATTTGATAACCTACAATGTCGATTCATGATAAAAACCCTCAATAAAGTAGGTTTAGAGAGAATATACTTCAACATAATAAAGACTGTATATGGGGCCCCTGGGTGGCTCCATTGGTTAAGCATCTGACTCTTGATTTCAGCGCAGGTCATGATCTCATGGTTCATGAGTTCAAGCCCCATATTGGACTCTGTGCTGGTGGCATAGATCCTGCTTAGGATTCTGTCTTTCCCTCTCTCTCTCCCCCTCTCCCATATGCTTGCTGTGTCTCTTTCTCAAAATAAATAAACATTTTTTAAAAAAAAAACATATATGAAAAGCCCACAGCTAACATTGCACTCAGTGGTGAGAAACCGACAGTCTCTTCCCTAAGGTCAGGAACAAGATGAGGGTGTCCACTCTCGCCACTTTCACTCAACACAGTGCTGGAGGTCGTAGCCGCAGTGGTCAGACAAGCAACAGAAATTAAAGGCATCCACATTGATAAAGAAGAAGTAAAACTTCCAGTATTTGCAGATGACGTGGTACTATATATAGAAAACCCTAAATACTCTGCCAAAAACCCTGCTAGAACTGACAAATGAATTCAGTAAGATCACAGAATACAAAATCAATCTACAGAAATCTGTTGCATATCTCACTAATAATGAAGCAGCAGAAAGAAATTACAAAAACAATCCCATTTATAATTGCACCAAAAATAATAAAATACCTAGGAATAAACATAACCAAAGAGATGAAAGACCTGTAGTCTGGAAACTATAAAACACTAATGAGAGAAATTGAAGACAACACAAAGAAATGGAAAGCCATTCCATGCTCCTGCATTGGAAAGAACAAATATTGTTAAAATGTCTATACTCCCAAAGGAGTGTGCAGAATTAATGCAATCCCTATCAGAATACCAACAGCATTTTTCACAGAGCAATCCTAAAATTTGTATGGAACAACAAAAGACTACAAATAGCCAAAGCAATCCTGAAAAAGAAAAGCAAAGCTGGAGGTACATTCCAGACCTCCAGTCCTATTTCAAAGCTGTAGTCATCAAAACAGTATGGTAACTGGCACAAAAACAGACACACAGAACAATGGAACAAAATAGAAAACCCAGACATGAACCATAATTATATGGTCAATTAGTCTTTGACAAAGGAAGAAAGAATATATGATGGGAAAAAGACAGTCTTTTCAGCAAATGGTGTTGGGAAAACCGGACAGCTACATGGAAAAGAATGAGACTGGACAACTTTCTTTAGCTAAACACAAAAATAAAATGGATTAAAGATCTAACCATAAGAATGCTAGAAAAGAGCACAGGCAGTAAAGTCCCTGACATCGGTCATACCAACATTTTTCTAGACATGTCTCCTAAGGCAAGGGAAACAAAAGCAAAAATAAACTATTGGGACTACTACAAAATAAAAGGCTTCTGCACACCAAAGGAAACAACCAACAAAATGAAAAGACAACCCACTGAACGGGAGAAGAGATTTGCAAATGACCTATCTGATAAAGGGTTAGTATCCAAAATATATGAAGAACTTATATAACTCAACACCCCAAAAACAAACAATCCAGTTAAAAAATAGGCAGAAGACATGAAAAGATGTTTCTCCAAAGAAGACATCAACAGACACATGAAAAGACGCCCCACATCACTCATCATCAGGGAAACACAAGTCACAGCGAGTTATCACCTCACACCTGTCAGAGTGGTTAAGACAAAAAACAAAAGAAGCGACAGGTGTTGGTGGGAATGCAAACTGGTGTGGTCACTGTGGAGGACTTTGGGGTTTCCCACAAGGTAAAAATAAAACTACCCTGTGGTCCAGTGATCGTGCTACTGGCTACGTGCCCCCAAAATAGAAGAACACTAATTCAAAGAAATACATGCACTCTGTGCTTATTGCAACATTATTTATAACACTCAAGATATGGAAGCAGCCCTAGTGTCCATCAGTCGATGGATGGATGAAGAAGAGGTGCTGTGTATACACCATGGAGTATTAGCCATAAAAAAGAATGAAATCTTGCCATTTGCAACAACATGGATGGAGTTAGTATTAGGCTAAGTGAAGTAAGCCAACAAAAGACAGCATATGATTTCATTCATGTGTGGAATTTAAGAAACAAAAGAGCAAAGGAAAAGAGAGAGAGAGAGAAACCAAGAACAGACTTCCCTGTAGAGAACACATTGATGGTTTGAGACGGGAGGGGGTCGGGGGCTGGGGGAATTGGATGGGGATTGAGGAGGGCACTTGTCGTGAGGAGCGTGAGGAGCACTGAGTAACATTATGGAACTGTTGAATCACTATATTGTATGCCTGAAACTAATATAACACTGGACGTTAACTACACTGGAAATAAAATAAAAAACTTAATGAAACGAAAGAAAATACCCACCTCATGAGATCATTAGAAGTATTCATGAGATCATGGTTGTGACCTCCAAATTGTACGGCACTCTCAAAGTTTGGGCTGTTAACGTTTTTGAAAAAGAAGAATTCTAAAGATAAAGGGGAAGAGTGTGACTGAGTTTGCAGTGTGTGGTCTGAGGACAGCAGTGTGGGATTCAGGCCCCCCTTGGTGCCCATCGTAGAGGGCGGCTCATGGCGAGAGGCTTTATGTAGTGTGGTGGTTAGGAGCTCGGGTTCTAGAGTCAGATCGGTCTAGGTCCGGGTCCTGGGCCTGCTGTGGACTGGAAGTGACCCTGTGTGAGACTGTCTCCCCCTCAAAAATGGGACAACGGGAAGTCCTGTGTGAGAGGCTCCTTGAGAGGGTCAGGACGGAACAGTCAGCATGAACGGTGCCAGGCAGAGGCTTGGTCAACAGTAACTGTTATTCTCGTTTGCATATATGGATCCCAGTCTTTCTTCTGAAATCAAAACCTGGATCAGTGACTTCCTCTTCTATCTCCCAGTGGGAGTCCTTTGCACCTTGGAAACAGTACTTTGGGAATTGATTCTGGATCCTGGTGGCATAGATGTACTTCTCTGTGTTTCTCCCACTAAGCAGCTAAAATCCCTGGACGTCAAATGGAAAACGTCTGACAGATAGAGAGAAGCGGGCAGCCTGCCTCGGGACCCCGGGCCTCGAGGAACAGCCCAGTGGATGTTTCCTGGGTTTTCCTTTTGCCGCCGGTATCTCAGACTGGATGTTAGAGAAGCTCTCAGTCCAGAAGCACCAATGGGTGCAGACAAAAACAAGACACCCAAGAGAGGCTTGCTCTTATTACCAAAAGACCAAGAAAGGGGCGCTTCGGCAAGGCAGCCTTTTAGAGTACAACTGCCCTCCTTCAGACCAACACCACACAAAACCACGTAGCCCCCCATCAGCAAAGGCCACGTGGGGGCCTAGACCTCCACCTTCACCTGGAGGCAGTGCGGTGCCCCTCGCCCCCTGAGGGACTCCGAAAAGGCTTGGCGGCAGCAGTAACTGGGCACCCTCCCTCCCGTCCCTGTCGGTGGAGGCCCCGCGGGGCACCGGAACTCCCCCCGGCTCAGGAACCGTGGGCGTAAAGCAGCAAGGAGGCAAGCCCCCCACCCCCCACCATGGCTCCACTGGCCGAAGAGGCCTGGACTCTGGCCCCCACGTGGTAGTAGCAGGTGCTGCCCCTCCCCCCCACCCGGTCGCTGTCATGGTATCAGAGGAGGCCCCCTAAAAGCGGACAGCTGCTCGAGACTCACAGCTGCATAACCTCACACCCAGAATGTCTCCGGTACAAGGAGAAGCCATGCGTTATGCCAGGAACCAGAGTGAGAAGAGGCGATCGACGGCAGCCACGCCCACGTGGCACGGGTGTGAGAGCGGCGTTCTCAAAAGTGCCTCCGCCAGGGGCGCCTGGGTGGCTTAGTAGGTTAGGCGTCCGACTTTCGCTTAGGTCATGATCTCGCGGTTCGTGGGTTTGAGCCCCGCGTCGGGCTCTGTGCTGACTGCCAGCTCAGAGCCTGGAGCCTGTTTCAGTCTGTGACTCCCTCTCTCTCTGACCCTCNCCAGCGCTCAGAACCCTGGAAGCAAACGGAGAACCGGAACGTCTCAGCAAAGAAACAAAAGATGTAAAGAAAAGCTAACTGGATATCTTAGGACTGAAAAGTGCAGTCGCCCAAAGCAAAATGTAAAACCCCAGTGGGTGGGCTTCGGCAGCAGCACGGTGGAGAGGACATCGGAGAGGGCCCGGGAGCCTCAGGATCACGTAGAAGTCATCCAGTCGGAACAACAGAAAGAGAATAGACCCGAAAAAAAAAATTGATGGAGCCTTGCACATGTAGGGTCCCCATAAATAGTCTAAAATTCTGTCACCAGAGCCCCAGGAGGCGAGAAGAAAGAGGATGGGGCTGAAAACGTCGGCACAGAGACAATTACCACATCTGACAAAAAGCCTTAAGGATTCGGAAGGCCGGAGCCTGGGCCGCGTCTCCTTCGATTAGCTTACGGGTAGCGGGTGACCCACCTGTCTGGAAAGTTGTATGATCTCAGTAACCCATACCTCCCATTAAAACAAAAGTGTCTTGTTTTCAGTCTTTTATTCTGAATGACTGACCTGCCTCGTCTAGGTCACAGCAACCAGCATTTTCAACAAGGTCATAACGAGATAGCCTCTTTGTTCAGTCTGTGTCCCTAAACCAGCAGTTACCTGGTAGAAATGAGCGCTTCTGTCCACCGCGAGTCATGCGGTCACACGGCTGCTGTGCCTGAGTGCCCACAGCAGCCTCCACTCATAAGGCCCGCACCGGGGACACCCCCACGTGTCCGTCGCAGGTAGGGAGGGTAAGAATCCAGCACGGCGTGTTCTTCGTGCAGGGCAATCCTGCCCAGCAGTCAGAAGGGACAGGCCACTCCCTGGGAAAACCCACAGCAGAGAGTGTGTATTGTGTGGCTCCATTGACCCCAAATTCCAGATGGGCAAAAGTAATCTAAGATGGTGGAGGGTAGAGAACTAGTTACTGTATGGGGTTAGCAACTGGTAAGGGCACAGGGAGCCCCTGGGTGCCGGAGCGTTCCTCGTCTTGATCGGGGTGATAGTTGCACCTGTGCACACACGTATAAAACTTCTCGAAGCCGTGCGCGTGAGAGTTGCACGCTTTACTGTAGGAAATTAATTTTTTAAATACACATGTGTTCCGAAACACGAATGTCTAGGTAAAGTCTTTCTGTTGCCTTCAGGGAAGAGTGAAGTTCATGGGCTTGGCCTTCAGGGTCGCCCCCGGTCGGCCTTGGCGGCACCATGTTTCCTCCAGCTCTGGAGACATATGCTGTGTTCTCTCGTCTCCCGGGACTTTCTCCGGCCCCGCCCCTGCCCTCCTCCACCCGAGCACTCTCAGCGGTACCCTGGGGGGCTTCCCAGCACACTCCCCAGTATGGGGGCCCATCTTCTCTCTGAAGACCTGACACCCCTCCTGCAGTCTGTGCGCTGCGGGCCAGGAAGCGCTTGACATTTCGAGTGTCACGGACCCGGGCTTTGCCGCTCCCTCCACCCTGTGACCTGGGTCAGGTCGGTTAGCCCTGCCTGTCTCATTCTCTCTCTCTGTCGGAGAGGAACGCAAGCACCACCTCGCAGAGCTGTTAGGAGCCCCCGGGTTTGCGCGTAGCGGGTATTCGGGTGCGCGTTTCCTTCCTCTTCTCCCGCTCCCGTTCTCTTACACAGCCGACAGCCGCTCTCCCGTGGGATGTGCTTCTGCGTGGTGTCTGTCTGTAGACCTGTTCCCCTCATTGTCATCTTGCACCTGGAAGGTGACCATGGGCTTCCACGTGACGCCCTTCAGAGGCCTTGACAGGCTGCGGGCGTCAGTCAGGATGCGCGGAGGGCAGGCAGACAGAAGAGGATGGACTCCCCCGCTGGCTTCGTTCCTGTGCCCGCAGGACACGGGGCTCGGAACAGGCCCGCATCAGGACACCCCTCCNTTCCCTTCCCTTCCTTTCCTTTCCCTTTTCCTTTTTTTCTTTCTTTCTTTTTTTTTTTCTTTTCCTTTGTTTTTTTTTTAAACACCATGGGCAAGTAGTCACCGTTTCCAAGGCTGGATTTCTTAGTGGCAGGGAGCTCATCCTGNGCATCAGGACACCCCTCCCAGGGGCCAGCAGGCGCCGTGATTTCCCGGTGCTGGAGGGACGCCAGCGCTCAGCAGTCAGCTGTCTTCTTTTCTCCCTTCCCTTTCCCCTCCCCCTCCCTCCCTCCCCTTCTCCTTCCCTTCTCTTTCCNCAGTTGAGATTGTGTCCACGGGTTAAAAATTAAAGACTGAGTGTGTTCAGGGCAGATTTCTGTTTGTTCAGGCACTGAAGTGCGGCACCGTAGACGACGCGGCGTGGCTGCGCATCCCATCGCAAGAGGCAGTGGCGGAATGCATAGGTTTAAAACCTGGCTGTGTGGGTTGTTTTTGTTCTAAACAGGGCTGTGCGTGATGGCGCGGGGGTGCCCGGACAGCTCTCCCGAGCTGCCTTGTTTTCTGTGCCGCCAACTTGGTTGACGTCCCTTTCCGGTCTCCCTGCTCCCTCAAGTCGCGGCTCATGGTGCTTTGAGGAGGCTGCTGGGTGGAGTGGGGCTGCACGTCGCCGGCCCTCACGTGCACTGGAGATCGGGTCCCGTCCTGCTTCGCGTGCCCTGCGTCTGCCTGAAAGCCGAGCTCCTTCATGTCGCTCTTCAGGCATCTCGCTGCGCAGCGTCTGACGCAGTGTGGACGAATCCGTCTTCCAGAGATGACTGTGCCGAAGACCACCTTGCGCTTCGGCGTCTTTTCTGTCTAATTCTGCTAGTTTCGTGCTCTTTACAAAGAACGGGACAAAAATGCCCTAAGCGGAAGGACAGATAAAAGCCGGGTGTCGGGCATGACACTCCCTTTCCTCACCCCTAGTTAAGTGACGCCCTCTGCTTCGCAGTAGGGGCTTTTTGCCCTTTTTTCCCCGCCGAGACCGGTGTGACTCATCCGAGTCTCCGCAGCTCACTGCCCCTGGTCGCGTGGAAGCCCCACGAAGCAGAGGACCCGGCGCCGGGAGCGGTGCTGAGCCCGGGGCCCCCGCCTCCAGGACGGGTCTGCTCGGCAGCCTCCGGACCTCCCTCTCGGAGCGCAAGCACTAGAAGGCGTTTTGCGTGCTGAGTGGGCTGAGGATACCTTTCTGCCACCGGCCCTAAGCTGGCCGCACGGAAGCCGATTCACCTGTAGCCGCACAGTCATTCCACGCTCGGCCACCTCAGCGCCACTCGTGTGCCGTCCGCGCCCTTCTCCCTTCCGGACGGCTCCTGTTCTCTTCAGTCTTGCGAGCAGAACGTAGTAGCTGCCACCTCGGACCTGCTAATTTCATTCACCGTTTGAGCAAAGATCGTATCTGCTGGGTAAGGAATTCATGAGAAAATCGCACTAAATTCAGATGCAGATGTTCCCCAGAGAAAAGTTAGTTGTTAATCTTCCTGGAATCTGGTAGCTAAGGGTACAGAATATTTTTATTAATCACATTGTCCTTTGTACTTGGGAGCGCTTGTCAGAGTCGCAGTGTTACTGTTGTTGAAAAGCTTCTTTGTGTGCCCGCGAGCGGTGGCAGGACGCGGCTGTGTTGCCCTGGCGGCTGGCCCCGTGGAAGCGGAGAAGCTTCTTCTCTGGGGCTTGCTTTCCTCCCTGGGGTGCCCGCC
>NW_027529175.1:5463217-5500651 GCF_008692635.1 Crocuta crocuta
GTCTCGGCCGGGCGCACCTGCCGGGCGCGGTCTCTCAACGCGGCTCCAGCACCCGGCCCTCCCCGCCGCGGCCCTGCCATCGGCAGCGTCCGCCCTTCGCTGATGTTCGCGCTGAGGCTCTGCGGTGTCCCGGCCCCTGTGGGAAATCGGGCCAGGGCCCGCGTCACATCGGCCGTCGTTCTTGCTGCACATCTGCACCCACTGCAAGACCCGCGGGTCCTTCCTAACTCGGGTTCCCAACCCCGAGGGTAACTCTGCTGTGCGCTTTAGCTGGTCCGCAGAACTTCGCTGTGAAAGGCCTCTACCTCCTGAAATGTTCTGTTGCCAAACTTTGGCAGGTGGAAAAATTCTCAGCCTTTCTAATTATAATAGTAAAAAGTCAGGGAGGCCAGAAAATAAAATGTTTTGTCTATTTAAGAAACGTAACTTGGGGAAAAATTATACCTGGTCAGTGAAGCGAGCAGATCTGAGGGTGATGTGAAGCACGGGGGCCCTGGTGGGGGCCAGTTTGGCAGCGTGTATCAAAGAGACTTAAAAATTATTGTATTTGTCCACTCAGTAGTTTTTTCTTGGGGAATTTCTGCAAAGGAAATAACCCGTGATATGGTAAAAATACTCTGTGTGGATGTTTGTTATATGGTTTTTACTAAATTATTTAAGAATCCTTAATACGGAAGATGGAGTAGGAGTACATTATGGTAGATTATAGTAATGGAATAGCACATGCCCTTTTAAAAATTACATCTTCAAAGCATTTCTGTTATACGGAGAGATGTAGAATAGCGTATGTGTAAAGATGGTCTTCATTTTTTAAGCTGTATGTGTGGGTAATATGTACGGGTCAGACACAGGCTGGCAGTCCATGAGCATGTTCATGGATGGGATCTGTCCCCTCCTCAGGGCTCAGGCTGGCCCCGGAGGGAAGGGATCAGATCCTCTGTGTCGGCCTGGGCGGGGGTGAGATTTCAGGGTGGTGATCATCAGCTGAAGCGGATTCCCTGCTGCTTGACCCCTTTGCCCTCGAGCATGGAGGGACAGAGGGGCTCAGGGCATGGTGAGACCGCTGGTTATTCCCCTCCCACCTTCCAGCCTCTACTAGCAAGGCTGGCATCTTTTTCTCTGGGCGTGCAGTAGACATACTGATTGAAAATCAGCCATCTTGAAGTTGAACTTCCCATCCAGCTCTTTTCTGCTCCTCTTGAGGTCTGGGCTGGCACAGAATGAGTGGGTTGGAATTAAAGTATCTTTTATTCAGTTTAGTGAGATATGTATGTTTATAGCTGTTATTCCTATATAATCTTCACGAGGGAAGAAATCTGCAGCCCACAGAACATTTGAAACACTTTAAAAGAAAAAATATAAGTGTCTACAAAGTTACCCTGAAAAATGATGAGTGGACAAATGATCTGGTAGTCACTGTGACTTTTATTTTATTTTTAATGTTTATTTATTGAGAGAGAGAGAAAGAGAACATGCGAGCAAGCACAGGGGAGGAACAGAGAGAGAATCCCAAGCAGCCTCCACGCTGTCAGCACAGAGCCCGATGTGGGGCTGCCTTCCACAAACTGTGAGATCGTGACCTGAGCCAAAATCAAGAGTCGGACACTTAACCAACTGAGCCACCCAGGCACCCCATCACTGTGACTTTTAAAAGAAAATCTTGTCACTCTGGGTTTTCAGTTATTGATTACCTCCTTCCAGGAAGAGAATATTCATATTGCTTACAAATTAATCCATAGGAAGGTGCCTAACATTTGCCTATAGTACCTAGTGTTGGATTATTGGAACCTTTAGATAAAACAGTACTTAGGGACGATGCCGAGGTTATAGAAGGAACAGAGAGATGTCTCTCCTGAGACCCCCAAATGACCGGGTGCTATAGGACTTGGTCCTGAGCCAGTCTCTAGGGAGGCCTGTGGTCCCAGCCTTTAAAGACCATCTATCTGCGTGCAGACGACCCCAGCGTGCGCCCCTGGAGCCCAGACCTGTGCCCCCAGGCTCCACGCTGGGGCCCCTGGGAGCTCAAATGGGAAATACGGAAGCTACAACTGCCAGAGCCCCCTTGAGTGTCCCAGCGCCTGCTCCCGAGGCTGCAACTCCCGTTCTCCCTCCACCCAGAGCCCTTCTGCCTCTCAGTAAATGATACCAGCCCTCTGGAAGCTTAGTATCTTGGAGTCCTCTGTTCTGTTCACCTGAGAAAGCAGTTCCTGTGGGGTCTGTCTCTCCTCGGTTCTGTGGGATTTTACCCCTGTGCACCACGGCAGCCTTGTGTGGGTCTGCCTCCCATTCCCCTGCCCCTGTGCTTCCTGGCAGGCCTCCCCCTTGCCCCAGCACTTGCCCCTCCCCCACACGCCTTCCTGTGGTGGCCAGGGGCTGTCTTGAAAATCCAGATTGGGTTATTTTATTCACCTGGATAAAATCTTCGCTCGCTGTTGTACACTTAAAAAGACCTAAATTATTCTCCCGCCCTTCGAGACTCTATTCTAGGGAGCTGAATCACCTAATGGGCTTGTACAATACATGCCTGCGGATATGTATAGTTGCCTCGACCATCACCCCCAAGATTCAGGTTAGGCTGACCAAGTGGGACCAAGGCCTCTCTTTTAAAAGCTCCCCATGTGACTCGGATTCATGGGGAGGATTGAGAGTCACGGTGATTTTTAAAATACCCCACGCAGCATAATCACCTGAAGATCTGCTCAGCAGCTGTCCGCCGGGCCCTCACCCCAGGGTCTGACTCAGTATGTCTAGGGGTGGCTCAGGATGCGCGCTTCTGAAGAACAAGTTCCCAGGTGACCCTTAGGCTGCTGCTCCAGGGACTCCACTTTGAGAACCGCTCCTCTGTAGTCTCTGGCTCCTGCCTCGACAGCCTCACCCCTACTACGTTACCGGTACTCTCCAGCACATGGCCATGCTGGTTTCCTTTCCATAACTCGGATACGCTCGGCTCTTTCCACCTCTGCTTCCTTCAACCTCAAGTGACCTGGGTTCCCTCGAGATCTCTGAGTGCTTTCCATGACTCAGGTCTTCAGACGTCACCATTTTATAGAAAAGTATCACCTNCCAATAACAATAATGCATTGTTATTTACTTATTTCTTGCTTGTGCTCTTTCCTGTATGTGTCCTGTGCTCCCCCACCCCTCCCCCACACACGGCACAAGGACCTTGTTTACCTGTATGCACGTGGATGTGTGCATGGGGTCCTAAGAGCCTTCACATACACACGTCTTCTTCAGCAGCTACTTACTGACACCTAATCTGAGGGTGAGGCAAGGGACACAGGGACGGATGAAGCAATGCTTCACGCGGTGGAAAAGCCCAGCGTGTGATGACAGAGGTAGACAACCCAGTGCCTTTGTCTGCCACAGACTTCACGCAGCCAGCCGCACTGGTCTGATTGTCACTGCCCTGGGAGGGGCCGCTGAAGGGTGTAGAGAAGCCGTGGGAGGCTGTGTGGGTACGGCTCGCCCCACAGCACTGAGAGAGAGCGCGTGTCTGGCCCTCTCGGCGTTCTCTTCTGGTTTTGCTGTCGTTCTGCTAAGGTATTGGGCCGAGGATGTGTCGCTTCTTTGGGGAGAACCTTAGTCGTCAGGACCGTTCTGCTCCACCTTTAGCATGAGGCCCCTTTGCTGAGACCAACCGTGCCCCTTTCCTTCCCCTGGGCCATTGATGGAGAGTGGAGACTCTGTCCCCACAGGATTCTTAAGTGGGTCATACCGATCCAGGACTTAAATTAACTCCAAAGTCACTTTGACCTCAAGGCACAAAATTCATTCCATATTAAGAGACTAAATTCGGTGGAATAATAAAATGCCCACAAGAGGTACTCTAAATTTGAATATTAATTCTATCTCATTATCACATTCCCAGGGAGACATTAAAATCCGAAGATTACATTCCATTTGAAATTAAAGTCCAAGACCTTTCTCAGATTCTCTGCCCTTAAGAGTTGAAATGCAATGAAACTGAAGTTTAAAATGTATCCTCTCCAATTTCTTATTCAGCTGAATCGCGCCTAGAGGGGCTCTTCGCGCACGCCTGGGGTCAGGACTCCGCCTGCTGCAGGCTGGGCCTGTGTCTCGCGGGTTCACGACCCCGACACCAGATCTCTGACACACCTCAGAAAATAAGTCCATCCCCAGTCCCCTGCCAGCTACCCGAGCAAAAGCGTGTCCCCAAGAACCAGCACTTGGCGTTTGCTGCCAAATAACAGGAAGTCTCTGGTGTGTGAGGGAAAGAGCATTGCTGCAGAAATTCCGAGTTTCTGCTTCTGCGGGCCTTCGGCGGGTCTGTGACGGCTGGTGACCGGTGACATTGGGGGCTAGTGTCCTCACTCCCTTCTTCCGTCCTGCTCCCCCTTGTGTAAGTAGCCCCAGGGAGCGAAGACCATGTTTCTGTCCCGCCCTGGGTTTCACCGTTTCTGTTCCAGTTCCCACTAAAACATCTACCGCATCTCTGAGAGCGCAGGACTGGATGCGTTTTCATTGCCCTTTAGAGCCTTCTTTCCTGGCCTTCTAGATAATTATCTTCCATGTTCTGTCTGGGTAATCTGTCCTCTAAGATTTCAACTTTCTCTCCTAAAAAACAAAAAACAAAAGCCAAAAACCACTTCTCCTTCATCTAAATCAGCCTCATTGCCTTCTTCTGTTTTCATTCCTTCCTCTGCTTCCATTCCGACAGTGAGACTGAAGCGGTGTTCGCGCCGCTCTGGGCTCCTTCCTGATTTCCAGAGACCGAATGCTGCAGTCAGAGACCTTTTTAAGTTGCAGTATTTTTTTTCTACATCGGAATAAGAAGACCATCTCCTTGTGGTTTTTTTCTGGTCTCGGAATCTACCTAAATTTTCTCTTAGGTATGATACTTACTTACTACAGGTTCCTGGCACATGGCCCTTTTGAAGTTAGAAAAGTTCTCCAGTGTTCTGAGAATTAAGAAAAAAATCATAAGTCTGTGCTAACCCTTATCAGACGTTTTTTCTGTGATACTGAGATAATTATGAGTACATTCACGAGGATGCTTACACTGTGCATTTTCTGGCCTGTGTTACGCTTGTAATGAATTTTTGTAGCACGTGTGATTTCATTCATGTAACATTGTGGGACTTTTTTGTGTGAGGCAGGGAAGGGTCCCTGTTATAAGTAAATAGCCTGTGATTTTCTTACACTGCTCTGTCTGTCTCTTGCTTTGAGCCAAGTCCGAGGAGGGCCGGGAAGCTTCTTTCATTGCCTGTTGTTTTGGAACAGTTTCTATACGTAATAGATCATGTGGGCTTGAAGAACGTGGCGGCACTCACTTGGAGCGCCATTGGGTCATTGTTTTTGTCAATGAGTCTTGGTCATTTTTGTATCATTAAACAATTTATTTAAATTCTTCTGTTCAAGATTTTGATTGATTGTGTCAATGTTGACATTTTCTCCTTTCCTCAGGGATACTCATTCCATCTAGACTTCCAGTTGTTTCCATAAAGTTCATAACATTTTATTTTAATCAGTATTTTCTATACCTTTTTATCTCTTTCCCTTCTGTTTAAATAGATGTCTCTCTTTTCTTCATCTGTCTTCTTGGAATTTTTTCCATTTAATTAATGTTTACGAAGAGCTGCCGTTGGTTTTGGTCATCTGTCTGCTGCGCTGTTTCTCTCCGACATGCTGCCCGGGGCCTGCCTGTCAAGAAAAGCAAAGGCACGAGGCTCCCAATTGCACCTTCTCTGGAGCAGTGATGAAGAACGGGACTCCATGTAGCAACATCTCTACAGTGCAAAACCAGTCAGTCTGCAATTATATATCCAGCTCAGATATCCTTCAAAAATGAAAGTAAAATAAAACCGTATCCCCAAACTCAAGTTAAGAGAATTTGCCATCAATAGAGCTGTGCCATGAGAAGGTATCAAGGGAAGTTGTATAAAGTGGAGGAAAGTGATGCTGGGTGGAGACCTGACTCTACAAAGAAGTCAAAGCACCAGGAAAGGAAATAGGTGACTAAAACCAAAATACCGTTTTCCTCACTTTTAAGTTCATTAAAAATGCAGTAGCTCTTTGAATCAATCATAATCGCGGTGTATTTTGGGGTTTATGACGGGTGTAGAAGTAAATGTATGAGAGCTCTTGCCCCAGCGTCAAGGGGAGTGTCCGGCTGTGAGTTTCTTCCATTGTGCGCGGAACAGTGTTATATTATTTATATACTATTACTTGTAGATAGACCACAGCTAGTTAAAGATGCACACTCTAAACCCCAGAGCAACCACTTCAAAAAAAAAAGGAGAGAGAGGGTTGGCAAGTGGCAGGAAGGGGCACTGTGGCTGNTTCTGGGCTCGAGATGTGTGTGGTGCAGGCGCGGGTACGGTCTGCTGTGTGTTTGTCAGAGCTCAGCAGAGATGGACGTAGGAATGAGAAGAGCAGAGCCCCAGAGGGGAGGGTGGGAAGGGCAGTGGGCTCCATTTTAGGGGCTCCTCTCAGGATTTGTGCCGGGCCCCAGACTGTGGCTCAGCTGGGGCTCTTGGGCTTGGCTGCATTTCGGAATCAGCGGAAGAGTGTGTCTGAGGCTCTGACGCCCATGCTTCGCTCTCTGAGATTGGGACGTACTTGTTCTCACGTTGGGACCACAGGATTGGTGCCGCTGGACACCTTCCAGGACATGTGGACGTGGGACCAAGGTTGTGAGCCTCTGGCCTAGCCTTGCACTCGTGGTTCTCGAGAAAGCATGTGCACAAAATGCAGGCCCCGTGCCGTCCTGAAGCTCCTTGAGGACCGCCATGACCTGTTCCTGATGTGCCCGTGGAGGGCCCAGCCTGAAGCTGCACAGCACACCTGGACTCACCATATCTGCACATTTCCTGGTTCTAGAAGAGTCTGTCTTGATGTGCTGCGGCTTTGCTATAGCACAGCTCGTGGCTGGTGCAAGGGCGCCATGTCCAGCCCTTTCCAAGTGTGAGTCATGAAGGAACCCTTCAGAATCTTAGAATAAGTGGAAACAGTATTACAAGCCGTTTCTTGTGTCTCTAATTTCATGGGGCGGGGGGGGTGCCATACTGAACGCTTCCTCATGGATCTTCAAGTGACCCCCTTGTCACATAAAATCTAGACTTTGTGAAATTCAGAGAGCTCCTCAGGGTTCCATGGCTGAAAAGATGAGCTGGAATTCTCGTGTAGTTCTCTCAGTCTCCAAAGTGTCCCCCGTCCCCTCCAGGTGGTTAGGATGATAGTTGAGTCCTGCCTCTGGGCAGGTACATCCATGTCTCTGACCCAACGGTCCTTTTCATCCAGCGTCACCTTTGGGCTCCAGGCCCTTTGACTCAGGCGTCAGCATGTGTGAGGATGGCTTCATCCCAACGGAGACCTTGTTTGAGCATTGCCGCACCCACACTGGTCATTGATCTGCTCCAGAATGAAGACTCTTGTGATCTTTTTATTTGTGAATGTGTTTGTTTTGAGCAGCGGTGTGGTGAACACATTTTTACCAATTGTCAGGTCACTCAGGCTCAGTTCTCTATGTATCTGGATAGAAGATGAGGTGCTGCACTGGTACCATGCTCTTCCTTTCTTCGGGTTTCTGGATTTCTGTATTCACCATCTGACATGAGAGCGCAGCCAGGGTAGGCTCTCTACCATGAGCTCTCTCTACCATGAGCCATGAGGCTCTGTTTCCTGTCCATCCAATAGATTTCCCCAAGGAGCGTACGTAGCAGAGGTGGGGCCGCGCGTGTGCAGAGCACACTCTCCGAGATGAGTGGCCAGGGTGGGAGGGCACAGTTAGCAAATCAGCCAGCAGTCCTCCTGCTTACGCCTCATTTCCAGGGGCTAAATGTTCGCTTGTTTAAGCCAGACTCGCTGTCTTGTCGAGATGTGTTACCTTGTGAAAGTGTTGACTGAGCTTGGCTCCTTGATGTGAACTACGGCTTGTGACTCATTTGTTATGGGTATAGAATCAATTCCCAACACGTTAGGTAAGAAAACAAACAGCTTACTTGTTTTATGAAGTGTGAACAGAAGAAAACTTGTTAATTTCCTAATTGTTCTCCCCTGCCCCAGACAGAGCTCCCCGCTCGTAGCTGCGGCGGTAAACTTGAGCTTGGTCGTAGCACAGGGGTGTCGTCATCCCTCCTCCTGACATGTACGATGACGTATTTGTGCTGCTGTCATCCTTGTCATTTGTGTCCTACACATTTTATGAATCTCTAAAAATTGATCTTGGATCATTTCATAATGGAGCGGTGTGAATGCGGAATACTTACCCTCGGTTCAGCCACGACTCTCGCATAACCGTGATCTTCAAGGGCTCTGTAATCCGCCCTTACCACCTGCTCAGGTTTCCATCGTCAGCACG
The DNA here is from genome assembly GCF_008692635.1 of Crocuta crocuta. NCBI lineage: Eukaryota > Metazoa > Chordata > Mammalia > Carnivora > Hyaenidae > Crocuta > Crocuta crocuta. The sequence goes on from NW_027529175.1 coordinate 5,471,541, forward strand.
TGATTTCATTTCCTTCACAGGAAATCTTGCTCATTTCGCATATCTGAGAATTCTGCTTTATCCCCCCAAGCAAATGAGATTTTTTTTTTGCATCAACTAATAGATCCTGAATAGTTGCATTTCTCCCACACACAAAAAAAGATTTTTTAAAATAAATGTACCGTTTTGCCTAAAACAGAGTGGGGTCCCGTTAACTCAGCCGTGTGCAGTGGCTCTTCCCCAGCCCTTTAGGGCTTCACTCCTCACTCCAAGCACCTGAACTTCCTGTTAACAGTGTTCCCAGCTGCTGCCGTCAGTCCCGCTGCCCGTTACCGAGTGTTGGCTGAGTGCTAAGCCTACGAAGCAATTAATTCCATTCTCACAACCATCCGTGGAAGCAAGCCCCATCATCCCGTTTTATGGGTGAAAATGCCAAGTCTCCAAGGTTAAATGACCCACCCACAGTCACACAGCTCAGCAGTGCTGCAGAGCGAGGCTCTGACTGCCAGCTGCACGGTCCTCGTTCTTAGTCCCAGGCTGTGCCGCAGATCCAGCTCCCGGAACGTTCCATGTTCCTTCTGATCGCCTAGCTTTTCAACATGCTCTTGTCCCTGCAAAACGCTCTCCACAGCCCCCTTTATTTGTCCATTTGGTGCCAGTTTATTCTTATCCCGAGCCAAACGTCCCTTCTTTAGGGAGGCCCTCCCCGTGAGCCCCCTGCTATATCATCAGACACCAGGCCAATGTATGTTCGGAAGGATTTAGATCACAGCCTCGCAAAGAGCTGTTGAGGGTCAGTTCCTTCCTCGCTGTCACCAGGCTCATGCTCCCTTTCCGGATCCCTCTTCTTCACCCCAGGGCAGACCCCTTGAGGGTAGCTCTCCTTTCCGTTCAGAGGCATAGTAGTTAGCACCCCAGTCCCACTGGTAGATGTGCGGCGGGCTGTTGGAGAAGACGTTCGCTGCAGGGCTTGCACTGGGAAGCTTTGAGTCCACTACTAGCTTGGCCATAGAATCTCTTTCTGCACTTCTCAAACACGTGATCTCCCAGGGCCGGCCCAGCCCCTCTCTCGTGTCCCGACCTTCTGAACAATCGGCGCTGAAGAGCTGATTATCTTTTCTCCAAGCCCATCCTGGCCAATATGTTTATAAAATATAATAGAAATGAATGACTAGAAAAAATCAAAATTTTAAAAAGACATAGATGTTTCAAATCTAGATTGTATTATGAGACACAGCATAGCCCTCTTAAATTATTAGCAAGCACTGTTTCCGATGTTTCCCTCTCACTGTGTATTTTCCCAGACTGACGGGGGTCTCCAGACCACACTCTGTAGTTAAGTGACCCCGAGGAGGGTATTTAACTCATGAGTCCCACTCCTGTATCAGTAACATGGAGCCAGTACTGCTTACCCTGGCACCGCCAGAGTGAACGGTAATCACAGAGGTGTTTGTCATGGCCAAGTGTGTGCTAGGTATCTGTTAAATAGGAGGACTTTTCTCGCCCTGTCACCAGCACCTAGGAAAAACTGCAGAAATTAGATTTATTCTCTTCCTCTCTGCCTTGGGGAAACCAAGGACAGTTAGTCACAGTCATCTTCTGCAGGTCTGTGCGTCTCAGGCAGGTAGAGATCCGCCATCTTTCACCGGGACGTGTATTTACAGACAGTCCCCAACTTAACAGTGGCTCAACTTATGGATCGTCAGCCTTTACACTGGTGTGGAAGTGAGAACACGTCCAGTAGAAACTGCACTTGGAGTTTTGGGTGTGGCTCTCTTCTCGGGCTAGCGATGCGCGGTGCACTCCTCTCTTGTGGTGCCGGGCAGTGGCCACAGCTCCTGGTCAGCCTCGCCGTCACAAGGGTCAACAGCAGCTGATACGTTGACAACCATTGTGTACTCATCGTCCTTTCTGTTTCTCACTTCCTGTACAGCACAGTACACGAGATAGATTTAACACTTCGTTACCAAATAGGCTTTGTGGTAGATGATTTTGTCCAACTGTAGGCTCTTGCGAGTGGGTGAGCACAGTTAAGGTTGGCGGGGCTGAGAGTGGAGCCCGGGGGGGGTGGGGGGTGCGGAGTGGGTAGTAGCGGTGGGTTCATTGGGACATAACCCTGTCGTAAGTCAGGGAAGGTCTGCAGTTCATCCGATACGGGGAGTGCTCAGGGCTGCTTGTCCTCGCGTCTAGGCCTTTTCAGTGAACAGCTAGGAAATAAGTACTTTTGGAAATTGAACAATATGAAATTTTGCTAATATTCTTAGTTTGTCTTTAATTAGATAAATTAGATAACATTTAAACCTAATTTAAAACTGTCTTCTGGATTTAAAACTTCTTTTTTATGCTGAAAAATCTTAGTTCCTAATAACATTAATGACGCGTTTGTTTTAAATTATAGGTACACCTGGGTGGCTCAGTTGGTTAAACGTCCGACTTCGGCTCAGGTCATGATCTCACGGTTCATGAGTTTGAGCCACATGTCAGGCTCTGTGCTGACAGCTCGGTCTGAAGCCTGCTTGAGATTCTGTGTCTGCCTCTCTCTCTCTGCCCCTCCCCTGCTTGTGTGCTCTCTCAAAAATAAATATTAAAAAAATTAAGCTAAGTATATAAATAATAGTTCAGAATAACAATACCAGTATGAAGCAGAGAAATCTGAATGCTGTTCTCTCTGAGTTTAGGGCATAAAGTCAAATACTGTTTTAATTCCATGGTAGTTTTTCTTTGTTTTACGTGTCATCAGATTAATGTGTTTCTGTTTTCTATTTTTACAACTTTGTAAATTTCATTTTTCTGCTAAGGCAAAATTGACATAATGGATTACGTTCATATGACATAATGACTCCATATTTGTGTGCTGTGGAATAATCAGCCCAATAAGTCGAGTTAACATCCGTTATAAATTTAATTTTAGAAAATCATAAAGAATATGTACAGGATTCCAAAGTCAGAATCGTATAACCAAGTACATTCACAGAGCCCTGTCCCCCATTCCTGCTGCTTCTGCCCCATTCTCTCTCATGCCCTGTGGGTGACCATTACTAGTTTTTTATTTAACCCTCTCTTGTGTCTTTTGGGAACTAGAAGAAAATGTGTATATTTCTCCTCCTTCGTTACACGGAAGGTTCATCTGTGAGCCTGTCTGCACTTACCGCTGAGCCTGGTGGACCCTCCGTGTAGTCGTCCCCCCTCAGTGTCACAGCTGCACGGAGGTCTCCTGCATCTGTGCTCTGGTTTTTCCCGCCAGCCTGTATCGGAGAACATCTGAGTTTCCAGGATATTTGTTTTTACCAGTTGTGCTGTACGCAGCATCATCAGCTATCAGAGAAATGCAGATCGGAACCACGGTGACACACCGCCTCACACCCGCAGGGTGGTTAAAATAAAAGACGGACACTAACAAGTACCAGTGAGAACGCGGGCCAGCTGGAACCCTCGTACGTTGCTGGTGGAACGGAAGACGCACAGCACTTGGGAAGGCCCTGCGGCAGCTCCTCCAGATGTTCCCAAGACCAAGCGGTCCCCCTCGAGGTCTGCAGCAAGGAGAGCTGGATACAAGTGTCCCCTCAAAAACGTGCACACGGATGATCACACCAGCACAGTCATAATAACCAAAAAGTTGAAACCACTCAGATGCCTGTGTATGTATGGAAGGATGGATGAATTAAGAACACAGTCTCTCCGGACGGCAGAGTGTTACTTAGCTTAAAAAGGACTGCAGTGCTGACACATGCTTCAAACATGGAGGAACCTTGAAAGCATCATGCTAACCAAAAGAAAAGGCCATGCGTTGAATGATTCCATTTATACAAAATGTCCAGAGTAGGCAAATCCAGAGACAAAGTAGATCAGCGGTTGCTAAGGGCAGGATGGAGGAAGTCATGAGAAATGACTGATGCATATGGAGTTTCTTCTGGGGATAATAAAAATGTTCTACAATTGGATACTGGTGATGGGTGCACAACTTTGGGAATAAAACTAAAATCCACAGAAGGGTGGGTGCCTGGATGGCTCAGTCAGTTGAGTGTCCGACTCTTGATTTCAGCTCGGACCCTGATCCCAGGGTCGCAAGATCCACACACGCACTTGAGATTCTCTCTCTCTCCCTGTGCCCCTTTCCCCTACTCTGTCTCTGAAATAAAATAAATAAATAAAATAAAAGCCACTCAACTGTATCCTTTAAAAGGTGAGTGTTATCGTGTGTGAATTGTTTGTTATAAACCTGTGCTGCCCTGAGTAGCCTTGAGCAGGCAAGCTTCCGAGGGACGGGGCTGCCCGAGGCGTGTCCTCAGACTGGCCAGGCTGGATCCTCGAGCCGTGACATGTGTGACTCTGCTTCTCCTGGTGCAGCGCCCTCCACGGCGTCGTTCTGCCTAGCGCTCTCCCCAGCAGTGCGCGAGGACACCCGTTTCCCGTCGCCCGCCTGGGTCCTCAGATCCGCCTATTTGCCATTCTGCGGGTGAGAAGCGGTGTCTCCGCGTGGTAACAGTTTGCAAGGTGGAGCATTGTCTGACGTCTCTGTGTTCCAGCTGCATTTCTTTGTTTCTGCACCATTTCTGTTCATGTATTTGATCCAGTTTTTTCTATTGGATTGTTGGCCTTTTCTCAGTTTTCACAAGTTCTTAACGTATTAAAGTATTAGCATTTTGCCTATAATATTTTACAAATAATTTTCTTGGTTTTTATTTGCCCTTTTTTTTTTTTTAAGTGTTTACGTATTTATTTTGAGAGAGAGGGAGAGCATGAGCAAGGGAGGGGCAGAGAGAGGGAGAATCCCAAGCAGCCTCTGCTCTGTCAGCGCAGAGCCCAATACAGGACTTAACCCCACAAACCATGAGACCATGACCAAGCCGAAATCGAGAATCAGACCCTCAACTGACTGAGCCACCCAGGCACCTCCCCTTTATTTGCCTTTTGAAAAACCGTAGTCAAATTTTAAAAACCTTTTTTCCCAATTGTTTCTGGATTTTGAGTCCTAGTTCGAAAAGCTTTTCCCATCTTAGTGTAGAAAAACAGTCCCCTTACTAGTACTGTTAGGCTGTAGTCAACTCAGATCCGTTTGGAGTTTACCCTGGTGAGTGTTGTTGAGGGAAGATCCCCATTACCCGTTTGTATATGACCATCCAACTGCCCCGGCGTTTTTAAGAAAGGGTGAAAAGAAAAGTATTGTATCCATTTCTGTTTATATGTCTGTTTTTAAATATTTCTGGGTTGGTATAGGTGTGTCAGATACCGGCGTCCCCTGCTATCCAGAAGTAGAGCTTCCTGTGAAGCCAAAATGGCAGAAAGCAAAGAAACAATTACCTCTAATTAAATGGAAAAATGTTTGTGCATTTTCCATCCCAAAAAGTAACCTACCAAATCCTGCCAAATAACACATAAAACCTAAAACAATGCTGACATCATAAAAGCGGGACTCGTGATAAACCCACAGTCGTATAAAGTAGACATAGCGTACGTGCAGCACCGTCCAGCTTCCAGAAGCAGGGAGACCTGAGCACCCCGGGAGGTCCCGAGCTGGTGGGGGCGGCTGCCGGGGAGAGTCGTCGGAGGTTGGGGTGGCGGCGGGTGCGGGGGGCCGGGCTGCAGCACAAGGAGGAGGGGCTTCTGTTAACTAACGCCTCCTCATCTGAGTCGGTGAGGGCACTCGGGCCACCGGTGCCTGCCCCTCCTGCGACCGCTGCCTCCGTGTGAAGGCCGGGCTTCCTCGTCCGCTGAGGGTCCGCTGAGGCCAGTGTGGCAGAGCCCCGAGGGACAGGCGGAAGCTGTGGCGTTACAGCGGTGAGGGAGGAAATAAAGCGGAGAAACAGACCATCTGTAACCTCCCAGCCCGACCCGGCCCGTTTCCGTGTGTGACCCTGCCCTGTCGTCTCTCTGTAGGTGAGCGAGCTGGACGGCATCCCCCTGCTCCTGGACAGCTGCAGCGTCGATGACCGCAACCCCTGTATCCTTGCACGCGGCTCCGCGGGCGTCCGTCCGCAGGCCGGGCCCTCCGCGTGGGCCCCTCCCCGGCGTCCCCTGGCTCTGTGGCCGGCTGTCCTGTGGGCTTGTTCCTGGGAGCTGAGCCACCTCCTCAGCGTCGGGAGGCCGGGGTCTCTCTCCCGCCGTCGGTGCCGCGCAGTGAGCTCGCGTTCGAGGTGAGTGGGACCTTCTGAAGCAGCAGCGCGCGCCAAGTGCTTTGAGCTCTGGGGGCAGACCCCCCACTCCCGGCCCCTGCGGGTGCCGCCTGTCGCCGACCTCAGCTTGCAAAGCGTGTGTTCCGTGGAGTAAACGTGAGGAATTTTGCTTCTTTTAAAACTTTCTGCTCTGGAGGTTCTGTGTCCAGTCCTCTGCGAGGACCCATTTTAGCAACGGTTTGGTGACAGAGAAACATGAGGGGCGCCCTGGGGCCCGGGAATAGGGAGAAACACTTCAGTGGCACCAGGTGCCTGATTTTGATGCGTTCTGGCCTGTGACCCTCTGTTACCGACGCCGGGGACCCCGGTTCTGGCCCTTGCTTGACCACCCTGGCTGTAGGGGAACCCCGGGATTTCATCCACTTCACCAGTGGTGACACTGTAGGAGGCGACCCTGGTACCGTGAGCGAGACCCGGACGCCGGGCACAGCCTGTTTAGGTTTGAGACGCACTCCGTGCACGTTGGGGCCAGACTCCGCCCCGTGCCCCGCCCTGGCCGCTGCGTGCCCTTGTGCCCTTGGCACGTCAAGAGTGTAACCCCCTGAGGGACAGTGAGGAGCCCAGCGCCGGGCTCAGGAGGTGGGCGAGGAGGGGCGTTTAAAGAACACCCGCTCTGTGGTTCCTGTCAAGACAGAGGAGCTGATAACAGTCATGTATTTAAGTGGAGGGAGGACTGCCCCCCTCCTGCCAGCGACACTGCCACAGCTCTGACTCACAACAGAAAAGAATCTCAGATTTTATTTCTTTTAATTTTTTTAACGTTTATTTCTTTTTGAGAGAGACAGTCTATGAGCGGGAAAAGGGCAGAGAGAGAGGGAGACACAGAACCTGAAGCAGGCTCCGGGCTCTGAGCTGTCAGCACAGAGCCTGACGCGGGGCTCGAACCCCCGAATGGTGAGATCATGACCTGAGCCGAAGTTGGCTGCTTAACCGACTGTGCCCCCCAGGCGCCCCGAGAACGTCAGATTTTAAAGAGCACAACAGTACCAGCCGAGTCAGGAGAAGACAGCAGCCTCAGAAGGCGGCTCTTTGAGTAGAACAGAGTTGGCTCACTGCACCACGTTACAGTCGGCCACGGCCGGCCCCGCTCCTTACAGAGTTTGGAGGGTTTTAGCCCCCAGGAAAGAAAGCTGGGATCACAGGAAAGCAGGGAAAGGTCACTCAGGTGAAGGGGCGGAGGTGGTGCGTTTCCTGGTGACGGAGAGGGTTTATGATGAAAAAGAGAAATCACCCACAGTGTCCTCTTCCCTAAATTGGCCTCCTGGTGAAGAAGGGCCTCTGTCACTGGTGTCTGCTCTGATGCAGAGCAGGGAGCGGGCCGGTCCCTGCACACAGCACACCGTGGCTAAACAGCCTGGGGTTCGTGCTCATGGGGCCTCTCCGGCATCCTCCTGGGCGGTTCCTCCGTCCATCCACTCCTTCTTTCCAGAAACACTCGCTGCATCCTTGCTGTGTGTGTGTTTGCATGTTAACGCGGCACACGCTGTCCTCACCACCACCCCCATTTTGTAGATGACAAGACACAGCGAGGGAGTGTCAGCCTTGTCCTGCGGGGCAGACCCAGGGTGCAAGCGTGGTGTGTGCCCGAGCCCCAGCCATTTTCCTGTCGCGCCTCCCTGTGAGTCACAGGGTGGGGACAGAACTCATGCAGGGAAACCACAGGAGCCTTCATGTGGCAGAGGAATTGTTCAGCCTTCTAAATTGAGAAAGTGTCCATGGATAATCTGTACAGATAACTGGTCTCTTTACCATGATAACTAATGAAGAAGTGCAGGATCCCAGAATATCCTTTAAATTGTTGAGAAAAGTCAAAATCTCACGTAGTTTAGTATGACATATCCATTCAGTCTTCGGAGTTTTACTTACTGAAGCCAACCAGAGTGTAAAGGCCTTTAAAATATGCCTAAGATGTGAGATACATACTGAAATATCAGAGCAAAAGGGAAAATGATGATTGAATGGTCAGAAATGAAGAAGCATTAGAGCCTAGGGAATCAACTTTTAGACGTGAGCCGTACATCTGAATCAGGTTCCTAGCAGCCAGAGCGAAGAGGACGTGATCCAGATTACGGAATAAAACTGCACCGGTGCCCTTCCGTGCTGTCCCTCTGCCCTGGCTCACCGGCAGGTTTCCAGAGAATTCTCTCATTACCCCAGCCTCTCCTCCTTACCTCCCATTCACCCTTCCCCACCCATTTTAGGTGTTTTCCTTTCTTTTATTTTCTTTTCACCAAAACAATACATCTCTTTTTTTATGCCAGAAGGTAACGAGTGAGGGCTCTTGCTCCGCTGTCCACACTTGAAATTCATTCTTGGCGCTTTGTTCTGCTAGTTGCTTTGTGCACCTAAGTCATATGCTTTGCTGCTGGTTCTTGTTGTGCATATCAGATGCTGATAAATCCATTGATTACCATGTGAAGATTTACTCTTTGATAACCCCCCACTCCTCCCTCCCTCCTGTCACTATAGTTAAGACTACAGACCTCACTTACTGTTGCCTGTGTGACTAACTTGGCTGAGCGTCTTCTAACAGGTTTGTTTGCCACTTGGATTTCGTGTATCTGTGTGTGTGTGTGCATGCGTGTGTGCGTGTGCATGTGTGCTGGCGGCCATAAAATGTGCTTGATCAAACCTCTTAACCTTTTTCTCATTGGGTTTTTCTTTTATAATTTATTTGTAATAGGTCTTTTTGTATTCTAAATAGAAGTTCTTAGTTTACTACATGGTTCCTGGTGTTTTCTTTCTCCCATCGTGTGACTTATCTTTATAGTTTATTCTAATTAACAGGAGTTATTAACAGTTCACCAGATTAATCACTTTTCCTTTATGGCTAGTTCTTTGGGTGTATATCTTGTTAAGGAAATATTTTCCAACCCCGAGTTCATGATGATAATCTGTATTATCTTCTCAACACTTGATAGTTTTACCTTCTCTGTTTAGGTCTGTAATTCATTTAGAGTTGATTTTTGTACAGAGTGTGAGTGAGGGGTCTATTTCTTTTTCCATATGGACACACAATTGTCCCAGCCCAGTTATTGAACAGAACATGATTGTTAGCTGTGGTGCCATCTTTATTGTGAGTATCCAGACATGTTCAGGTCTGTATTTGGACTCTGTTTTCTTTTCCATTCATTTCTTTGTCCGTCCTGCACCGATATCCGCTCTCTTTAAGTGCTGTCGCTTTCTAACACGTCTTGATATTAGTTGAGTCGGTCCTTCCAGCGCGTCTCTTCTTCTTAAAAAGTGTTAGGGCTGTTTTTGGTCATTTGTATGTTACATAAAAGTTTTAGAACCAGCTTGTAAAATTTTACACATTTGTGCTTATGTGTTTATGTGCACCTACATGTACATACACACACGAAATCAACCAAACCAAAAAAAAAAAAAAAAAAAATTTAACCAACAAAAATTTAAGTCCACACATATTGAGTTCTTTACTGAAATTGCATTGACTAGAATCAGTTTGGTGAGAAGTGACATCTAAACAACATTGGGTCTTCTAGTCCATGAATATGACATCTCTGTCCATTTATTTGGGATTCTTAGTTTTAAGCTTTTATCCTTTTCTTTGTATTTTAGTAGCTCCATTGCATGGATTTGGATGTATGTTATTTTTGTTACTGTACATTTAAAGTATTTTTGGAATTCTATCAGGGTTTCTTTTTTGACCCCTGGATTATTTAGAAATGCATTTCTTAATTTCTAAACAAATTGAAATTTTCTAGTTCTCTCTTGGAGCATGATTTCAGCATACATGTGTTGTGATCAAAGAGCTCATACTTCTCTGTCTTGTGAAGTTTGTTGAGACTTGCTTGTTGAGACTTGCTTAATGACCCAGTAGATGGTACTTTTTTGCAGCTGTTCTATGTGTGCTTGAAGAGCACATTTATTCTCCATTTTATCCACGTTTACCAGGCGGAGTCTGTGAAAGTTTTATATTTTTACTGATATTTTTGCCTACTTTGATTTATCAGTTACAGAGAGTCTTAAAATATCCTTCTGTCAGTATAAATTTGTCTTATTTCTTCTCTTAGTTACATAAATTTTTCCTTTGTATGTTTTGAGGCAGTGTTTTTAGGCCTTGAGAAATATTCCTATTGTCATTATAAATTGAACCTCTTTATCTCTAAAAATATTTGTTACCTGATATCAGCATAGTTCTTGTAACTTGCTTTTGGTTGCTATTTATGTGGTATAACATTTTCAACTCTTTTATTTTCAACTTCTCTGTATCAGAGGTGCTTCTTGTGAACAGCATGTAGTTGGGTTTTTTCCTTAATCTAGTTTGACAGTCTCTATCTTTCAGCTGCTGCATTTAGCTCATTTATATTTAATACAATATAAGTTATGATCTATTTATATTGAAGCCTTTCTATTTGTCCTTCCTATTTTATTTTCTTGTTCTCTTACTTGCTTTCTTTTGGATTATTTTGTATAACTCAGTTTTTATCTTTTTCTCACTTAAATATTCTCTATTCTTTTTTTCTATTCTGTTAATCGTTTCCTGGGAAAATTACAACAGGCATCCTTAACTGAGGAAAGTCTGATGTGTCTCAAACCTTTACCCCCTTCCCAGATTATACAGGACCATTTTGGTACCCCCAACTTCCATGCTATTGTTGTTGTTACACATTTTAATTCTGTTTTCAAAGCCCATAATGTCAGTGTTCATTTAAATCTGTCCACATATTTACTACTCTCCCTGCCCTTCACTCCTTGTATCTCTCTTTGTCCAGCTGGGATCATCTTCTTTCTGCCTGAGGTTTTTCTAGAATTTCCTTTAAAGTGGGGACATTGCTGGGGAACTAGTTGAGCTCATTTGAAAATGTATGCCTGGTACACCATTTTATTGGGAAAGCTGCAGGATCTCTATGTTTTAATTTTCATGTGTATATACTTGCACCTAATTCCACCATTTCCTGCATCCTGTCTACACCCTCAACTCTATCTGGTATCTTCCATGTCAAAGTATCTCTGTTTTATCCTTGTCATTGAGTTAATGAATCTTCCAGTCTTCTGTTCAGATAGTGAAAGGGGATCTAGGATCTACGGGTACACATATGTTTTAAATTTACAAACAGATCTTCTATTTTTATTTTCACCTTTACCTTCCATTAAAGAGGACCAGAGGCACCTGGGTGGCTCAGTTGGTTGAATGTCCAACTTCAGCTCAGGTCATGATCTCACGGTTTGTGGGTTCCAGCCCCATGTCAGCTCAGAGTCTGGAGCTGCTTCGGATTCTTTGTCTCCCAGTCTCTCTGCCCCTCCCCTGCTCATGCTCTGTCTCTCTCTGTCTCAAAAATAAATAAAACATTTTTAAAAATTAAAAAAAAAAAAAAAAGTCCATGTGGTCACCCACATCTGAGCTTTGAGGGATTCTTCAAGGCAAATTGTTTCATTGCCCACTTAGGATCAGCTTTCTTGGGTTTGCTAAGGTAGTTGCTAGAGCCCCTGACACAGCCATAAGCCAATGCCCTGTTTCTTCTTTTCTGTCTGCCTTTTAGCCTCTGAAGTTCTTTTTGTGCTTGAGGGTTTGTGTCTTTTTAAAAAATCCAGTGGGTCTTCAGAAGCGAGTGTAGTTCAGTGAACAGACTCCGAAGCCTCATCCTCTGCTTCCGGTCGCCGGTCATCACCGTCTTCCCAGGAGACCAGGGCCATGTTGTTGTTCTTACCGTGTTAAAACTCAGTCCAGCAGAATTAATCACTTGTCCTTAACATACTGCCTGTGTCTTGGCCTCCACGATCATTCTGTAGGTTTTCCTCATGTCTTTCTGGGTCCTTCTTCTCTGGCTCCTTTGTTGCTTCCTCTTCTACACAGCGTTTGAGTGCTGGAGCACTGCTGGACGATGTTCCGGACCCCGGAGTGCTCACCTCAGCCTGCATCTTCCCCCTAAGGAGCCCCACCCTTCTCTTCCTTTCTTCATTCCGTGTTTGGTGAACGCCCTTCCCGTGCCACTCTCTGGCCCCACGGAATGACAGGGAATCCCGTAGGGAGGCTGTTGGGATCATCCAGGCAAGAGGAGACGGCTTGGGCCCGTCTGCATGGAGGTGGTGAGATGGAGCTGCATTCTGGGTGCTCTGATGGCTTTAAATACCTCTTTGTCGGTGGCTCCCAAACTCAGTCTAGACAAAGCTCTCTCATTTGTTCGTGTGTCTTCCCGATATTCCCAACCCAGCACGCCCAGAGTTGAACCATTATGTCTCCATAAAACTGCTCCCCCCTTTCCCGGTAATTGGGAGAATATCTCCATCCGTCCAGTCGCTAAGGTCAGAAATCTGGGAGCCCTCACGATGCTGGTTCTTTTTCAATCTCCTGCCACTAACGTGTCACCACATCTTACTGATTCTCTGTCTGGAACACGTCCCACGTCCGTGCACCTCCCTCCGTCTGCAGCGCCAACATCCCCTGCGCGCGCGGCTCACCCCGGCCTGGCTCCGCGGTGGCCTCCTGCCTCCTGTTCCCTCGGGGCGTCCAGGAAACACGGACTCCCCATCCGTTCAGTGAGATCTTGTGAAACCAAAATAGGATCCTCCCTCTCTGCCCCTGGCCTCTCCCTGCCCCCACACCATCTGTCACGAACACGCCCGATTCCAGCATGCCCAGGACGGCCCGTTGGGCTTAGAGCCACCCGGAGTCTCCAGCACGTCCCGAGAGGCCCCGTGGGGTTGCGCCCCTGCCTCCTCTCCCATTTTTATCCAGAGCTGTTCTCCCCCCACCCCTGCGCCCCGCCGGCGCTCCCCGGACACACTTTCCTCTTGTTTCTCACATGCACCTCGCAGTCACCTCAGGCAGTTGCCTGCGCTGACCCCTCGCCTGAGCTGCTCTCCCTGGGCCAGCCTTCCCCGGGCTGGGTGCCCAGCTCCCTCGGCCGCCTCCTCGGCCAGGTGCTGCGGGAGCCCCGCCGGGGTGCCGTCACCCCTCGTGCAGCCTGCCTGTCGGCTCGTCACAGGGTACCATGAGGTGCCTGTGCATTCCGTGAGGGCAGTGGCCGTTTTTTTTCCTGTTTGTCACCCCAGTATAACATGCCACTGCTTGACACGTAAGTGTCCAGTAAGTACTTCTTAGACACCTAGACACGTGGGTAGGACAGTGAACACACAGCAGCCTGGGGAGAGGGGTGTGTGTGTGTGTGTGTGTGTGGTGGGAATAGGGGCGGTGGGCAGAACAAGAAGAATTTTCCTATGGTTCTAGATTGTTCTGTAAATGAAGTAAGCACTGCTCGCAGTGATAGTGTTTCCAGCCCCTCTTCTAATTAACACCTGCCAGGTTTTTACTGAATTTTGATTTCAGTATTCTGTGTTAAAAGTCAGTAGATATTTTGGGTCTGTTTAGACGAGGAGTCGTGCCAACAGTAAGTCTCACTTAATAAAAAACCTGTCCGTTCTCTGATCCCTTGGGGAAGGCTGGCCATGTGCTTGTACTTAACCGTGCCCCGTGGGATGGGCAGTGGGGCCTTGTGCCCTGTGGGGAGCCGTCCTCGGTCCCCATAGATCACTGGGACCCTGTGAGACGTCCACTTTCTTGGCCACCCTCAGGGACTGTGGACTTCAGGCTGGCTTTCCTGTCCGAGCAAACCTGGGCTGAGGGCCCCACCCCCAGGCTAGGAACGCAGGATGTGGGCTCCATTCTCAGAGGCAGATTCTGGAGATCCGCGGGGATCTCCAGTCTCCCGGAAGGGACAGCACGTCGAGGGGCGCTTCGCCGTAAAGACCAGTCCCCCCCATCCCCCCATCCCCCCCCACAGCTGCTCCGGTGGCACGAGCCCAGCCAGGGCCCAGCTGTCCCCTCGCCCGCTCGCTTGTGGGTCACCCACAGTGATGACATGGCCGTGGAGGCCATTGGAAAATTCCAGCCCCACCGCCACAGACCCAGCTCCTTGTTTGTCAGTTTATTGCGGCAAGTGAGGTTTTTTGTTGTCGTTGCTTCTAAATAGAAGCCACGAAGTTTTATTTGAAATGTTTTTCTTTTATTCTTTTTTGATCTGTGTTTTCATCAGCCATCCTTGATGTGGGTTGTTTTGTTTTGTTTTGTTTCTGTTGGAGGGGGAGAGGACAGGCATAGAGAGACTAAGCAGGAATTTCTTTTGTGTTCTTTTCCCTCTTTTTTCCCTCCCTCCGCCCCCTCTTTAGCACTAAAACACATTATTTGTAAGTTTTCCTTGTGTACAGAAATGTAGCAAGTGGTTTACAGGAATATTAAGGAGACAGTATTTCCCCCGTTACCTGACCCGTGTGGAGGAAGTGTGGCACTGGGCACAGCCCCCGGGCACCACACGCCCACGCCTCACCCACCCCACCCCTCCCGGCTTGTAAGCACTGCATTTACCCTCTGCGGGCTTTGGCTCCTTTGCTTATACAGCAGGCCCCACCCTCACAGGGTCGTGATGGATGTGAAAGGTAGTTGTGTTTGTAAAGTGCCCAGCACGTAGTTTTTCACCCTGTGAGTGTTCTGGTCCAGGTACCTATTCGAGCTGCTGTTAGGAGAGAGGTGAGTTTTCCTCTGTGATTGCACTGTGAATCAGTGGAGAGACTCCAATAATAACGCTAATAAAAACCATATCAGAGAACAGAGTAGAAAATACAAAAGCAGGATCCCAGTGACGCCGCCAAGGTCCTCCTGCAGCTCGCCAAGAAAAGGTTGGCCTTTTCCGTAAACGGTGCTGGACTCATTCAGCATCCAGGATGGGGAGAGAAAATAACCAACTACCCACCTTGCACTGTTCACAGACGTCAGTGCACATCACAGACCTCTGTGCGAAAGGCAGAGAAGGAAATGGCCAGTACCCCTGTGGACAGAGCCCAGCATCCTTAGTCTCAGGGAAATGCAGATTTAACCCGCACTGAGAAACCCGCCGGATGGGCTACCGCAAAGGGCTGACGGCATCGGGGGAGGGCAGGGGTGGTGGTGGCGCTGTAAACTGGAGTGATCCCTTTGGAAACCGTTTTGGCCGCGCCCCCTAGCACCGAACACCCCCCCCCAGCCTGCGAGCCCACAGTGCCCCTCCCGGTACTTCCCCCAGAGGAGCGCACGCGTGTGTCCCCCAGACGTGCAGGAGCCCTCATAGCAGAGTTACGCGGAGTAGCCCCAGGTGGGAGCACCCCAGTACTCACCGGAGCAGAAGGGATAAGTCAGTGGTCTGTTCTACCTGGTGTGGAGCCCGGAGGGTGGACATTACCAGGGGAGGGGCAGAAGGGCCCTCCAGGGTGGGGTGCTGGGCGTGCTCTTAATCCTGATCTAGATGGAGTTGCGGGGACACATCCGCGTGAGGAGACGTGCCCTCAGATGCGTGTACATCTGTTGCACTACACGCACGTTTTTTTAATCCGCGACTGGGTTCGCCACGTACCCACGTCCTGTGCTGGCCCCTCCCACATGTCGTCTTGCGTGGTTTTTAAAACCACTCTCTTCCTTGGGAACTGTCATTTCCAGTTGCCACCCGAGAACCCAAAGCTCAGGGACTTGGTTCCTCAACGCAGCCGGTCCAGATCCGCCCGGCACGGGAGGGCAGGGCCAGGTGTGTCCGACTCCAAGGCCTGCGCTTTGTCTGAGTTCAGGGTCTAGACTCGCACATGCATGCTTCCTTCACTCCTTCCCAGCGTCCCTCTGGAATGGACTGTCTCCGGGGCCTGTGGGTATTCAGCCGCATCGGGTACGAAGGCCTGCATTGATCTTACTGAACTTCTAGCACGTGGTCCCACCTGGCGCGCTGTTGCCACCTTGGGTGACCAAGATGCACCCCTGCATCCTGGGATGGACCCCTCCCGTTCCTCTCCCTCCTTCTCTAGAACCTTAGTCCTAGGTGTCGGGGACTCTTCCATGAGCTCCGGGACCAAGCGGAGCGCAGCAGCACGTCCTGATGGGTCAGCTGTGGTGCTCTGTGCATCCAGGAGCCCGCCACGCGGACGTCCCTGCTGTACAGCTCCTCCCCCCCCCCAGGAAAACCCACCCCGGGGCGGGGGTCCGTGTCCCCTTGCATCTGCACCCCTGGCACACACTCCACACTGGACCCCACGGATCCAAGGGAGGGCTGCCGAAGTGTGTTCCAAACCACAGGTTTTTATGTGGGGTCTTAAGTAGCTGTTACAGGAGGGAAAGCTTCTGGGTTGTATGTCCATACGTGCATACATATACGCACGCACACACAGGACACATACGCACACACGCACGCACACACATGGGGCATATACATACACACACAAGACATACGCACGCACACACAGGACACATACGCACACACGCACGCACACACATGGGGCATATACGTACACACACAAGACATACGCACGCACACACAGGACACATACGCGCACACGCACGCACACATGGGAAGTGTGCCGCACAGGCTCTCTCCGACAGGACCGCATGGAGTCTCCACCATTCTGCTGCGCAGTTTGGAAATTCTGGACTTTCTCAAGAAATGATGGAAATACCTTCCATTCTGTTTTTTTTTTTTTTTTCATGTTAGAGTGGAGGGTGGCAGAGAGAGAGAAAGAATCTTAAACACGCTCCATGCTCAGCGCGGAGCCCGATGCAGGGTCAGTCTCACGACCCTGGCGTCATGACCTGAGCTGAAATCAGCAGTCCGATGCTCGACCAGCTGAGCTGCCCGGGCGCCCCGATTCTGTACTTTCTTACCAGGAGGTCCGGCTTGTGTCTGGCCCTGCCCAGCAGCAGCCAGAGGGAGGCCATTCAGGGAAGGGTCTGGAATACTTCGGGAGGTCGCAGCTGGCTGGATTCGGTGGGGTTCGTGAAGGTTTATCTGTGCATTTCCACACCAAAGGGGTGCTTATGCTGTATTCACAAAATGATTCATTTTGGCTTCTAATACCTTACGCTGCCCTCCTAATGTTAATGCAGTGAGCGGCTAGGAAATCCTTCTGAGGGGAAGAGCCACGTTCTCTTTATTTCTGAGAGCCCAGCATGAAATAGCTGACAGACAGTGATTATTTGTTCCGTTCTTGAGAACACTCTTAATGCGGTTTTCATTTAAAAAGACGAACTTTTGGTTTAGCTTCCCAGTGATTTAATTTGTTTTTTTTAAATCTTTCATTGATTCTCTTACCCCTCCCCTCGTGCGTTTGAAGACATACCGACCAAATATTTCTCGGCGACCAGAGCAGACCAGTGCTCGCACACAGCTCTGTGGGTCCGGGGGGGCCTCCCTGGGGCCCCATGTGACAGCACCGAGCATGGCCGAGGATCGGACAGTGCATGGGTGCCGCTCCCAGGCTGCCACCAGCGCCCCAGCATGCACACCCATGTATGCGCGCGCGCACACACACACACACACACACAAGGATGCATCTAAATGGAACCATTCAAAGTGAAAGAGGAAAGAACGCCTGTTTGTGTGGCTTTTGTGGTATCCTAGCAACTGGTCCCCCCGGCCGGAGGGCTGGAGGAGTCCCCACACCGTGATGAATGAGGCTTTCACAGTGGGACCGCTTCCTCCTTCAGGTGTTTTGGCAAATAGACCATTTTAAAGTGAGACTCAAACTCTGCAAGCTGTAACCGCGCCTGCTGCCCTTTTCAGGTGCAGGCAGCTTTCTCACATCTCTACAGTAGAGGCTAGAAGTCACACGGATTCTGCGTCTGGCAGGCTGAGGCGTCTGAGGGCGCCCAGAGGGGAGAACACGCACGCCTCCCCCACCCCTGCGCAGGCCTGTCCTCAGGCTTTGTCTCGCTGAGCCTGCTTCGCTCAGCTGCGCCCCCTCTCAGAGGTCGGAGTGCCTCAGGGTTTGCGGCAGCTTGACTCACAGGACAAGCGGGATCACCTGGGGGCCTCCTTCCATTAGTGTCCAATTCCAGCTCAGGTCAGCAACTCACCATTCGTGAGTTCGAGCCCCGCATCGGGCTCTATGCTGACAGCTTGGGCCTGGAGCCTGCTTCCAATTCTGTGTCTTTCTCTCTCCACCCCTCCCCTGCTCTCTCACTCTTTATCTCTCTCTCTCTCTCTGTCTCAAAAATAAAGATTAAAATAAAAGAGCAAGATTGCTTGAGGTTTATTCTCATGCTGGGAAACAGAGTCTGTCACCCCACCCCGTGATGTGATGCCCACTGTCACGCACCCACCCTGCACGGGGACCAGGACAGAGCCGCCGTCACACTGGAAGTGGTGTGAAAGTGGCCATGGACGCCACTTCCGTGGACGGCCCATCACTGCAGTCACCTGGCTTTGAGACGACACACTGTGCTCTTTTTTTTTTTTTTAAATGTTTACGTATATTTGAGAGAGAAGGAAAGAGAGACACAGAATGTAAGCAGGGGAGGCGCAGAGACAGGGAGACACAGAGTCTGAAACAGGCTCCAGGCTCCGAGCTGTCAGCACAGAGCCCGACGCAGGGCTCGAACCATGAACCGTGAGATCATGACCTGAGCTGAAGTCGGACGCTTACCCGACTGAGCCGCCCAGTCACCCCAAACACGGATCTTTTTATCTCCGTAGTTAATACCCGTTTCAGAACGTCCCGTACGTGTTGGGATTACACGGCAGCCTCTTCAGACTGGCGTCCTCACCTAGCGCTCCACATTTCCGTTTCCCCCATGACTGTCTCATCCTGCGCTGAGCATTGCATTCATTGTCTGGATGGACCAGATAACTTGTTTTTCAAAATCGCTTTAACGTAATGCTTACACTGTGGCCATTCTGCACCTGTCCCAGCCTGTTTGCAGGATGGAGAAGAGCATGAAGAGAGGTTTAGTAACTCTTGACCTTGTGTTTCAGAACATTGCTATCTCCCATCGGCCGGATCATAAATGTCTGAGGGCCGCCCGGGTGGCTCAGTCAGTCACGCGTCCAGCTCTTGACTCGGGCTCAGGTCATGATCCCGGGGTCATGACATTGAGCCCTGCGTTGGGCTCCATGCTGAGCGTGGGGCCTGCTTACAGTTCTCTCTCCCTCTGCCCCCTCCCCCTGCTTGTACACACGTGCTCTCTC
Organism: Crocuta crocuta; assembly: GCF_008692635.1. Lineage (NCBI taxonomy): Eukaryota > Metazoa > Chordata > Mammalia > Carnivora > Hyaenidae > Crocuta > Crocuta crocuta. Next base: position 5,490,631 of record NW_027529175.1, read on the forward strand.
TCTCACCAAAACAAAAACAAAAACAAAAACAAAATCGAAAGAAAGAAGAAATGTCCAAAACGTCAGCCTAGCCTTCACATGTGTGACAGCATCCACACAGCCCCCGGGGCGCTCCCGGGAGCCTGTCTCTGCACAGAGCAGTCTGTACTCCTTTTGAAAGCATATTCCAGAAGGTTTACCAGTCACCAAGAGACCTTTTTGTTTATTTATCTTTAAGTACTCTCCCTGCCCAGCGTGGGACCCGAACTCATGACCCAAGATAAAGAGTTGTGCAGTCTGCACTCAGAGTTGGCAGGCGTCCCCCCCGGACACCCTCTGAGTGGTTGGTGACTCACCCCGCTGTGTCCCCAGATGGCATTTGCAAGTGGCATCACTGGCAGATGCGTGTGAGCCCAGGGGCAGTTGGTAGGCACCGCGTCCCCGAGGGCCAGGTCTGCCTTCAAAAGGGTTGCTGAGTTTAGACCCCACTGACCACCCACATGAAAAGTACGCAGTCCTGGCACGAGGTCCATACTGAGTAAGTGGTAGTAGCAGTAGTTAACTGGATGTATATATTCTGTTACAAAGTTAAGTATCTGCCGGTTTCTCTTTTTGCATTCCCTTTATTAAAAAGAGCAGTGTGGGATGTGTCGAGGATGTTAATAAATGAGTCTTTAAGATTGCTGCACTTAAACGCCATTGCCGTACAGCCCACGTGGTTTGTAAACAGTTGAGAGAAGTTTGGCATCGAGGGAACAGGACCCCTAAAGTCAGGATTGTGGCCTGAAATGACCTCGGTCAGACCCAGCAGTGACAGAGAAGGCTCTGGTCAGAGCGGGGACGCGCCACAGGCACTGAAGCACTGGGGACAGTGACCCCTGGCGCTCCTGATTTGAGGTCGCCATTCTCAGCGGGAAGTGTGGTGCTCTCTGTACCACTTTCTAGAACCGACAGATTTAAACAGACGACCAAACTCTCCCGGGCGAGTGAGTGAGTCTCGGGCGGAAGGAATGCAGGCAGCCCCTCGGTGAGTCCTGCTGACCACGCGAAGGAAGCCGCAGGCTGAGCCTCTGCACGGAGGCTGGCTGGGAAGGCCACGTGCAGAGGCCACTTTCAGGACAGAGCACCGGTGGGGGGGGGACGGAGGAGGGCCACACCAGCCACCGGCACGCGCCCCGAGCCTGCTGTGTCTCTCGACAAACCACATGGCCCCTGAGGAACTTGGAGGGGACCCGGGGCCGCTTCCCAGGAGGGAGGCGTGGTGGCCAAAGGGGAAGGGAGGCCTCTGGGCCCTCATGGCTTTAGGGACCCGCCTCACCCCTTCCTTTAGATGCTCGCACAAATCCGGAAAATATAAACATAAAGCTCACTTCCGGATACCCCCTTTCCCAAGCCCCTCCGGCCTCTGGTCCGAGCCTCCTCCCCGGGGTCGAGGCGAAGCACTCCTGCCCCCAGGGCGGGGGCACAGGGCTGGGCCTGGCCGTGGCAGCCGCGGCAGCTGGGTTTCTCCAAGCTGCGGGAAAGGCCGTTTGGGGAGTGGACAGGCCCTTTCTTCAAGGTTAACTGAGTGCAGCTGAAAACAGGCCCCGTGCTGTGAAAAAGCCTCGCGGGTGGACGGAAGCAAAACCAGGGCCCCGCCCTGCACTTGAGATTTTTTCACAGGACTGTGCCCGGCTTTATTTTTTACAAGACATTCTTCTTGTCTTCGTGTTTGGTTCGTGGCCTAATTTTCCGTTCCTATCGAAGCCCACAGAATGATGGCTCTGTGCAGGTAACGATTTACACTTTCTGGTCAGGGACCGGAAAAGCCTGTAAAAAAATCAACGCGTCTTCCCAGTTTTGGGGAGAAACCAGATCATGTCAGAAACAGGATGACTTCTGTCTGTCTCTCTGAAAGCACTTCTAGAAATTAGCACTGCTCTCATCAAGGCGCTTCTTCTGTGTGGTTGGGAAGTGCCAGGAAATCCTAACAGGTTTCCAGGAAGAAAATGGTGCTGAGGCCCCGGCCACCGCCTCCCGCCTTGCTTCTGTCCCACAGCTGCTCGGCCCACGGGCCGCGCGCAACAGGCAGCATCCGTGGCCCACCGGGACCGCAGCTCCCCCGGGATTCGGAAGTGGGGGCTGCTGGGGTCCGTGTGTCTTATCCCAACCGGCATGTGGCGGACGCGCCCACGCTTCACCGTGACCCCAGTCATCGCCCTGAGTGTTCGAGCCTGTTCATGTCTTGAAATGGAGCGTGCTTAGCGGGACGTGGCAAGAGGGAGTGGGCACACACTGCTTGTGACAGACACTAACGCGCGCACACGGGTAGCCAGCGCCCAGGTGCAGACAGAAGTGCGGCCACGCTTTGTCCTCCCGGTGCCCGTCCAGCCCAGGTCCCCACCCGACCCCGCCGCACTCCTGCACGGGCCTTCCTGCGACGTGCGCTCCGCTTGGCCCCTTCCAAACCCTCGTGAGTGGACCCGTGGGCAGCACACGTACGCGCCCTTGGAACTGTTACCGGATGACCCTCTGGAGGGCTCTGGGACACCTCCCACCTGGCAGTTTCCGGAGCAGGCTTCCCATGCGACTCGTGTGCCGCGTGGGTGGGATTTGTCTCCCCTGCACGGCTAGTGGTTTGGGGTCTCCCTGAGGACCCCAAGGCTGTAAGAGTGTCCTGTGCGTTCACCGGAAGCTTCGCTGTCAGAGCCGATTCTTCCTTACGGGGCACACACAGTAGGGGTTCAGGGCTCCCGTCCTCCCGTGTGGTTGTGTCGTTGTCCCCTGGCGGGGACCGCCCTCCTTGCCCCCGGCTCTGCAGGGCCGCCTGTCACACGCCACTGTCCCACCGCCTTGACTCTGGCTCTGGCTCTTTGTTCTGCTCTCTGTCCATAACGTTGACCTCCCGCTGTCCCTGCCTGATACGAAACTGTCGTGATTCCCAGGACGTCATGGTCTTGACATCCTCTGCGTGTCCTGCGTGTGCTCCCTGGGTGTCTGCTAAGTACCCAGCGGACACTGTTCCTGCCACTGGGGATACAGGGCCGACCCAGAAAGACACCGCCTCCCCCCGCTCTTGCCGAGCCTGCGGTCTGGTGGGGGGCAGCTCCAGGATGGGCGCTTGGCTTCCTGGGAAGGAACGCTGGCCTGGCTTGTCCTCTGTGTCCCCAGGACCTGCTGACGTGCCCTGGCTGGCTGTGCCACCTGTACTTGATTGTGAGCTCCCTGAAACCAAGTGGCATCTGATTTACCTCATCTTCAGTCCCTGACGACGGGAGGGCACGTAGAAAGTGCCGCTCTGAGTGGGGCCGTGTCTTCCTGGGCCGTAGACACATCAGCCCTTCCTGATCCCCCACCCCCACGCCCCCAGCACTGGCCTTCTCTCTCCCTGGTGCCCCCAGCTCGCTCCACTCCCGGATTAGCATCTCCTGCCCCTCTGCCTGGACATCGCCCCTGTCTACACTGGCCAACCCCCACTGGTTCTTCCAGCTCGGAGTAAATACTTCATACTCGAGAGAGGCCGTCTGTGACCACAGTTCAAGGACGGCCCCTTTTTCTGGTTTCATCTTATGCTGCCCTGTAACATCGCGGCTGTGATAACCATGGGTAACCACGTGCCGCTGTCCACAGAATGTTCCAGGAAGGTCAGGACCACTGTGGCACCAGGCTGTTTGTGGCGCGGACCCTTATCTGGTGCCTCCGAGTATGTATACAGAGGGGCTCGCACACGCACACTGCTTCTGCCCCTTCCTCCCTGGCGGTCCCCTTCACTCTGTCCTCAGGTCGAAAGTTGAAAGGGAGAGAAGTCCAGAAATGGTGATGTGTTAACAAGACCCACGTGTGGCATCTGATGCCGGTTGGGAAACTGTGACTGCAGGGGTGCGTCGGACGGTCACAGGTGCCTGGCGAGGGGGGGGCAGGTGATGGCAGCTGGGAAAGGGGTTGGTTCTGACAGCTGAAAAGGTCGAGGTTTTATCGACAGAGGTGACCTGGCTCTTTGTCTGACCCCCGCAGCTGCGGCCCGGCTTCGTGGGCCTTTGAGCGCCTACGGCAGCTGCGGGAGCAGCCGCACGCGTGTCTGACAGAACTCGCCTCTTTGACGCCTGGCATTAGGGTTTTGCTGAAACCTCGTGGCCGCTGTGAGGCAGATACCTGTCATTATCCCATTTTACAGAGGAGGAAGTTGAGGCAGAAAGGTTTCATGACGGGCCACGGCTCTGTGCTCGTGAGCAGCCAGTGTGGTGTTTAGAACCTGCACTTTCTGACTCCAGGGCCCAGGACTTCGTGCCAGTCCCATGCTGTCATTTGATGCGCCAGGGAATGGTTTTGTCCCCCCTGCTGATGAAGAAGCCGAGGCAAAGGGTCATCAAGCCCAGGCCTGAGGGAGGGGCCGGGGCTCCACAGCACGTCTGGGGTCCCGCGCCATCTCTCAGGTGTGCCGGGTGCTGGGCAAGACCCACGGCACCCATCCCCTCCCGCCCTTCCCACATGTGACCCAGCCAGCTTTACCCGCTGCAGCTGTATGAACTGACCACAGTCCCACGTCTGAGGACACGGCAGCTTTGGAATTTGAGCCCAGGTCTGTCCTTTTCCAGAACCTTCCTCTGGCCTCGGCGGACTCCTCATGGGCCTCCGTTCCCACACTTGCCTCTCCAGACCGCGCTCCACATGGCTGTCCGGAGAGCGCCCTGGCTCTGGACGTGGGTTCTAATCATACTGGCATCAAACACAGGCTCCTTACTGTCTGCTGCGTCCGCTGCACGGTCCGCCCTTGCTCTCTCCTCTGCACCCACACGGGGGACCCCAGACCCTTCTCCATGCCATGGGGCTTGTGCGCGGCCTGCAGCCATCTGCCCCAGCACCCATTTCCTTTTATCCTGTGGGTCTGAGCATGGTGGCGCTGCCTCCGGGAGGCCACCTCCCACCGCGGCTCAGCCACTTGAGGGCGTGTGACCTCAGGCAAGCGTGAGCCTCTGTGTCTTGTGTTCTCGTCAGGACCCACTGCAGAGTGCAGCTGCGAGGCCTGAGTGCCTGGAACAGCACCGGGGTGATATTGTTCTTTACAAGTTTGTTGTGTCCAAAACGCATCTTCCCGACGACCACTCCCCTGCGGCACACAGGCCAGGCTCGCTCGCACGGGGCCGGGCGTCTGCACGTGTGTCCTCGGTCACGGTCCACGTGCGTGGAAGCCAAGAGGAGGCAGGCAGCTGCTGGAAGCGTCCCTCCTCTCCCGCCGGGAGCTGCGGGGCTTGGCCAGCGGTCCCAGCAGCAGGTGGTCGCCCTGTAGGAGGAGTCAGGTTCGCCTGGGGACGGGGGCCTGAGAAGGGGCACCGGGGCAGAGGGCTGGGAGGAGGGACCCCCAGCGTGATGGGCCCTGGAGGAGTCCTTCCCGCGCCATTTCCATGCCCGCTGTGTGCCTGGTGCTGCGGGGACGTGACGCGCGGGGGCTCGCCTGGCGTCCCAGAGGTGACACTGGAGTGCGGCCCCAACTACACATGGAACCACTTCACGGCCCCAGAGGCCTTTGGTGTGGTTTCAGTTAGAAGTGGTGGCGGTTGTTTCTGATCCCGAGACCTGTCGTGTGACGCGGACGCCAGCTGTGACCGCCCTGGACCGCACTGTGCTTTTAAGTGGTTGGTAAAATGATTCCAGACTGTGTCATGTACGGAATTAGTTCCAGGGCCCTAGGATCCTTTGCCACCAAAACCCTGTGGATCTGAGCTACCTGCCGCGCGACCCTCGCTTGGCCACAGGGGCTGCTGGAGTGGGGAGCGGCTGTGGTGACGGAGGGCAGGGGTGTGCTCTTTCCGCCACCCCCCTGCCAGATGGGCAGCCCAGCTGCTCCTACTTTGCTCGTCGTGGATGCTCGGGCTCTTACACGTGGGATTTGTCAAGGACTGAGCACTCCTAACCCAGCCAGGGGAGGGGGAGCAGGGGACAGACCACACCCACGTGTGTGTGACGGTGCTGAGGACACAGAGGCCCGGGAGGTGGGGAGCGTCGGGTCCCCCCGTAGGAGCCCCACTTCGGGAAAGCCAGTTGTGCCAACCGAGGAAAGAGAATGTGCCCTTTGTTCTAGAATCACCCGGAAGGTGCTGGTTTGGGTTCAGCCCGGGGGTAAAACGTCCAACACAGTGCTGTCAGAATTGGGCCGTTTGCTTCATTGGTCCTTATAGCTCTTCCCGTGGCGCCCCAGTTCCCTGGGGATTTAGAGGCCCGGAATGCGATGGCTCCTTCCCGCAGGGAAGACGCAAACTGCCCCTTCTTGGAGCTCGTGATAAACACAAGTATTATTTCATATCCTCTGGGCTGTGGCCTGTAATCTGCCAACCTGGCAGTTATTTGCCGCCCCCCACCCACTTCTGTTCATCTTCTCACCGCCCCTCTTAGGATTCACAATTAGCCAGGAATTGGCAAATGAGGGAGCAGGCGCGCATTCGTTTGTCAGGGCCGCGGGGACGCAACACGCTGCAGGGCCTCCCTCGGCTCGGATCCACGGTGCTGGGGCGCTTGGACCACAGCTGTTCCCTCGTGTCGAAATACAAAAGTGCGGAGGGAAATCAGACACCAGATAGACCGACAATTTGGAGAAGGAAGAGGGAGCCAGATGGGTGGTTTGTGGTGGGTCTTGGGCACACTCTGGTTTCCAGCACCACGCAGGGGGACCCCGGGCAGAATCCGCACGGCAGGGACTTCTGCTTTAGTTTCCTGAAGGAGAAGAGTGTGTAGTTAGCTGAATGACATAATGAGGGCTAAGAGCAAAAGATAATTATGGTGGATGAAGGCAGAAGGGAAGGGAAGTATGTCGGCACTTGGAGGTCAAGCCAGCCCGTGCGGGAAAAGCATGTGCTGCCCTGGGAAGGGAAGGAACGGTGGCCGTGTTTTCCAGGTGTGTCCCGGCCGCCTCCCCCGCTGCCATCCCTGGTGTGTCCACAGCTCGGCGCCCCCACCTCCTCCAGGCGCCCCGGAGTTGTGAGCTTTTCCTCCTTCACCACCTCCACTTGGACGTCCTCTGTGGTTTGGACAAGGTTCTTGTCCTTCAGCAGAGGCCTCAGGGCAGGGGGGTGGGGGACCCAGGTGTCCCTGGGCAGCAGTTTGGGAAACACCATTTTTTTTTCCCCTCAGAAAGTGGATACTTGAAGAGCAGGGCTGAGGTTGGTGCAGACCCAGGAAACGGGGCCCCCAGGACACGCAACCCTCCGACACGGGCAGCTTCTCCGACCTGCGTGGAAGTAGGTCGCTGCAGCGGGAAGAGCGGTCACCCTTCCGATGCGTGTGGTTCTTTGGCTGACAGAATTGGCATATTTAGACGTATTTTGTTTTCTGGCAAGGGAAAGCGTTTTCAGAACCACTTTAAACTGAACTACTTTGCTACACTCTGAAAAATTCTTCAATTTTACCGATTCCGTTGAAGATACTAGTTTAGATGCGAAGTTACTTGAAAGCATCCTCATCTTTAGCAAAACCGTAATTTTATATTACAGGGACCTCAATATCATGACGTGGCAGGTGATGCCACGGTTTTTGTGGAAACCCGAAACCCTAGCGAAGTAGGTTTGCCTCATTGAACATCGTATTCCCAGACCAGCCTTGTAAAAGGTTTGTATACTCTGTGCAGTACACAGACCCCATGCCGTAAGTGGGCTTGTTGTCTAAAAATAGTTTTTAAAATGTATCCTGAAAGCAAAAATTAAATGTAGATCCTATGTATATAGTACCTACATTTGTTATATGCATGTTACATATGGCATGTTAAATATAGATGGGTGTAGTGTGCGTCTGTAGATCTATAGTATATGACACTTTATAGATATGACATATGTGGTATGTATACATACATCAGAATCTTTTAACACACGTAAGTTGTTTTGATTTAAATGATGTGTTTCTTTTTTTTAATATTTAATTTTTGAGAGAGAGAAGACAAGAGCATGAGTAGGGGAGGGGCAGAGAGAGGGAGACACAGAATGCAAAGCAGCTCCAGGCTCCGCGCTGTCAGCACAGAGCCCGATGCGGGGCTCAAACTCACGAACTATGAGATCATGACCTGAGCCGAAGTTGGACGCTTTACCGACTGAGCCCCCCAGGCGCCCTAATAATTTAAGTCTTTCAATGCTAGTACTTTTAAAAGCTCATTTATTCATTTAACAAATATTTAGTGGTGCTTCCACATTCTAGGCCAGAGGTTAGCAAACCTTCTCTGTAAAGGTCTAAGTTTAGTACATATTTTCGCCTCTGCCAGCCAGGCAGCTTCTGCTGCAGCTCCCCGAGCAGCCCAGCCGCTGGGGCATGAAAGCAGCCCTAGTCAGCAGGTAAATGAGTGGGCGTGAATAAAGTGCCAGTAAAACTTGATTGATTATGAATAGTGAAATTTGAGTTTCAGATCATTTTCATCCATCACAAGTTAGTAGCTTTTGATCCCCCCCCAGCCATTTAAAAATGTAAAAACTATTGTTAACTTGCATCCGTACAAAAACACAGGCCCTAATTTGCCAACCACTTTCCAGCCTCAGAGCTGGAACGGCGACCAGAATGGAGTCCCTGTCCCCCGGGCCGTGCGTTCGGGCACACAGGCGCCGCTGACTCTGAGAACTGAGCGGATACTGCGTTTCCTAGACGGAGGCAGCCTTCCTTATCGGACTGGCGACTGCAGTGCTCTACCTCCCTGACTCTGACGTGAATTCGGCACATCACCCTGCTACTTAGTCACGTCCTTGTTGGGAGAGAGTCTTCTAGATCGTGTTGACTCCCGGCCTGCAGTCTTGTACCCCTGTGACACCTCACCACCTGAGCTGTCCCAGGCCGTGGGGTTCGGTGCTGAGTGGGGTCTTTCTGGAGCCTCAGACCTGCGGCTCCGGGCCCGAGGGGGGGGCCTCTGCTTCCCAAGCATAGAAGTTCTGGGGCGCTCATTGCCACTGCCCCCTTCGCGCCTGTGCCCAGACTCCAGAGTGCCCTGTGGAGGGGCCGGCCAGCCCCGCGGAGTCCTCTCTCGAGTGCTGACTGCAAGGCTCTCTCGAGGCGGTTTGTGGCGCACAGGCTCACGCCTCGTGTTTGCAGTAGCTATGGAAACTTTAGAAGCCGGCTCTCTAAAGGCCGGCTCACAATGAAGCACTTCACGTGTTGGTTGGATTAGACTTTAGAAGATGTTTAATTTTCTCCCCCCACTCTCTCTCTCCGTCTCTCTCTTTAGAGAGAACAAGAGGGCAATGTGAATATTAACTGGGACTCCCTTTAATCTCCCCAGCGACCTTGGGGCCGTCTAGGGCCGCACCGGCTCTCACAGCAGCTAACGAGGGGAGCCATGCATATTCATGAGCCAGGCCCGTGCGTGAGACGCCGCTTGTAAGGGCCTGTTCCAGTGTTTTCTCTTTTCAACTCAAATTTTGTGAAAGAAACGGCCGCTAAATTTGGGCTTTTTAAGTTATGATTAAGTCAGAGCCTCTAGACGGTAGTGTCCGAGCCTTCTGCCTGGAAATCGGGACAGAGAGAGCACGTCTGTGTGGCATTTAATTTACAGATGGGACAACACAGCCCCGAGAGCAGGTGCTCGCCAAGGGCAGGGACGCAGACAAGCCTTTCCTCTGGGCTCGGGACGCCATGTTCGAACCTCACGAAATCCCTTCAGGAGGAAATACGACTTCACATCTATAAGAATGGGAGACGTGCATTTACGTGAAAAGTTGGAGGGGGTGCTGTTGGGTTATTTCTGATGTTCGAGGTGTGGGAGGCGCGGACTCCAGCGCGAGGCCCCCCCCTCCCCGCCTCGGTCCCTCCACGGACGTCGTCTTGCTCCCTGAACAGCACTTGTGGGAAAACCAGACCTGCGTTTTCTGCTCTGGGTGTTACTGCTGCTTGTATTCTGTTGTCCGTTCGGTGGCTGGGCCGTGAGTCTGTCCCTCGAGATGTTCACGACCGCCGCGTTGCGTTCCGGAGCCGTGCTGGCCCAGCCGGGAGCAGCCAGTCTGACCGTCGGGGACCTTCGCCCTCTCCTCCTCTGTGCTCCCCTTCTGCTGTGTGCAGAATGGCGGGGGTGGGGGGCAGGATTTTAGTTTCCAGTCCCTTC
>NW_027529175.1:5500699-5520634 GCF_008692635.1 Crocuta crocuta
TTTAGTTTCCAGGCGCTTCCAGGGCAAAGTGCCACTAGGCTACTGTGGCAGGACTTTCACAAGACGCGTTGGCCGCCTCCCCACGACGCACGTGACAGCTCTGCCTGCGCCGCGTGGGAGCTCCCCCGGCGCCCCTTGTCCAGCGCCCTTTATGACCCCACGCACGCAGCTTCCTTGCCTGGCTTGTGCTTATATTGGTTTCCTCTCATCTGGTCTCTGCACCCTGCAAGGCCCTGAGTCAGGAAACCACAGCGAGAACCGGAAGGGAAAGCACGGCTCCCGTGGGTCACCGCTGTGCCGCCCCGGCCCCGCCCGCACGGCGTGGGAGCGAGCACTCCGGCCCCGTGCATGGAACGCAGGCCAGTCACACTTGCTCCTGAGGAGCTCGCCGGGCGCCCGGGTGGACAGGTAGGAACAGACCGTCGTGGCTTAGAGCCCGCAGCCCAGCGTGTGCCAGGAGCCAGACCGGCTGCTGCAGGCGCAGAGGTGACTGCAGTGGCGCTCCTGCCCTTGAGGCTCACCCAGATGACACAGTGCAGGGGACCAGCCGCTAGACACCAGCAAGCACTGACGTCGTGTTCGGGGGCAGCGCCTGGACGCGAGGGGCGCCCGGTGGGAACGGTGCGCAGCGACCCTTGGCGGGTCTTGTTCCCCGTCACGTGGTTTGATCATGGATGCTCTGGATGACAGTTCATTTCTGCCTTTCCTGTGGCCGCTCTGGGCTGGCAGGGTCTCCTCCTCCGTTGCCAAGCCAGCCCCCCACCCCCTCCCCCTCCCCGATTTCAGGAGCCTTCAGTACGACTTCAGTTTCCCTGCATTCAGTTCTGTTTCCGTGAATTGACGGGAAGCTCTAGAAGGCAGTGCTCCACTCCCGTCGTTTAGCGCTCAGGACTTCCACACACGGACTAAAATTCCTCAAGCTCACATATTTTCTTGTCTACACTCACTCTTCAGTTGCTCCCTGATCACTGCCTCCCCGTGTGGTACAAAAAGTGAGGAGTTTGTAGAATGACATCATTCTGGAAGAAAAATTACTTGCGGCAGACGATTCATTGTTCAGAAGTTCTCTGACACGTTAGAAGTGGTTGTCACCCAGGGTCCTCATTTTCATCCTTCACACTGGTGCGGGGGGGTCGGTGACTGTGGGCAAGGGGCAGAAAATGATTCAAGTGCCTTCATGCACTTGAATATTTGTATGGATTCTGTGTCCAGAAAGGAAATACAGCCGCATAAAGGGCCTGGGCTTTTTCATCGAAGGGTGACAGATAAGTGGCAAAGGGACATTCTCCCACCCAAGGGAGACAACTGATTCTAAAATCAGTATCAGCCGGGTGCCAACACTTCCAGTTCTGTGCCGTCTGGAGCAGGTTCCTCATTTATGCTCACAAGTGGTTTTAGGGACAACCCTCCAGAGGCCACAGCTGGGAGAGCCTGGCCGGCGTGGACGGTCTGTGAGCCAGGGAGCACGGAGCACGAGGGTCTCCACGACCTTGTCAGGGCCAGGGGGCAGCCAGCACGGGTGTCAGAGGGACTGGGGTGGAGCAGCCCTTTAACCCCGAGAAGACACGTCCTGAATGTGAAACCGCCATGTTTTCTGTGCCTCAGTTTGTCTGGCTTTGGTGGACAGGCCCATTTTTTTGTTTTGTTTTGAGCTTTTCTTTTTTTAAATGTTTATTTTTGAGAGAGGCAGAACGTGAGCAGAGGAGGTGCAGAGAGAGATACAGAATCCGAAGCAGGCTCCAGGCTCTGAGCTGTCAGCACAGAGCCCGACGCAGGGCTCGAACCCATGAACCACAAGATCATGACCAGAGCCAAAGTCAGACGCTTAACCGACTGAGCCACCCAGGCGCCCCACCTTTGAGCTTATTGAACTAGGGAAATAGTTTGATTCACTTTCTTTCCCAAACACTACAAAAAAGAACCACAGGCTTTCTCCTGTGGCTTCCTCTGTCCAGTTGAGGGAGCTAGAAATGTCTGAGCACTGGCCTCACCACTCTGCTGGGAGTTGGGACAGGGTCACAAGTGTAGACCCTTCAAGCTCAAGAGCCTGGTAGAATTTGGGGCCATAGATGCCCCCATTCAGACACCAGAAATGCCTGCACGGGAAACATCTGGTGATCGGGGAAAGGATTTGTTTTTCTTGCCAGCTTCCATCCGACGGTGAGCAGGGAGGTGAGCAGGGAGGCCTTTCTTTATTTGAGAAAGTGTGGGTGCCACCCCAGGTGTTTTGATGTTCTCTCCGGACCACTACAAGGTGCCAGGCCCCCTGTATTCAGCATCTCTGATGTGTCCCTGGATCCAACGCTGAAGACGCATTGGTACCCTTGGCAGTTTCTCTGCAGTTTTTTTATAGAATGACATATAGCAGCAACTTAATGCTTCCCGATTCTCAGTCCCTAAATAAAAGACCTCAGTAAATGCAGTGATTCTGTCATCTTCCCGTCTTCCGTCTGCTGTGACGGACGCTGTGCATGCTGTGCAGAATTAGGGCTGGGGCCCAGCAAGGCCGAGAGGGTGAGGTGCCTTCTTGAGAGCACAAGTATTCAAACTAAACACAGAAAATCCTTCAAAGGCCTTCTGGCTTCATCTTTCAGATGCGGCAGAATGAGGGAAGTTCCATGGCGACTCCTAGGAAACAATTCTTACTTATAACTGAGCTTGCTCTGGACGAGATGAGCCCTCCTGTCTGCTTCTAACTGGGCATCTTTGTGACTAGTGCCCTGGTGTCTGATTCTTTCCCCGGTGGCTCAGTAACATCCCCCAGCGTGCATGCGTGCCTGTGTGTGTGTGTGTGTGTGTGATCATAGACTGCAGATGTGCACGCACGTGTGTGTGTGTGTGTGATCATAGACTGCAGATGTGGCTTCTCCAGGCTTTTGCCTCCTGGCTCATTCATTCAGCAGATCCTGGCTGAGCACCTCTGTGCCTTGTTGTTGGACATCACCCACACGTATGTGGGACATACGTATACGGGGCGTGTATCACATCTTTTTGATCATTTCCCCCTCGGATGTGTGCCCAGCACATACGCCCAGGGAAACTTGTTCACCCGCGCCGTGTGCCTCCACCTCCTTCCCCATCATGCCCGTGTGGACTTCCGAGTCGGGAAAGTGTGTTGGGAGATTCCTTCACCTCACTTTCAGTCCTGACCCAGTGGGTGGTGTACGCCATCCGAAACCTGACGGAAGACAATAGTCAGAACCAAGATTTGATCGCAAAGATGGAGGAGCAGGGTCTGGCAGACGCCTCCCTACTTAAGAAGATGGGTTTTGAAGTTGAAAAGAGGGGGGACAAGCTGATTCTGAAATCTACCAGTGACACACCTCTCCTGGTGAGTATGGNTTGCCCATGCAGAGGGTTCCTTCCTGAGAACCTGGATGGGAGTGTTTTGCCTTCTAAGATGGCCAAGGAAGCCCCAGATTTAACTGCAAATCATGTTTTGTTCAGGCTTTATGCTGCTGTTTTCTTAAAAACGAGGTTCAGACTCATTTGTGGGGGAGAAATAGAAAAAGTCTGTCAAGATTCCATGTGGTCTAAAAGTTTCTGACGGGAATTGGGTTTTCCTGAAGAGGCAGCTGGGGTGGGCTTTCCGGGGAGCCCCTTTGTTGTGTGAACAGTTTCTCCCTCAGCTGTTGACCAAAAGCCCCTGTGCGCGTGTGTGTGTGTGTGTGTGTGTGTGTGTCTTCCCTTGGATGATTCTTATAAATAGATCCATTATATAAATAGATCTGTTATATTTGCAATTTTGTTTCTTTTCTCTTCTTAGTGAATGAACTCTCCATTGAAGTATCTGAATTTGGGGAATGTGTTTCATGGACTTTTCATCTCCTGCAGTAGGTCACATTGCCAGCCTCTGAAGATTTGTTAAGTACAAATTCAGGAACACGTGAGTCTTTTAGGTACTAGAGGTAGATGTGTCTAGGCTGGAAAGTGAAAGTAACTTGAGTATTCCCTTGTTTCTTTGCTTTAGAAACGTAACTGTCTGGTTTGCCTTTGTCCCTGTGGCTACATTGTGCATTTAAGTAGCATATTGTACTTACTGTGGCGGCAGAAATAAATTCTTTTCCTGGAGGGTGCATCCCTCATTTGGCAAAGCCCGGGGCATTTGCTTGGATTCCATTTGTTCCTTCAGATGGCGAATCAGCCTGATTCCTTTTCTTCTCTGCTCGTTGGGTTTTCTGAACTCTGGCAGGCAGTTGAAGTAGTTTCTCACTGTGATTAATTCTCGCAATCTCTTTTCACCCTTTCTGCCTTTCCAAAACATTGACAAGACTCATTTCCAGCTAATTAATTCGAGAGATGCTGAAGAATAGAGAAGGCCCCTCTTCATTTTAGGGACTGGGCTGTGCTGTCACTGAGCCCAGCCCTTTGGAACGTCGGGGACCTTACAGGCAGTGAGTGGGGAGAGCGTGCGGGCCATTAACTCTTCTCTTACCAAATCCCTGGGAACCAGACCTCCAGACCCATTGTTCTCACAGGCGCATGCCTGCCCCTTCCCCACTTTCGTGCCTCCTCCGTTAAGGGCGCTGTGTGCACAGGACCACGGGATTAAAGTGCATCCACGTCTCATTCAGTTTCAAAGGCACTGTCGCCTGCAGCACCCACTCCACGTTTCCACCATGGCTCCGCTTCCCGAAGTTGTAAAAGTAGCTTCGGGGACCAGGAGCTAATCTGACCTACATCTGTCTCTTTCTGTCCTTCTCTCTCTATACACATACTTCTGTTAGAGGCGGAGCTGGATTAAACGAGCACTGGAATCTGTGTCGCTGCCAGAGCACTGATGTAGGCAGCAAAGAGCCCCAGAGCGAGGTCAGGTATGAATGCGTAAAATGTTCTTGAACAGCCGTGTCGCTAACCTTTCTAGATTTTGCACAGTCCCTGTTAAATCTTCCAGAATAAAAGCAGCGAAGACCCAGCCAGAAGTTTCACAGAAATACTGATTGTTCCAGAGTAAAGTGCATCTAAGTTTTCTGTAGCCCTGCATAAATTGTTCTGTAAAAACAGCTTACGCATGTTCAGAATGAAATAAAAGTTGTCCCACGTGCTAATGTACTCTCTATTTCTGAAGCAACGTCAGCTTCCAGAAATGTAGTAATCTGTAATATTGGGGGTTTTTTTCTCTCGTTTATGACATTCCATCAGTAAAGAAGCCTTTTTTCAAAATTTAAAATGCACAAAGAAACTCTTTCCAGGACACAAAGAGTTAAACATCCTGTTCTCAAATAGAGGCCCTCCAAAGGAAAAAAACCAGTGGGGGTCCCTTTTCCCTTTTAACAAGTCCGCGATAGACACTTCTTTTTCTTCTCTCAATGGATGTGTGCACACCAGTGGGATCAAACAAACATGCCGGGATAAGCCGTGTAATAACAAACACAAATAAACAAAGGGGAGCCTTGTGTGGGAACACAGAAAGGGGTAATGGCTGTGTGTTTTCTAACTAGGAAATGTGGGGCTTACAGAGCACAAACATGCTGACGGCTGCATTGTGGCCGCTCCGGTGCCCTGGACGGTTAATCCTCCGCCACAACCGGCAGCCTCCCGGCCTCCACCCGAGGACTTGGCGATTCCAAGAGCCTCGTTTTACATGCTGCAGAGGATTAAGTCACCACCTCAGTCGGTCATGTAGAAGAAGAAAGGAAGGCAGGCCAGCCTTACAGCGTTTGTGAAGGGACGGAATGGCCACGGCAAGTTCAGTGACCACGTTACTGCTTCCAAGAGCAAAGCGACAAAGCACCTCAAGTTTTCAGCCTCTTTCATTATGAAAGATGCAGGGGAGGCTTGGTTTTGTTCAGTTCGTTCACGATGGATGTTGATAATTCAAAAATACATATTTTCACAATTGTAGTAAGGTACTGTTAGGATTTGTACATCTCCGTCTTCATACATCTTGTAGGTTTGCTTAAGATACTGAGATACAGTTTTGTTCAGTAACTTTTGCATCTAGCCACAGAGCCTTGGAGGCTGCTGATAGCTGCCCATGCTGCAAAATGGGATAAAGAGAAATGATTGTGGTCATTTGGGCCACCCGTTGGGAGATTTTAAATTAAAAATTAACGTTTTACATGTGTATACTTTGTGCCCAGTATCTACTGAAGGTATCAATATCCTGATCTTTTCACCACACCTGGGACCTAAATGTTACTCTGATGTCATTACTGTCTTTTTATCTCCATCCCTGAATGAACGAACAAAGACGCTGTAATAGAAACGCCAGTGTGTGCAGAAGGACTTTAACATACGTGCTCCTCATCAGTAAGTTCAGCACATAAAGGAACCAGTTTTTACGTGAGAGTCATTAAAATTAAGACAGAATTGTAAAATGCAGAGAAGTTAACATTTAACCTAACATTTAAAAAGTTAATACAAAAGAATCCTAACGTTTAAGAGCTAATACAAATCCAGTCCAGTCTGGGGAGCGGGGGGAGGGGAGCACAGGAAACAAGCTCCTTTTTTGGTGCTGTCCAAGGTCCTGATCATCTCAGCCACAAAGACCTATATATGAAAAATCCTTATTTTCCAAATTCACATTTTTCCCCTTGAGTTATATGATATAATACCTGTTTTTCTCTTCCCTGCAAATTTTTATATATATACTTTTTTGGATTTTTTGAGTCAGATCTTATTTAGGTGATATTTTACAGTATACATTTGCTTTACCATGTATAATATACATGAATTTTAAAGGTAAGTTTTTCCTGTAAATGTAGTGGTTATGGTGTTAAGGCATTCATCAGACTTCCCTCATCACAACCAGAGACAGGCCAATGGAAATACCTTTTGGAGGTTTTGATCATTGTTCATTGTTTCCATTAAAAAACCTTAAATTGGAAATATTAGGTTAAAATGGGAATTTTTTTTTCATTTAAACAACATAATATATGTCTTCTAGTCGCACATAGCTGCGTCGTGTTTATTTTGCATCAGTGGAGGGAGAGCTTGCGTGATGTTTTATTGCACGGGTGTAATTGTTCCCATCACGCCGTGAAGCACAGCGGTTGAAAGGCACAAACTGAAGTGAGCGCAAGGGTGGCAGATCCCTGCCCCTCCCTGTGTGACTCTGGGCAGACTCCGTAAGCTCCGTGCCTTCATCTCCTCACCACCAGCGGGGCTCGTGATACCACCAACCCATAGGCATGTCCGAGGATAAAAACTAATGAATGCACTGGACGGTAAGCATTCGTTACTGCCAGTTACTCTTCGCACTGCTGTGACGTGCATCGTCCAGCCCTTCACACCTTCACCATGAGCATATCTGATGGAAGCACCTTTTCTCCCGCCCCTGTCTCCACGGTGCTGGACACACAGTAGATGCTCACAGACGTGTTTCATTTTTTAGCAGATAGCTGTATAATGCCTTCCGAGTACCAGGCAATGCGCTACGCACTTTGAAGATATTAATAATGTAATCTTCATAGCAGTGATACGGTATGTTCTAGTACTGACCCCATTTCATGAATGTGGAAGTTGAGTTGCAGATAGCAGATGCTCAATGGTTAATTGCTGTTGTTAATTAGGAGAGAATGAGTGAGGAAGAAAATACATCTTCTTTCCCGGAAGCATGGAAAATGTAGCAGAAATGCCTGGATTGTGGCTCAGGACGTACAGCAGGGGGCTCTCCACAGGAAGAACATGGGCTTTGCAGTTAGAAAAACCCTAGATTAAATCTCGGCTCCACATAGTGCCAGCTGTGTGGTCTTGAGCAAGTTGCTTAACCACTCAGAGCCTAGGTTTCCTCAAACAGTGTACCAGGCAGGCACTGGGAGGGCACAGCAGTAAAGAAGACAGACCTGGTCCATGCTCTCATGAAGCTCATGAAAATGACGGAAAATTAACAAGTAAAAAGATAAAACAAGAACAAGGGCAGCACATACTGTAGCGAACGCTGTGAAGAAAACAGACTGACGATACAGATGGTGAATGGGATTGCCTTTCTGAGACAATCCCGTCTGACCTGTGTGGAGAGCGAGGCAGAGCATTCACAGCAAGACAGCGCCAAGCCACCGAGGCCCCGAGAGGGCAGGCTTCACGTGGGCAGCAGCCAGGAGGGTGGCCAGTGGGACCAGTGCCTGGCGACCAGAGAGCAGTGGCATGAGGGAGACTAGGTCAGAGGGGTAAGCAGGAGTCCGATCGTTGCAGGGTCTTCGAAGCCGTGGGGGAATGTGTCTCAAAGTGCTTGGGAAGTGGTATCCGCAGAGGGATGGGAACCTCAGATTTTTCAGGGCCCACCCTTGCTGCTGTGTGGAAAATGAATTGCAGTGGAAAAAGAGCAGAAGTTGAGACGTGATTTGTGGGGCTGCTGATGATGGCGACTTAGACACGTGTGGGTCAGTGGCTGTGGACAGGTTTGCATTTGGTCTCTGTGTTGGAAATGGGATTCATAGGCTCTGCTGATGGGTTGTTGAGGATGGGCCAAATGAATATACAAGAATCACTCTTAAAACTTTGTTGAGCAGCTGGGCAGATGATTGTAGGCTCACCGAAGGGGAAAGGTGTGATGTGAAGAGTAATTCTGATGTGGGTTTTGTTTGGAGCAGAGAGAATCCAGGTTCTCTTTGGGGGCAAACTATGTTTGACATGCTTTTGAGACGTCCCAAGGGAGATGACTTTAAAAAGTAATTGAGTATAGAAGACTGGAGCTCAGAAGAGAGGTCAGTGCTGGAAATACATGTTTGGAGTCCTGCAGATGGTATTTGAGGCCATGGAGATAAATGAGATTGGCTGGGGCAGGAGTGTGGATAGAGAAGAGGGCCTACTGCAGACTGTAGCCCACATTTCAAGTCTCTGTGGAAGCCAACTTAACATTATAGCGTAAGATATATCTGTATGTTAACGCATCATCTTAAAAGGAATTTCAGTGGCTGTGTCATCAAAATGTCCATCCTGGACTTAACTGTTGTCTTATTATTAGAACATTTTATATTCTTTTTCTCATCACTACAAGTGCTTTTGTGAACATCTCGGTGCATAGAGCTTTAGTTTGCGTTTTAGGGTGCACACTATGGAAGGTCTCAGAAGGAAGATAAGGGGCTAAAGAAAGTTTTCTTGGAGAATTATTTATGTCAGAAAAGAGAAGGCACTCCCAAATATATGATGGTTCTGACCAGCCTCCCTGAACACCACAAAAAAGCAGGCCAAAATGTGTTTAAACCACTAGGTGCCAGGTAGCTCACAAGATACAGTGAAAACTTACAGGGCCAGGATCCAGGAATAGACAGGCTGGGAGATGAGTCCAGTGTTTGGGCCACTTTTTCCTCTAGAGATAATCTGTCATTTCAGAAGGAGAAGCAGAGAGGTCAGGTGCTTATCACAGCCTTGAGGAGCCCAGGTGATGGGAGATACTGCCTGGTAAGCCTCTGTTTCTCTAGGCTGCCCCCCCAAAGGGCTACATCAGAAGAGTGATAGTGAATCGGGAATGGTCAAGAGACTGCACTCGGTTTCACATATTTTCAGGTCCAGAAACTGGGTCTTCGTAACCTGGCGTCGTGTGCTAACAGACATCCTGGATTACCGCCTTCCCGTGTAAATCCTCTCCGGGAAAGGAAGCTACCGTAAGTCTCAATCTATTTGTATGATTTTCCATATGTGTCCTCTAGCACTCCGTCAAAAATAGTATGAGGTGACAAGACAACATTATATGAAAATTAAGCCATTAATAACTAATAGAAGTGAACACAGAAGGGCTCCAGAAAGCACAGTTATCAAAGAAATTTAAAACAACCTTATTCATTATGTTCAAAGAGATGAACATTGAAGATTGGCACTGAACATGTCTGCAAAAAACAAGACACAATATGAAAGGAAATCAAATGAAAAGAACTGAAGAAAATATAACCAAAATTAAGAAATCAGTAGTTGATTTTACCATAAAAGATAGAAATTGCAAATGGAAGGTCAACCAGTCAAAAATATCTAAAATGAACCACTAAGAGACAAAATGATAGAAAATACAGAAGAGGGGGTAAGAGACTTACGGAACAGTAAAAAGGTCTACTGTCTGCATTTACAGTCTAAGAAGAAAGAGAATGAGAGGGTTTGTTTTTGTTTTTGTTGTTTTGGTAAGACATTGGAAAGTCAAAAGTAAACCTTAGACTTGAAATATCACCAAGAAGGCAGGAACAAGAGAAAATTAACATGAACACCACTTTGCTTAGACATGATTCTTTCCTTCAGTCAACTTAGTGGTGATTGCCTCTGTCTCTCTCTTCCTCCCTCCCTGCCTCTCCCTGCTCCTCTCCCTCCCCCTCTGCAGCTGCCACCATGTGCTCCCAGCCAGTGTCTGCTGACCACCGCTTGGGCATGTTCTTGCCCCAGTCTGCAGATCGGAGCCATCATATGGTCACACACAGTGGTCGGTCCTCTCTTAGTCAATGATAAAATCAGTAGACAGAAACAACCCATAATAATATTAAGTTTTGATCAATGCAGTCAGGGCTGGCCCTGTTGGATCTCTCTAGAACATTGCACCCAACAACTGCAGAATACACATACTTTGTAAGTATACGTGGCTCCACTTACCATATCTATCCTTTTGCTGTGCCATTAGATCTCAACAAACTTCAAAGGATTAAAGTCATACATAGTGTGTTCTGATCCTAGAACAGTTAAGCTGCATATCAGATAACTAGAAAATCCCCACGACTTTAGGAAGTAAGCAGTAAATTTCTCAAGTACCTAAGGGTCAAAACCAAGAAATGAAAATTAGAAAATATTTTTAACTGAACATTAATGAAAATACTACATACAAAGTTTATGGACTGCAGTTGGAGATTTATTGCCATAAGTGCACATGTGAGAAAAGGTGGCAGAAAATGAGTCACCGAAACATCCTTAAGTATTATGAGTGTAACTTAAACCCACAGTTGAAGGAGAAAAAAAGAAGTAATATGAGAGCAAAGCATATTTAAACTGGAAATAACCGTAATAATTTTAAAAATAAAAAAAGATAAAGCCAAAAATTGCTTTAAAATGCATTCAATTGATAAACCTGTGTGAATGAAGAAAGAGGAGCACCCAAAAAAATATTATCACTACAGATTATGTGGACATTAGAAGTCCATAAAAGAGGGGTGCTGGGGGGCTCAGTCGGTTAAGCGTCCGACATCAGCTTAGGTCATGATCTCACAGTTCGTGGGCTCGAGCCCCACGTCAGGCTCTGTGCTGACAGCTCAGAGCCTGGAGCCTGCTTCAGATTCTGTGTCTCCCTCTCTCTCTGACCCTGTCCTCACATTCTGTCTCTCTCTCCCTCAAGATAAATATTTTTTAAAAACATTTTTTAAAAGTCCATAAGAGAATATTGTGAATATTTTATGCTAATAAATTTGAACTTACAGATGGACAAATTGGTTTTGTAAAAAAACAAAACTAAATGAAATAAAAATATAATTTATTTTTAATATTTATTGTGTGAAAGAGTGAGCATGTGTGAGCCAGGGAAGGAGCACAGAGAGAAGAGAGAGAGAATCCCAAGCAGGCTCCACACTCACAGTGCAGGGCTCCATCTCACTGTGAGATCATGACCTGACCTGAACCGAAACCAAGAGTCCGATGTTTAACCGACTGAGCCAACTAGGTGTCCCAAAATAAAAACATTTTATATAAATATTGCTTTAAATATTTAATCTTTAAAACTTCCACAGAGAAAACTAAAGCTCAGATAGCTTCAGCAACAAATTCCGCCAACATTTCAGGAAGAAATACTGCCAATCATACACAGACTTTTCCAGAAAAAGAAGGAACACTTCAAAGTTCACTCTGTGAGGGCAGCACAACCGTGGTATCAACACCTGAAAAGTTTATTAAAAGGAATGAACAGTGAAGTCCAATCTTCTGCATGAACACAGATCCCAAGAGCCTGAACACTAATAACTGTATCTCAGGGATGCAAGAATGGTGTAATGTTTTTTTAAATGTCAATAAACACCACTGCATAAAAGATTAAAATCATGATCAATTCATGCAGAAAATGTAAGTTACATTAGAAATTCAACATCCAATCATGATATTAGTAAAAACAGCAAAGTGGGAATAGGAAGGAAATTCCTTACGGTGATAACGAGTATCTACAGAAACTCCTACAGCAAATACTGGACATCATGAAGAAATGTTGAAACTTTTCCTTTTGACACTTAAGAATACGGCAAGGTTAGTCACAATTCATCACTTGTTTCCCCCCATATATTGGAAAGGTTAAATAGCCCGTGAGATACATTAAAAAAAACAGAGAGAGAGAAGGATAATAATTGGGGAAGACAGCCTCAAACAGACAACAGGCTGGTTTATGCAGCTGGTGAAGAAAAGATCTACACATAAAATGTTAGGATAAATGAGTACAGCAAGGCTGCTGAATACAAAGTAAATACACAAAGGTCCATTGAATTTCTACATAACAGCACAGATTTGGAAAATAGAATTTTAAATAAATTGTAAAATGTATGAGGAAATGCAAAAAGCCAAGAACAGCCAAGAAAGACACTGTGAAAGAATAAGATGAATATCAAACTGTGAAAAGCAAGATGAGTTAACATAGGATTGTATTGGCACTTGATAAGTGAACAAAGAAGCAGAAGAGCATCCAAAAACAGGGTCTCATCTATGGACACTTGATATATTTTTTGTCAAATGGCATTGCAGAGCATGTGGAGAGAGTGATCTCAGCAAATCCCACACAGGCCACTGAGTAACCGTAGATGGTTAAGGAAACTTGACTCCTACCTTGTACTATATAAAAATATCAATTTCTAGATGGATTGCAAGTCTGAATATGAAAAGCAAAATGCTAAAACTTCTAGAAGGTCTCACAACAGATGAGGTAAGATTTCTTAACTACGTTGCATAAGCTGTTAAAAATGGACTTGATTATAAATTAAGTCACAATTGGCGAAGGGACAACGGAAGAAGATACTTGAAACATGTAGTTGACAAAGGGCTAGTATCCTAACTAGATTGAGAACTACGAAGCAATTAAAAAGTTGTCAGAAATGGGCGCAAGACCGGAACAAGCACTGCACAGAAGATACCCATTTCACCAACAGACACGCACAAAGGTAGTTAACCTCATTAGTAATCAAGAAAATGCAAATCAAAACCACAATGAAATAATATCACTACCCACCAGAAGAGCTAAAAATAAGAAGACTAACAATATCACATGTTTGTCGGTGAGGATGTGGAGCAGACAGAACTCTCAAACACTGCTGGTGGAAGTGTAAATTGGCACAACCCTATAACCACTTTGGGAAACAATTTGGCATTTTCTGCTAAACTTGAAGATTAGCATATTATGTGACCCAGCATTTCCACTACAAAGTTCATACCTAGCAAAAGTGTACGTGTAGGTGAACCCAAAGCCAGATGAGCTGTAAATACCCAGGGCAGTGTTAAATTTGTGGTAGCCAGGAAATGGAAACAACCCAAGCCACCAACAGTGCAATGGCCGAGTACGTCATGGTACATCCATGAGGTGTAGGGCCATGCGGCAGTGAGCTGCAGCCACACTCAGTGGGGAGGAGGTTCACAATGTTCATGGAAGAAGCTGCAGCCAAACGATGACTGTATGACTATTTCTGCAAAGTTCACAAGCAGTTTGAACCACAGACGTAAGGATGGTGGTTCTCTTCAGGAAGGAGGTTGCCAGTGGTTACACGGGTGTGTTCAATTTGCGATAATGTATATGTACGTTTTGTGTCTTCTTCTGTATGTTTTCTAGTTCACACTTCACAAAGATTCTCACCTGGGTACAGGTTGAGCTGCTATTCAAAAAGAACCCAAAACAGAGTGGCCCGACAAGAGTGAAGCTTTACTTCTGTTGACGCGGTAGCCTCTGGTCTGTTAGTGGAGGTAGACCAGAAAGCCGGGCTGGGTACCGGGAGCCCACAGGGCTGGCAGGAGTCTGCTCCGGTGTCACCTGTGTGCACAGCTGAGGTCGAGTGGCCTGTTGTGCCTATTTTCCTGCCTTTGGCTAGAAGGACAGAGTGAAGGGCAAGCAGTTTCCTTCGAAGGAAGGAGTTTGGACTTGGCACACATCTCTCTTATTCACATTCTGTCGGCAAGAATTTAGCCCCATGGCCACGTCTATCCCTAAGTGGAACCGGACCATGTAGCCTCCAGTTGGGTGGCCGTGTGCCCCACTCAGAGTACAAGTTGTCCCTGACCACAGGAAGGAGGGAGGCTGGCTCGTGGGGACAGTTAACAGGATCTGCCACAACAGAGGTGTGGCCGTCAAGGCTCGCGTGGTTGCTGGGAGGGCAGGGATTTCGTCCCAGCCTCTAGTGTTACCAGCCCCTCCTCATGCAGGCCGTGCTGTCTGGGCAGGTGTTATTTGGCTCGGGTGTCCAAAGGGTGAGAAAGCCTGAGGATTTGTGCAGTGCTTTGCCCAGGGAAAGTGCCAGGGGTCAGACTTGAGGGAGCCAACCTGTCACCAGATTCCAGAGCTGAGCGTGTCTGGGAACAGGAGTGAAGGCAGCAGGCAGGGGGCGTGGCAGGGGGGTGGGGCTCAGGCCCTTAAGCATCCAACTCTTGATCTCCGCTCAGATCTTCATCTCACAGGAGCCCATGTTGGGCTCCACACGGGGCTTGAAACCTACTTAAAAAAAAAAAAAAAAAGGCAGGAGGCAGGTCAGTTAGAGAATGAAAGAAAAGCGAGGGGGCAGGGCAGGAGAGGGGAGAGTGGGGCGTGAGGCCCTGGGCACCTTCACAAGGCCCCTGTGATGTCCTCCTCCCTGCCCGGGAAAGGCCATGTGAAGGACATTATTTGTAGGGAAGGCCTAGACTGTTTTTCAGTCAGCCTAGGATCCTAAGCAGTCGGGGTCAGAACGTCTCCCTATTGTCACAGGAGCAGGAAAGGGAGCTTAGGAAGGCCTGGGCTCACGTGTGCATGTGACCTGGCCCTGTCACAGGGGACTGGTCCATGGAGCAGCCCACCCTCCTGGGGCCGGGAGGAAGCAGAGGGTGAAGGGTCCCGAGGCTCACAGACGACGGATGGCACGGGACCTTTGGGTCAGGGTCCTCCAGAGGAGCAGAACCCACTGTATATACATTCAGAGAGATTTAGTCCGAGGAATTGGCACTTGTGATTTTGGAAGCTGACGACTCCCAAAGTCCAAGGGGGAGAGAGCCGATGCTGTCATTGCAGTCCAAGTCCGAGGGCCTCGAGCCCCAGGAAGAGCCAGGCTCTCAGTGCAAGTCCAAAAGCAGGGAAAAGAAACAAACAACAACAACAACAAAAAAAACAGACGTCCCAGCTCCAGGCAGTCAGGCAGGAGGCCGCCTCCCCTTTCTCAGGGGAGGTCAGCCTTTGTGTTCCATGCAGGCCTTGCACTGAGCGGACGAGGCCGGTGAGGTGGGCAGGGCCATCTGCTTTACTGGGACCACTGATTCAACTTTCAACTGTGACTCTCAGCCAGAACCGCCCTCCCAGCCACACCCAGCATCCTGTTAGAACAAATGTCCGGGGCCCCGCAGCCCAGTCCGGTGGACACGTAGGACAAACCCATACGCCTTCCAGGGTCCTGTGAGTCTGGGACGTGGCAGGTGTGCAAGGGGCTCGTGGTGACGGAGCACGGACTGGAGGAGGAGGGTGAAGAGACCCAGCAGCAGCGGCTGGGTCACCGAGGAAGGGGGCTCTCAGCTGGCGCAGCTCCTCGGGCCGCTCGCAGGCCGGCGAGCGCAGACACCGCGTCTGTCCCGTATCCCTTGTGTGTCCAGCACCTTCGGTTCCCACGAGCGCCGCCTCACGTCTCCCTGCCCACGGTCATGTGTCAGAGCCCTCGGCCCCCAGGACTCAGGATGGGACTCTTTGGAGACGGGGTCTTGGATCAGTGATTACGTTGAAATGACGTGTTCGGGTGACCCCCAACCCGATCTGACCAGTGTTTCTGTAGGAAGAGGAAATGTGGACACAGACCCCGGGACGTGCGCGTGCAGAGGAACACTCACGCGAAAATCAGCAGGAGGGTGGCCGCCGGCAAGCCAAGGACAGAGGCCCCAGAGGAAACCTGCTGCTGGCACCTTGATCTCCGTCTTCTGGCCTCCAGACGTGCCCGAGGATGGACCTCCGGCATCTAAACCGGCCCTTGGCGGCGCTGGCAAGCGACTGCAGCCTCCGCGCCAGCTCCAGGCTGAATCAGTAGAGTGAGCTCGCCGCGGCCTTCAGGCAGCTCGCAGGGCATCGCGGGGAGGAAGCCGCGAGCGAAGAAGCCACAGCACTGGGAGCCGGAGGGAGGGTGCCGGGCCCAGCAGCAGCTCTCCGGGTCGGGACGGGCTGGAAGGGTGTTCCGGGCAGGGAGCCACTGTGTGCCTCAGGCCGGGGCCGGGAGGGAGGAGCCGCCCCTGGGAACCTGCCGCCTCTTGAAAGGTCACCTGCTGGGGAGACCTCACGTCTGAGGAGCTTGGGCTGTGGCCTGAGACGGCGGGGAGCCCCCAGCCCTGGATTCTCACTCTGGAGGCAGCGGATGCGTCGGAGGCAAAGACAGAGGCCGGGCGAGGCCCCACCGGGCAGAGTGGGAAGATGCGAAGCGAGGTCCCGTTCCCAGCTCCGTGAGCCTGGCAGCTGCTCGGCATCTCCACGCACCGGCGTCGGCCTCCTGCCCGTCAGGCAAGAACGAAGGTGCGGATTAACCCTCTGGTGTGTGTGAGGGGCCTGGCTCTTAGCAGATGCTTCTCTCTGCTGGGACCCCTGCGGGGGCGGGGGCGGGGGCGGGGGGACAGAACCCACGGAGAACGGTGCTCTGGCAGCAGAGGGCGGAGCCAGGGCTGGGGGCACGTGTGGCCCCCGCCCCGCCCGCTGCCTCCACAGGACCCGTGCCAGTCCGGCCCCTCCCCGCCTTCCTGAACCCTGCTCCTTCCTTCAGGCCCTGCCGTGACGCTCTCCCCCTCCAGGAAGTCGTCCACGAACTCGGATGCACCTCCGTCTGCGCCCTCCAGTACTCCCCGGGGTGGGCAGCCGTGCCCTACATCGCTTCGTGTGCGGGACCACTGACTCAGGAGGCTCTGACACCGTTAGGAACCAGCAGAGCACTGCCAGCTCGAAATGGCCACCAGCGCACGTGCCTCTCACACACCTGAGCTCCGGGGACGCCCACCTGCCTTCCAGGCGGGCCCGCCCGGCCGCTGCACAGGCGCCTCGGCGCTCCTGCACCCTTCACAACGGAGACAGAAGCTTCCAGTTCCCAGTCTCCTTTCATTCATTATTTAGCCCAGTTGTCTTCAGACTTTCTGTTCACATCTCCCTAAAAGAGCTTTGGGAAAAAAAATTATACCAGCATTTCAAGTTGATACCTAAGTTTTTCATCTTAAGTCTTTATCACTGGAAATAATATAATTTGCCACAAATAGTAGAGCTTTAAAATATTACATCACTGCTTCCAATGACTGCAATAGACTTGAAACCTGGAAAAATG
Source organism: Crocuta crocuta (assembly GCF_008692635.1). Lineage (NCBI taxonomy): Eukaryota > Metazoa > Chordata > Mammalia > Carnivora > Hyaenidae > Crocuta > Crocuta crocuta. The sequence continues at coordinate 5,518,096 of NW_027529175.1, forward strand.
TGGTCCCCACCATAATCCATCTTCAAAATGAATGTGCTTTTTTTTTTTAATGCTTGGAAATTATTTTCTTACTTTTCCTTCTGCGTTTCCTTTCATTTTCACTGGCAGAATTCTATCCAAATATTTTTATGCTTGAAATCATGCAGAATATGTAGAATTTCATATACAGAATCAAATACTGGCCATCACAGAATTAAACTAAAATCTATAACAAAAAGATACCTGGAAAATACCTGAATATTTGGAAGTTAAAAAGAACACTTCTAAATAACCTGTGGATGAAAAAGGAAATTATAAAACAAATGTAAGAGGTTTATCTGAAGGGTGAGGAAAATACAACATAGGAAAATTCTTGAAATGCCATAAGGCAGGTGTTTAAGGGAAGTGTAAGACTTTAAAATGCTTTGTTAGAAGAGCAGTTTAAAATCAATGACCTAAGTTTCCACTAGAAAACGAGGAGCACAGGAAACACCAAGAAGAGGATATAAACAGTACCGGAAAAAGCCAGAGGCCGTGAAGCAGAAAATGGAGGGGGGGGCGTCCCCGGTGGTCAGTCGGCTAAGTGTCTGACTTGGACGCAGGTCACGATCTCACGTTCCTGAGCTCAAGCCCTGAGTCGGGCTCCACACTGACCGTGCAGAGCCTGCTCAGGATTCTCTCTTTCCCTCTCTCTCCCTCGGTCCCTCCCCCACTCAGGCTCTCTCACTTTTAAATAGAAAATGGGTGAGCAGTAGAGATATCAATAAAACTAAAAGCTGTTCTTTGGAAAGATCAGTAATGTTGATGAATCCCCAGAGAGACTGCTCAAGAGGGAAAAAAACCCACAAATCTTCAGTAAAGAAGGATGGGGCATCACTACAAGTCCTACAGACATGAAAAGGAAAATGAGGGCAATGTGAACAACTTTATGCCCAAAAAAAAACCTTAAAAACTTGAATTATTTCTGTGAAAGACATGAATTTTCACCATGAACACAAAAAGAAATAGAAAATCCAGATAGCCCTGTACCTGTTAAAGAAATTGAATTCATGATGGATTTTTTTAAAATGTTTATTTATTATTGAGACAGAGAGAAACACAGCATGCGTGGGGGAGGGGCAGAGAGAGAGGGAGACACAGAATCTGAAGCAGCTCCAGGCTCTGAGCCGTCAGCACAGAGCCCAACGCGGGGCTTGAACCCACAAACTGTGAGATCATGACCTGAGCCTAAGTTGGACGCTCAACCGACTGAGCCCCCCAGGCACCCCGAATTCATGATTAATCTTTATACAAAGAAAATCCCAGGCCTCTGCCTTCAACCTTAACACCCTCTAAGATCCCTCACCTGGCAGCCATGGGCCTTTCTAGAGCACAAGTTTGTCATGACCTTCCCCTACCCGAACTTCTTCAGGGGCTGACTCCCCCGTATGACATTGGACCCAGGTGCTGCCTGTCCCTGACCGTCTCCTCTCTAACCCCCATGCTTCTCCACTCTGTGCCCCAGCCCCCCACGTGAAGCACGCACAGCTGATTTCTACCTGTCCTTCTCTGGTGACAGTACCCCCTGCCCCCACAAGGGGGCATTTGGGAATGTGTGGAAGTGTGACTTGTCACAACCCCCCATCTCTGGGATATCATGGACCAGAAGCCAGGGTGTCACATATCCAGCAGTGCCTGGACCAGGCCCTACCGTGAAGAGTTACCCTGCTGAGAATCCCAGGAGGGCCCCACTGAGTCTCACCTGAACGGACCCCTCTCTCCCGGGAACCAGCCTCGCTCCTTGCTCTCCAGGCTGATCCTGACTCAGCCTGTGGGGCTCGGCTTCAGTGTTACTTCTTAGAGACCCTCCCAAACGTACACCTAACAGTCACTGCATTGAATTTGCCCCCCACCCGTACACCTCTTTTATGAAATAGAGGTCATTTCAATTCCAGGAGCAGAGGCTTGGTCTGAATTTACTCTGTGGCTATGGGAAAGCCCCCCCACTCTTGAGGGAGAGGCATTCTCCCGGGGGTAAGTGGCTCCTCCGGGAGCGCTGGCTCATACCCGCGCCTTCCCCGAAGGCCCCTCGCCCCTCTTCCTCGGAGCCGTGCCCCTCCCTGGTCCCAGGTGGGAGCCTGTCTACCCGTGGACCATCCCACCCCCCAGGGCAGATCCTCGGGAAGAAAGGCAAGAATCCCTGCGATGATAAACAAGGGAAGGGCAAGAGCCATCCTGCAGGGCCCGCCACGTGGCCGCCGGGACGGCCCAGCCACGGGCCTCTATCACTTCTTAAACATTTTGCACTGGTAATTACGGGTTGTGGACTTACTGAAAATCCGAGAAACTCAAGGAAGGAAAGTCTCCCCCGTGCTGTTGTCATTGATTGTTGGCTTCTTTACGTGTATGGCTGAGTCTAAAGGCCTGTCAGTCAAGGCGAGAGGATTAGCCTCACCCATGTGAAGGGAAAATTGGGAAGGAAAAAAAAAAAAAAACCACCTTGTCTGAACTTGAAAATAAAAAATGCTGATGTGGTTTTTATTCCAGAAACATATCTTACTGATTAAGAGCGTGGTGAGCT
>NW_027529175.1:5520721-5521058 GCF_008692635.1 Crocuta crocuta
GCGTGTGTGTGCGCGGCCATCCGCCAGCCCCATCGCGACGGTCCCCTGATCATCTGGTCGTCTTCGCGGGAGGGTGACGGGCAGCAGGTCGCCATGGAAAGAGCGTGCGCTTGGAGTCAGGTAGGGCTGGGTCTCAACCCAGGGCTGCCACTTACTAGCCCTGGGGCCCCCCGCAGGGACGAGCTCTGGGGGCCTTCGTTTCCACAGAACGAAGGGGGGGCACTGTGGAGTCGGCCGAGAGACAGCCAGTGCGGCCCCTGGCAGGTGCCCGCCCAGAATGGATGGCGCCAGGAGCCAAAACCATTGCAGGGGGCAGGGGGGGGGAGGCAGGGCCACG
>NW_027529175.1:5521066-5521203 GCF_008692635.1 Crocuta crocuta
GGGGGGGGGGAGGCAGGGCCACGGCTTCTTCCAGGCAGTCGAGCTCCGTCTGGGTTCTCTGCCCCGGGCCCGCCCTGCGAGACCCGGTGGGCCTCGGTCCTGCGTCTGTGAGGCAGGGCCGACACCCCTGCACTCCC
>NW_027529175.1:5521287-5521667 GCF_008692635.1 Crocuta crocuta
ATGCCTCCTGGCCCGGCCCAGCTGGCATTTTCTCCGGTTTCATTGGGTTGGGTTACAGAGCGATGGTAGCGATCGATAATGCCGTAATTGGGGTGACCTGGGTATTTTCCTGGGTGCCGTGGCCCATGGCGGCAGGGTGACTCATCGGCCGCNTGGTGCCTGGATGTGAGGTCCCTGAGTCACCCGGAGATTCCACACCTCGGGAGATGTTTACACGGAGGCTCTGTTCCCAGAGTCCTAACGCACCGGGCTGCTCTGGGGCATGCAGCCGGCGCCTACTGGCTTTCCAGCTGCGGTTCCCAGCAATTAATAGCCGCCGAGAATAATAAATGCGCGGGGAGCCCAGCTCCTGGGGCCCTCGCTCCTCGCCGCCCTCCTCC
>NW_027529175.1:5521709-5538707 GCF_008692635.1 Crocuta crocuta
GTCCCACAAGTCCCCCGGGGAGCGGGGGAGGCAGGTCCTGGAGGGTCGTGGAGACACGGCCGGGGACACGGGCCCTCTCGCCGTTCGTCCAGGGCCGAGCCCGTGAACGTGGGGTGAGAACTGCTGCAGCTCCGGCCTGCAAGCCGCCCGTGTGGCCGAGGTGCCGCGGGGCAGGGGTGCACGCGCCCGGGGCAGGGCCCTCTCCCCGCTTCCCGCCTTCTCTCCTGGCGACGCGGACNCCGGCCCTCGGCCTCCTCCGTTTGGGCCTCAGCCCCTCTCTTCCTAGCTGTGTGGCCTCGGGCAGGCTCCTTGACCTCTCGGGTCTTGGGTTCCCTTCTGTACAAAGTGGAGAGGACAGTGACGGCTTCTCGGGACGCGCAGTGGGGCAGCACGGACACCAGCTGGGGGGTGGGGGGCACCCGACCCGCCACCGCGTTCGCTTCAGAGAAGAACGGAGGAGCTTTGAGAGTAAACCCCGACCCTGGCAGGGCGGCCTGTTTGCAAGGATTCCGGAAGGAGCCGGCTTCCCAGCCGTGGGGAGACCGTGTGGCCGAGAGGTGATCCTGCACTGCCCTCTGGGGGCGGGCCTTGCAGGAGTGAGGAGGACTTGACCCGCAGCACCCGCCCCTCCGCCTGCCCCACGGGGGGCAGCCGTGGGTCCCTCCCGCCCTCCTCGCTCCCCACTCATGCTGCTACTGCGCGGGGGTTGGGGGTCTTCCCACCCTCAGAGACAGGCCTGCAGCCCTGCCTCCCTGGGTCCTCCTCCCCCTCCCCCGTCACCCNGTGAGGCCGGTGCCGGCATTATTCCCATTTTACAGACGAGGTCACTGAGGCAGAGGGGGCAGAGGGGGGACTCCAGCCACGGCTCAGCCTCTCCCTTCCACGGGCACAGCGCGGAATGCCCTGTGTCCGTGCCCGGAAGCCCACCCGGAACCTTCTGTGGCCTCCCCCCTCCCCTCTGTCCACACCTGACGCAGGGTTCTTTGTCACCGTGCTCCCCACGCACCCGCAAAACCCCCCAGCGTCCCCTGCCCCACGTGGGGTTCCTGTCTGGAGGAATCCACCCCCGAGCCCTGAACCTGCTTGGAGGAAGGACTCACCGGGCAGCTGGGGACGCAGGTGTGACCACGGCCGCCTGAGGCCCTCGGCGCCTCTGCCCAGGGGGCTGCCTTCCTCCCAGCTGGCCACCCCTTCCTGTCCCGAGCCGAGCGCTCCCCCGCTCCGGTCGCGCCCTGGGCTTTCTCCCTTCGGCCCCGTGACCCACCCAGCCTGCAGCAGACAGTCACTGCCCTGCTCTCCGTGAAAGCGCCCCCAGGTGCACGGCTGCTCCCGAGAGCCTCCCCGCTGCCCCTGCCCCCACCGCTGCTCCGAGGCCACCAAGGACCTCAGGTCCCCCAGACCTCAGGCGTGGCTCCCCCGCCCGCCCCGCCGCCTCCTTCTCCGGTGCTGGCGTTCCCGGGGGCGAGTCGGCGGCCTGTCTCTCTCAGACGCCGACACCCGCTCCCTGGAGGTGCACCGGCGTCCGACGCCCCGACGCCCCCTGAGCCCCCGACCCTGGATCCAACTCCCTACCCGCTGTCGCCCGCGGGGCGGCCCCTGCCGGCCTCCCCACCCCCCACACGAGGACAACCCCAGCCTTCCGGTTGTTCGGACCTAAAGCTTTACGGTCTTCCTGGCGCCCTCCCCCTCCAACCGCGCATCCGGCAGCGCGACCTGTGGTCCTACCTTCCGGGTACGCCCCGGAGCCGGCCGCCTCCCGCCACCTCCCAGCCTAAGCCACCGTGAGCCTCCATGTGCTGTGAGGTTGGTAATTGCCTCCTCGTGTTGTTTGTCGCCGGGTACCCTCCAAAGGCGCTTCAGGCTCACAGCGCGGCCAGTGTCGCTGGGCTTGGCCGGTCACCTGCTCGCCCCCCCTTCCCGCAGCTCTCCTCCGGCCGCACAGACCCCGGATGCTCCTTAACAATCAGTCTCCTGCCTCAGGGCNTGCTTCAGGCTCACAGCGCGGCCAGTGTCGCCGGGATTGGCCGGTCACCTGCTCGCCCCCCCCTTCCCGCAGCTCTCCTCCGGCCGCACAGACCCCGGATGCTCCTTAACAATCAGTCTCCTGCCTCAGGGCCTTTGCACCTGACATTCCCTTTGCCTCTACACGTTTCCATCAAATATCCGCTGGCTCATTCCCTCACCTCCTTCTGGTCTTTGCTGAAATGTCACTTCCTCGGTGACATTGCAACCACACCCTCCTCTCTCGGTAGCCCCGCCCTCCCTCCCCTCCCCGAGTGTCCACTTCCTGTTTTGTCTAGTTCACGAGGGCAGGGCTTTCGACCTCTCTGCTCAACGCTGCGACCCCCAAGCCCCCCAAAGGCACTGGCACATGGTGGGCACCCCGTAAACACTCACCAACCAAATAACGAGGGGAAGGAAGCCCTTTGCTCCTTGCTCAGAGCCGGGCGTCTCGGCGGGGAGCTGCAGGGCAAGCTGTCTGCAGTCCCGGGCAGCGCTGGCCGCCTCCCCTCAGCCTCCAGGGGGCTGTGAGGCGGGTTAGGTCTGCCAGCTTCCCACGCGGTGTTCACCCAGGGCCCGAGGGAGTGGGCCCGACCCTAGTGTCCTGGACGCTCAGTGGGTGCTTTAATCAGCATCAAGGCCAGATTCACTCCCAGCTTCACCCTGGCGGCCGCGTTCTTGCGGCAGGTGGAGGCTAGGGAGGGATTCAGCACCCCCGTGTCAGCCTTGCACTCAGACCTCTGGGAGTCCTCGCCGCCGTGCGCCTGCGCACACACAAGTGCACACACGCACACAAGCGCACACACAAGTGCACACGCACACACAAGTGTGCACACGCACACACAAGCGCACACACAAGCGCACACACGCACACACAATTGCACACACGCACACACAAGTGCACACGCACAAGCGCGCACACACACAATTGCACACACGCACACACCTGCTGGCGTTGCCACTGGCTAGGGAGCCAGGGCTTCTCGACTTGGCTGATGATTGATTACAGCCCTGGCGTTGGACTGGGCCCCAGAGCGCCGGCGCNTAGGGAGGGATTCAGCACCCCCGTGTCAGCCTTGCACTCAGACCTCTGGGAGTCCTCGCCACCGTGCGCCTGCGCACACGCACACACACAAGTGCACACGCACACACAAGTGCACACACAAGTGCACACGCACACACAAACGCACACACGCACACACAAGTGCACACACGCACACAAGCGCGCACACGCACACACAAGTGCACACGCACAAGCGCGCACACACACAATTGCACACACGCACACACCTGCTGGCGTTGCCACTGGCTAGGGAGCCAGGGCTTCTCGACTTGGCTGATGATTGATTACAGCCCTGGCGTTGGACTGGGCCCCAGAGCGCCGGCGCCCAGGCCCCTCCCGGCAAGGGGCAAGGCCATCGTGTCTAGCATCTGACTTCTCAGGCAGGGGCCCCGCTTGAAGACAGACCTGGTGCATGTCACCTCTGGCTCCCCATCCCAAGGGCAAGGTCGCCCCTCCATGCCGCGCGTGGACCTGGTAGGGGAGCGTGCCACCTCCCCAGACACGCACTAGCCTCAGTCCTCACCAAGCCCAAATGGGGACGAGTAAAGCGTGAGCCAACAGGCAACGCCCCAAACACGGCAGCTCTCGAGAACCAGGGTGGTGATGACCGTGGCCATTGCTACCGCGATTCCAGGCTCCCCTTGATGCAGCCGGAATTACAATAACACCTCAGCTGCCTATTACTTTACTCTGCCCCCAGCCGGGTAGATTGCTCCTGGCCCCTCGTCCTGGCCTGTCATCCCTCAGACCTTTCCTGCTGGGTCATCAGTCTGTTTGTCCGACTTAGGGGGAAACTGCGTTCTGAGCACCAACGGGAGCTGTTGCCCGGGGGCCCCAGGCCCTCTCGGCGCTGGCACCATGAGGACGGTGACCCGCAGGGTGTCCTGCCTGCGTGAACAGGGCCCCAGGGTGCGTCCGGGCGGCCGGCTCTGGTGGGCTTGCCGCCGTCCGGGGAATCTGTGCTGCGCTGGCCCGACAGCACCCCCGGCTGGGCTGTCCCTCGCGAGGCCGTGAAGACGACTTGTAGTCAGAAGAGGGCTGACATTTTGTTTTGTCCACCTCTGCGTGAGCTCACACTCCCAGCAAGGGGGAGGTTACCAGTACGTGGAATAAAAAGAGAGAGTTCTGCTTCTGACCAAGATGAAGCAACAGGTTCGTGTTACCCCTCCCCCCCCGAAACCACCAGAATTAACGGAGAAAGAGGTCCTGACCGTATTCAGCAAGTTCAAATAATAACGTAGAGATGGGGAGGATTAAAAAAAAGACCCAAATCAAACTTCATTGAACACTACGACGTGCAAGATGTAAAACACAGTAGACAGACTAACAGAAGATCAGTCCGGCAAAAGAAAAGATTCATGAACTTGAAGACATAGTGATAGAAACTACCCGCGATGAAACACACAGAGGAGAAAGAATCCCCCCTCCCCAGCGAAGAGAGCAGTGAGCTGTGGGTCAACTTCAGTCGGCCCAATGAATGTATAATTCGAGTCCCTGAGACAGGAAGCAGGAACAGAAAAAATATTTGAAGAAATAATGATCAGATTTTTCCAAAACGATGAAAGCTATAAACCCACAGAACTAAAAGCTCAACAAACTCCAAGCACAAGAAGCATGAAGAAAACTACACCAAGAAAGGCACATCATAATCGAATTGCTCAAAACCAGTGATAAGGAGAAAATCTTTTTGTTTGTTTTATTTATTTTTGAGAGAGAGAGAGAGAGAGAGAAAACACAAGTAAGGAAGGGTCAGAGAGAGAGGGAGACACAGAATCTGAAGCAGCTCCAGGCTCCGAGCTGTCAGCACAGAGCCCGACGCGGGGCTCGAACCCACGAACCGCGAGATCATGACCTGAGCCGAAGTCGGCGTTCAACCGACTGAGCCACCCAGGCGTCCTGAAAAATATCTCTTAAAATATAATTCCAGCAAATATGTGCACAGTGAAGTATCTTTGAAAAGGAAAAATGAAAATGAGATTTTTAAACACACAAAAGCAGGAATATTCGTTAGCGTCACACCTGCTCTACAAGAAATGTTGGAGTCCTTCAGGCAGAGGAAACATAATCCCAGCTGAAAATATGTATCTATGTAAAGAAACTAAGAACACTGTAAATGGTACCTACGTGGGTATGTATACATGAGCACATGTTAATTTTCTAAAATTTAGATCTCTTCAAAAGACAATTGAAAAGAACTAAATAAATGGATCAATATTCCATGTTCATGGATTGCAAGTCTTCATGCTGTTAAGATGGAAGAGCTATTCAAAGTGATCTACAGATTCAGTACAGTCCCTATCCAAACTACAGCAGCCTTTTTCACAGAAATAGGAAAGTCAGCCCTCAGTTTCATGTGATATTGCAAAGAGTCCCAAAGAGCCAAGACAATCTTGAAAAGGAAGAACAGAGCTGGAGGACTCACACTTCTCAATGTCGTGACGTACGTCAAGGCTACAGGAAGACAAACTGTATGGTACTGGCATGAAGACAGGTGTGTGGACAAGAGGGGCAAATTGGAGAATCCAGAAGTAAACCTATACGTCTATGGCCGCCTGACCTGCAGCAAGGTTGCCAAGGCCATTCAGTGAGGAAAGACTATGCCCTTCCACAAGTGCTGATAATGGCGGGATATCCCCATGCCAGAGAATGAAGTCGGACCCCTACCTCACACCATGTCCAAAAATTAACTGGACGTGGATCAACAGGCACCTAAAGATCAGAGATACTATGAAACTCTGAAAAGAAAACAGGAGTTAAGGCCTCATGGCCTTGGAGTTGGCAATGGAGTCTTAGATGTGACACCAAACCCACAATGAACTAACTAACTAACTAACTAACTAACTAGGACTTCCCAGGAGTTAAGAACTTCTGTGTATCAAAGGACATTATGAAGATAGTAAAGAGGCAACCTAAAGAGTGGCAGAAGGGGCGCCTGGGGGGCTCAGGCAGTTAAGCGTCCGACTTCGGCTCAGGTCATGACCTCACAGTTCGTGGGTTCGAGCCCCGCGTCGGGCTCTGTGCTGACAGCTCAGAGCCTGGAGCCTGCTTCAGATTCTGTGTCTCCTTCCTTCTCTGCTCCAACCTCGCTCACATTGTCTCTCTCTCAAAAATAAAACAAACATTTAAAAAAAAATTTTTTAAAGAGTGGGAGAAAATATTCGTAAGTCCAATATCTAATAAGAGTGTAGTATCCAGGCTATATAATGAGTTTGACAACTCCAACAACAAAGAACCCAATTTTAAAGTGGGCAAAGGACCTGAGGAGACACTTCTCTACAGAAGAGACACAAACGGTCAATAGGCACATGAGAGGTAACTCAACGTCAGGAGTCATTAGAGAAATGCAAACGGACCCTACAGGGAAATACACTTTACACACGTCCACATGATTATGGTTCAAACAGACAAACACAGGAAATAAACACAGGCAAGGATGTGGAGAAATTGGAATCCTCGTACGTTGTTGGTAAAAATATAAAGTGATTCAGCTGCTGTGGAAACCAGTTTGGCTGTTCCTCAAGAAGTTAAACATAGAATGACCATACAACCCAGCAATTCTCCCAAAGCATTGAAAACAAGTACTTAAATCCTTGCACATCAGGGCTCACAGCGGCAATATTCACAAGTAGCCAAAGAGTGGAAACAGCCCAAATGTCCGTCAGTGAATGAGTGGGTAAACAGATTGTGGTATGTGCATTCAATAGGATGTTATTCAATTGTAAAAAGGAATGAAGTACTGATATAGGCCACGCACATGTGGATGAACCTTGAAAATAGTATGTTACGTGAAAGAAGCCAGACACAAAGGTCACACATTAAGTGATTCCATTTATACAAAATATCCGGAGGAGGTAAATCCATAGAAACAGAATGCAGATGAGTGGTTGTCAAGGGTCTGAGGAGAATGGGGTGTAACTTCTTAACGAGTGCGGGATTTTATTTTGGAGGGATGGAAATGTTTTGGGGCTCAGGAGAGGTGGTGTTTATACAACATTATGAATGTCCTGAATGTCACTGAATGATTCACTTTAAAATGGTTAATTGGAGGGGCGCCTGGGGGGCTCAGTTGGTTAAGCATCTGACTTCTTTTTAATGTTTATTTTTGAGAGAGAGAGAGAAAAAAAACAGAATGAGAATGGGGGAGGGGCAGAAAGAGAGGGGGAGACACAGGATCTGAAACAGGCTCCAGACTCGGGGCTGTCAGCACAGAGCCCAACACAGGACTCAAAATCACAAACTGTGAGATCATGACCTGAGCTGAAGTCAGATGCTTAACCGACTGAGCCACCCAGGCGCCCCAGCGTCTGATTCCTGGTTTCAGCTCAGGTCATGATTTCATGGTTCATGAGTTCCAGCTCCACACTGGGCTCTGGGCTGACAATGCGGAGCCTGCTTGGGATTCTCTCTCTTTCCCTCTTTTTCTGCCCCTCCCCCACTTTCTCTCTCTCTCAAAATAAATAAATAAACTTTAAAAGAAAGGTTAGTTTTGCTACGTGAATTTCACCTCAATTTTTTAAGAGATGATTGTTCAAATGTAATTATAAAATAAGTGAAATGTATGGCACCAGGAAGGGGGGAAAGGAAATACTCCTGTAAGGTTCTTACCCTGTACTCGGTGAAGTGGCACACGCCACTTGAAGCTAGACTCTGGTAAGTTAAAGATTATGGTATAAACCTTAAGGCAATCACCAAAATAACACAACAGAGAGAGACATAACTGAGGAAATTAAAAAAAATAATAATAATCACTCAATCTAAAATAAGGCATAAAAGAAAAAAGAACAAAGAACAGACAGGACAAAAAATCCAGGAAACAAAGAGACCTAATATATCAATAATCACATTAAATGTAAGTTGTCTAAACCCCCCAATTAAAGATCAGAGATTGAGATTGAATAGAATAATCAAGGTCTAGGGGAAGCTGGCTGGCTTAGTCAGAAGAGCCTGAGACGCTTGATGTCAGTGTTATGAGTTCAAGCCCCACGTTGGGTGTAGAAATTACTCAAACAAATGAATAAGCTTTAAAAAAAAAAATCAAGTTCTGAGTATAATATTGCATATGAGAAATGCACCTTCAATCTAAAGACACAAATAAGTTACAAGTAAAAGGGTAGAAATGGTAGTCCAAAGAAGGTTGGAGTAGCTTCAACCACGAAAGTAAGCACTTTACCATGGAAGTAAATTTCAGAAGAAAGAATATTAGCAGAGACACAGAAAGTCAGTTCATAATTATAAAGGTGTCAATCAAGAGGACACAATAATCTTAAATATTGAGATCTTCAGAATACATGAAGCACAAAGTGATAGAACTGAAGAGGGAACTAAATCACAATTATGGAGAGAGAGTCCAATATTCCTCTTTCAACTACTGACAGAGCAAGGAGACAGAAAATCAGCAAGGATATATAGGATTTGAGCCACATTATTAGCCAATTTGACCTAATAATAATTTTTAGAAAGCTACACTCAGCAACAGCAGAATAAACATTCTTCTGAAGTGCACATGGAACATTTACCAAGATAGATCATATTCTGGCTCATGAAATATAAAAGGATTCAAGTTACACAAATTATTCTCTTACATAATGGAAATCAGTAATATAAAAATAGCTGGGCAATTCTCAAATATTTGGAAACTAAACAATTTATACTCCCATTAATCAAAGGGGAAACCAAAAGTAAAATTAGGAAGTATTTAAAACTGAAAGAAAATGAAAGCACAAGAGACCAGAATTTGTGAGCTGATGCTAAAGCAGAGATTAACTTCACCTTAGATACACTAAATGTCTGTATGAGAAAGGAAGAAAGATCTCAACTCGGTGACCCCAGTTCCACCTTAAGAAAATAGAGAAAGAGCAAGTTCAACCCAAAGTAAGCAAAAGAAAGGAAATGAAGAGGACCAAAGTGAAAATCAATGAAATAGAGAAAAATAGTGAAGGGAAAAATGAAACTGAAGGCTGTCTCTTTGGGAAAATCAATGAAACTGATAAAACCCTAAGTAGACTCATCAGGAAAAAAAGAAGATACTAATTACTAAAATTAAAAATGAGGAAGGTAGCATCACTACAGACTCTACAGATATTAAGAGGATAATAGGAGAATATTATGAACAACATCGTGCCTATAAATTTGACAACTTAGTTAAAGCAATCACATTCTTGGAAAGGCATGAACTTCCAAAGCTCACTCAAGAAGAAATAAATAGCCTGAATATCCCTATATCTATTAAAGAAATTGACAATGCACAAAGAAAACTCTAGGTCCAGATGCCTTCACTGTGAATTCTATGGAACGTTTAGGGGATTCTACACAAACTCTCAGAATATTAAAGAAGGAATGTATTTCCCAATTAACAATATACAAAAAGGACAACATAGCATGACCAAGTAAGCTTTTATTTTTATCTAAGGAATACAAGAGTGGTTTAATATTAGAAAATCTACATCCATTCTTGATTAAAACTCGGCAAACTAGAAATAGAAGGGAACTGTCTCCATATGAGAAAAGGCATCTACAAAGCACCTACAACTAACATCGTGTTGATGATAGAAGACTGAATCTTCTTCCCTAAGATCAGGAACAAAACAGAATGTCTGTTCTCATTGCTTTTATTAAGCATTGAACTGGAGCCCCTTGCCAGGGAAATCAGGCAAGAAAAATAAGTAAATGACATCCAGATGGTAAAGGAAGAAGTAAAACTCTGTACTCACACATGACATGATCTTCTATGCAGAAAATCCAACAACTCTACAATAAAGTTATTAGAACCAATAAATGAGTTTAACGAGTTTGAAGAAACAAGCTCAGTATCCATAAATTATTTGTATTCCTATGTCCTAGCAACACATAATCAGAAATTAAGACTTCAAAATTCATTTTATAATAGTATTGAAAAAGCATGAAATACTTAAGGGTAAATCCGACAAAAGATGTGAAAGACCTAGTACCCTGAAAATGACAAAATATTGCCAAAAGAAATAGATCTTCAAAAATGGAGAGATGGACTATGTTTATGGATTAGAAGGACTCAATATTGTAAAAATGTCACTTACCCCCAGATCATTGTATAGATATAATTCCATGCCACTCAGACTATAACAGATTTCCTCTAGAGAGTGAAAAACTGACTCTTGTAAGCACATGGAAATGGATAGAACCTAGAAAAAAAAACAGAACCTTAAATTCTTTTCATGTTTATTTATTTATTTTGAGGCAGGGAGAAAGGGGGAGAGGATGCACAAGCCGGTAAGGGGCAGAGAGAGAGGGAGAGAGAGAATCCCAAGCAGGCTCCACAGGCTCCGTGTAGAGCCCGGTGCGGGGCTCAATCTCACAAACCGTGAGATCCTGACCTGAGCCAAAATCAAGAGTTGAACACTTAACTGACTGAGCCACCCTGGTCCCCCCAGAAAGGCTTTGAAAACAAGAACTCAACTGGAGAAGTCACACTGTATCATTTAAAGACTTACAAGCTATTGTAATCAAGAGAGTGTCGTAGTGGTGTGAAGATGATAAATCAGTGGAACAAGATAGAGACCCATGCATAGACAGGCAACTTACTTTTGACAAAGTGCAAGGTCAACTCAGTGGAGAAATGATCGTATGATAGCCCTTTAAACAAATAGTGTCAGAACATTCGAATATTTGTGCAAAACAAATGTGTGCAAAACCAAAATCAAGCAAACTGAAGAGCAAACTTCAGCCCCCAGCTGGCCCCCTAGACAAAAATTAACTTAAAATGGACCACAGACCCAAATGGAAAGCCTAAGACTATAAAAGCTTTAGAACCACTTTGCGGACTTGGGTTAGACAACAATCTCTTAGCTACAACACCAAAAAAACATGATTCATAAAGGGACGGATTGATGATTGGACTTCATACGAATTAAAGCTTCTTTTGTTCTTTGAAAGATACTGTCCAGAGAATAAAAAAGACAAGCCACAACCCGGGAGAAAATAAGTTTAAAGCGTGTATCTGATGACTTGTATCCAGAATGTACAAAGAATTCTCAAAACCCAAAATAAGAACACAAACATTGCACTCTAAAAAAAAAAAAAATGCTCAAAACAGCTTACGCCAAAGAAGATCTAGGAAGAGCAGACAGGCACATGGCAAGGTGCTCAGTATCTTTATTCGTCGGGGAAATGCAAAATGGAATCCCAGCGAGCTGCCGTCTGCATCTATTTGAAATAGCTGAAGTGAGAAAGACTCACAATACCAAGCGTTGTCAAGGATGTGGGAGAATTCGCCCAGTGCTGGTGGCCATGCCTATAAAATGGCGCCAGCACTTTGGGAAACCCTTCGGCAAGTTCTTAAGAAGTCAAACACACCCCTGCTCTATGATCCAGTCATTCCGCCCTTACATTTGCCTAAAGGAACAGAAAACTTCCATCCATACAGAGATTTGTATATCAATATCCTTGGCGGCTTTATGTGTGACCCCCACATTGGACACTACCTAAATGTGTATCAGCAAGTGACTAAAAGGACAAACTGTGATATATGTACACTGAGCAGTAAAAAGGAGCGTGCTATCGATGCACCCCACGCTACAGGGGAATCTCAAAATCAGTAAGCACCCAGGCAAACAGAGAGGCATACTGTATGAGTGCATTTGTCTAAAATTCTAGGAAATACAGACTAATGTATGGTGGCAGGAAGCAGATCGGTGTGTGTCCGGGGACAAGGTAGGACAAGGAGATGTGAGAAGGCGGGGCTGATTGCAAAGGGGACACTTTAGGGGCTAACGGATTTGTTCATTAGCCTGATTTTGTGGTGGATGCATGCATATGTCAGAACTTATCAAACGGCACCCTTTAAACATGTGCCGTTAATTGACAATTATACCTCAATAAAGCTGCTTTTGAAAAAAATGAGCCTGAGGAATGTTCCAGAAGTGAGGCCCCATCCTGCCCATAGCCTCGCTGCGGAGGTACTTGCTAACGGGTAGCTGACCCAGACTCTGAATCGCCGTCCCGGGGCTCATCAGAAGTCCCGAGGTTCTGACCTTTTACTCTCCCCCTCCTGCAAATTGGCCCCGGTCGGGGATTAGTCGGGTGGAATCCTCCCTGACCTCAGGACGGTCTGTCTGCCACTGGCAAGGGCAGCACAATAGGACCCCCACCCCCACCCCACGGACACAGACAGAGCACCTGGGTCCAGGGAGAGAGGCATCTCGAGAGCTGTGCTTCTGCCAATCTGTGAGCCGACAGACCCCATTCACAGATGTGCCCTGGGAGCCATCGAGGTTCCGCTCAGTGAAATGAATGCTCCCCCTTCACCCTGGACCTGCAGTCTTGGGGCTCCGTGCCTGGGGCCGAGGTGGGCCACCTGTCAGTGGAGAAAAGCAGGACACACGTACACATGGGTGTTTTCTATAAAAATATCAAGACTGTAAATGCCTGGGCGCAACCACGGCCGAAAGGCAGCGGGAGGGCAGAGCATTGCTCCATCTGGGTTTTAACTGTGGGCAAGTCCCCTCCCTTCCTGACCCTCAGTCCCCCACCTGCAAAACGGAAGCGAGCATTGGACTCTTGAGCCCTGAAAGAGAGCCAGCCTCTGTGATGAAGGCCGGCAGCGGGAGCCATTCCCGGCCAGTCCTCAGCGTGACTTTGGGAGCCCATCCACGGTGACTGGACCCAGCTCCGGACTCTGGACATGCGTCTGAGCCCCCGTCCCCAGTCTGCCACTAGCCCACCTGTGACCCTGAGCACCCTCCTTTCACCCCTTGGAGCCTCATTTCCCTGTCAAACTGAGAAGCTTGACCCATTGTCAAGGTTACGGGGGTTCACACAGTCCATCCCCCGTTCCAGTGGCCGGAATGACTTTTAAACCAAAGCCGTCACTGGCTGTTTGCCCTCCGCCGGACACCAGGCTTCGGGTCGCCTCTCTCTGCAACGCCAGTTCCTTCTCCGGACTTCGCAAGGGCCCAGCCCGGTGTCTGCAGTCACCCTGCTCGGGAGAGGGGCCTGGGCAAGAGAAAGGGAAGATCCAGGTGCAGCTTCCCCTTCCAGGGGGAGACTGTTTCCCTGGCAACCCTGCCGCGGCCTCGTCCTGGCCTGGGAGGCCTCACTGGTGCCTTTGCACAGACGCCCAGGATGACACTCGGCCGGCCTTGCCCTGTCCCCCCTCACCCATCTCTCAAAGGCGTGCGTTTGTCTTTTCTCCCCTCGGAATGTGTCAAACACGTTGGAACAGAATCGCTTCTAACAGGGACGTCCTCAAAGCCGTTGGGGGAGGCACAAAACACCCCACCCCCACAGCTACCCACGGGGGCCTTTTTGCATAAAAGACTCTACTCCCTTCGAGATGAGACGTGCTCCTGGGACCCCGCCTGCCCCAGCAGGAGAGACTGCCTTGGCGAGTGGATCAGATTCTAATTAGCACTAATTAGTGCCTCGGCAATCTGTGAGACAAGTCACCCTCAGAAGGATTGAAATGCTTCCCGTTGGTTCAGAACATCAGGGGAATTGCACCCCAGCCGGGGCTGCGCTGAAATCCAGGGGCATTTTCTGCCCCTTCCTTCCCTGTGGCCTTGGCCGGCCCTCCCCCCGGAGAAGCAGGCTGCGGGGAGGCTTGTGGAAGGCGGTGCTGCCCCGGGGCCGGCCCGGCTGCCCTTCACAAGGACACGGGTGCTTCGAGGGAGCATCCTTGGGGCGGCGTGGAAGAGGCAGGTGCAGGGGGGGGGGTCCTTCCTGCAGATGCCGGCCCTGCAGCTGAGGAGGGACCAGCCTGCCGTGGGGGCAGGAGCTCAGCTCCATCCCGCCCCCTCCCTGCGCTGGATCTGCACTGGGGCAGGGGGGCCCACGGGTGGCCCGAGAGAGGAGTGCTCGCTCAGGGAACTCACAGCCGGGGGTTTGGGGCCGAATGGGCCCCAGGACTTGTGGGAGAGAGCGGAGAAGCAGGGGAGGGGCTGGGGGCTGGGCAGGTGGAGGAGAGAACAGGTGCAGAGGTGGGAGCAGACGGCAGGCAGACTGTCACTGTACCATCAACGGGTCAGAGAGGGGCTGTCTCCCCACCTCCTCCTCCCCCCTCTGTGCTCTGGGGCCCGGGGCCCCAACCCACCCGTTTCCCAGACGGGGCACCCCAGGCAATAAGGACCTGCCTGAATCGCCCCGAGTCTGGGGCAGGGGGTGAACAGGGAGGGGGCGTGGCTAGAGCCCAGACTCCAAGACTGGCCCTGCCCTCTTCCCAGGACACAGGCTCCTGGTGGCCTCCTCCCCCACCCGAGGCCAGAGGGCCCTGGGCTGCTGCTTCTAAAGCCTGATTCTCTTCTGGCTTCATATTGACAGCGTTGGCTCTAGAGGTGGAATCCATCTCCGGAGCCAGTGATACATTTAGAGATCGGAAAGGGCGTTCGATGAGCCTCCAATCTTCCTCCAAAGAAGGCCACTCGCCGGCGGGCGTGGGGCTGGGCCGTCACGACAGCGCCCGGAAGGCTCCGGGCCGTCATCTCCTTGGCACCGGGCTGGTCCTCGTGAAGCAGGACGGGGCAGCCACGAGCTGACTCTGCGGTGACTGCTTAGGAGCAATGGGTGTTTGAAGTTGGGAGCAGCCTGGAGGGGACCGGGTGACGGAGGCCACAGCAGTGGGGGGCAGGCCCCTGGCCCCGGCCTCCGGCAGGCACTTGCTGTGTCCAGGCCCCAGGCTGCTTCCGGCTGGCCTGGGCGGTGGCTGAGTCCCGGAGGGACAGCGGAGGAGGCGGCTTGGGCGACGGGGAGAAGCTTTCTTCCCTCAGAACCCAGTGACACCCGTCGACCCCACCGAGGGTCTGGCACAGGCGGCGGCAGAGCTGGCCCCGTCCACTGGGCGCTCCTGCTCTCGGGGGGAGAGTTAGTGGGGCGGGAACAGGGTCAGGGGCTGGAGCGAGCTCCCCCTCCCGCCTTGCCCCCGCTCCGTGTGGGGGGAACGTTCTGGCCGCGTCCCCTGCGTTCGGGGAGGAAACTGGACAGGAGCCGCTGATCTCACTGATTTGCTAAGGATGTGGGAAGATGTTTCTCTCCTGCAAGATTTTTTTTAGAGCAGAATTTGGCCGGGCTTGGGTTTCTTCTTTCCTAATTGAATTCCATCTGTGCAGGAGAGAACAGAAAAAATACTGTTCGGCTCTGCCCGGCCCCTCCCCCTGCGCAGCTCCGACGCGGCTGAGGCGGAGAAGGGCAATTGCCTGGAAGGGCGGCCTTTCAGGCTCGTGTGAATGAGCGGGGCTGACGTGACCCCGGGTGCCTGCCCGGGGCCAGGACAGGTGGCCCCGGGACAATACCCACAGGCCCCTGGGCATCCTTCACGCCGGTGGCAGGTGCAGGCAGGGATGGGGGCAGGGCTGGGGACCACCCCGGGGACAGGACGCTGGAGGCGGCCCAGGGTCCTTGGGCGTGGGGCCCGAAGGAGGCGACCCTGTGTCTGGGGCCGTGCTGAATGCACATGCTTCCCAACCTCTTCCTGCCCCCGCCGGGGCCGCCGCAGATGGCCCGGGGGGTGGCGCTCTCTGCAGACACACGGGCTCTTGTGGAGGCTGGTGCTGCGTTTGTTTGGGTTTGGGCTTCTCATGCTGAGGCCAGTCAAGCAAGGGAGGCCTCTGCCCAAACCTGGCCCACCCGCGTCTCCCAGCGGCCCCCTCAGTGGCTGGGCCACAGGGCGGGGGGGCTCGTGGGCAGCCCCGTGAGCTTCCGCGTGCTTCCTGCCAACAGCGGCGGTGGCCGAGATACCGGCTCCAGAGAGACGGCACCAGCCCTCCTCCCCCAGGGGCTCCGTGGGGGCGTTCGCTCGTTTCTGCCTCGCCCAAGGAAACTGAGGCTCAGGGGAGCTGAGCCAGCGGCCTCCGGGGTCCGGGCTGGGGTCCGAACGCAGGCCCTGACTTTGTGCCGCCCCTCGCCTCCCTCCGCCTCTCCTGTGTCCCTGTTGCTAGCCCTGCGCTGGCACCCCCGGGTGGGGGGTCTGGACGGCCAGCTGCCGAGGCTCGGCCAGGCCCCTCCTCCCCTGGGCCAGACCTCCCTGGAGTCCGTTACCCACAACGGGGATCCGTCCGCTGAAGACTGTGGCCAGAAGTGCTGGACGGGGGAGTGGGACCCACGTGGACGGAACTGGCATGCTGGCTCCTCACCAGGACAAGCTGAGGGTCGCCCCTGCAAATGCTGGTGCGGGCGTCTGCTCCCCCCCTTCTCATCCCCCCCCTCAAGCTGCACCCGGGGGTCTCAGTAATTCGAGGAAACAACGCACACAATGGAGGCTGGCACGGGCCCCTCCCAACACGGGCCATCCTCCTCCTGACCCTGCGAGGCCCCCACCCGCTCTGGCTTTGAGAATATAGGGGGACACCCCAGCACCGGCCCTGGGGTGACCCCTTTATCTGTGTCCCTCTGCTGGGCCGATTGGTACATATCTTAGGTACGTACCTTTGTTAAACAAGGGGGCCAAGACAGCCCAAGGAGCCTGTATGGTGGGCTCAGGGCCCCAACTCTGGCCCGGGGGGTCAGACATCATCACTCTGACCAGGATTGACGCCTGAGGATGAGTATCTGTGATGTCGAATGAGGCCCCTACCCGGGGTTGGGGCGGACAGCATTGATAGAGAGGAACCTGGGGACAGAGAGGTTGACTAACTTTCCCAGGGTCACACAGCTATAAGGGACCAAGCAGGCTGGCTGCAGCAGGTAGTTGAAGGGGCCAGGGATGCCCAGGGACGAGGGCGGGAGGCCCAGGAACGGGGGTGCAGGAGACAACGCCGG
Source organism: Crocuta crocuta (assembly GCF_008692635.1). Lineage (NCBI taxonomy): Eukaryota > Metazoa > Chordata > Mammalia > Carnivora > Hyaenidae > Crocuta > Crocuta crocuta. Next base: position 5,538,496 of record NW_027529175.1, read on the forward strand.
GGCCTCGGGCCCTCAAGCTGCAGAGCCCTAGCTTTCCGGCTCCAGAGCTCAGTCCCTGTTCTCTAGACGGAGGGAGGGAGGGGGGTGCCCCGCAAAGGGGCGAGCCCCTTGACGTGGGCCCACGGTGGGGCTGGACCGCCGCTCCTCCAGCAGGCACTGCCCCCGCCCCAAGCCCACAGGTGCAGAGCAGGGCGGCAGGTCAAGGCGGCTGT
>NW_027529175.1:5538888-5539587 GCF_008692635.1 Crocuta crocuta
CACTCAGAGAGCCTGGGAGAAGGCTGGGCTCGGAGCTGGGGCGGCCAGGAAGAGCTGGGGGAGCGGACTCGGGGGGTCCCGACGCGGGGCGCCCACGTGTTCCCCCCTGCCCCCCACAAGCACAAGCGCAGGGCCGCTTGCACCGGGCCCCTCCCCCCAAGGCCTACTCCTCAGCCCCTGGACCTGCAGGGAGCTTCCCAGACACCATGCACTTGGCCCGGCCTCCCTTGCTCCCGCTGGGTGGTGAGAATAACGGTAATGGCCTTGCTGCTAATTGTCGTTGCCGCCATGATGGGCACGTGGGACGCGCTGCAGCAGGGGCTGGACGCACCTGGGCTCGCCCCCGCCACCCCTGTCCTGGTCCCCGTTCTCACCCCCAAAGCTCCTGGGCGTGCTGTGCTATGCGTGGGCCCTGGGGTCAGTCTGCACGCGTTTTCTGTGCTTGCAACCGCCCTGTCCCTATTTTACAGATGAGAAACCAAGGCACAGAGAAGGGAGGAAACTTACCCGGGGCCCCAGTGCCAGCAAGTGTCAGAGGTCAAGCTCCTGAAGAGAATTGAGAACACCTGCTGTACGAGGCATCGGGGTGGGGACCACGGGCCCAGTGCCCATCCCCGGGCAGAGTGCGCTGCGGTCAGGACGTGTGGGGGCGGCCGGGAGGGGCCTCCTCCCACCCCCCCACCCCCACCCCGGCTGCCC
>NW_027529175.1:5539592-5572684 GCF_008692635.1 Crocuta crocuta
ACTTTGCCTCAGTGAGTGACCCCCATGATGCCCCAGGTGTGTGGCACTGCCTGGACCCCCCGCCCCCCCGGGCAGAGTGGCCAACAGCCGCAGATCGCTTCCTCACCAAGCGGTGGGCACACGCCAGAGCCCGGGGCCGGCTGCTCTGTAATTTCCGATGTAGCTGGGCATGTGTGTTATCCGGTGATACTTAAATCCTAACCTTTTCAAAAGCAAACCCGAGTAAGTACATATTTGGGAACCATAATTCCAAGCTTGGAGGCGTCACTCGAGGCAGACCGGGAGCGTGGCATTGTGACCGCTGACCGGGCCCTCCGTGTCCTTGGGTTTGACAACATCTACATCTGTCCGGAGGGAGTTCCTGATGCCACTGCCTGTCTGGCCCGAGGTCCAGCCACGCCCTCTTTATGGCAGCGGCCGGCGGGACGCCTGAAGCGCAGCTTTGAGAGCACCGCCTGCTCTTGGTCACAACCAGGTCACCGGGGCCAAACGCCGCGGGACGCGGGTGACATGCGCCTCCATCCTCCACGAGCGCAGAGGTGCTAGATGCCCGAGGACCCGCGCCGTTCAAGGTTCAAGCGAGAGCAGCCGGAGCCAGCAGCTGGGGTCCTGGGGATGCTGGAGCCTAAGCCTTAGCGAGAGCCTGGGGTCCTGTGGGGACCACAGCGGGAGGTCCTCGCTCTACAGAGCCGTGTGGGGACGCAGCTGCCTTCTGTGGGCAATGGGGAGCTATGGGAGGTGTTTGAGGAAGCAAAAGGTATTTTGGGAAAAGTAAAAACAACTGTAAATCCTAGCAGCCAACATGAATGGTCCTACTCTTATCAGACGCCGTGGAGGTCAAGGCCATGGCCCCCGAGCCATATTACCCCCGAGACCCCAAGTGAGGCGGGCAGGGCAGTGGGCATCAGCAGCCTCTGGAAAGGTACATTAACCTGATCTTCGGTGCCGGCCCAGCTCCAGCCGTGGTGACACGGGCGCCCCTTGGGTTTCCCTTCCGGCCCAACCCTAGTGGGGTCTGAGCACCCCTCCCCCCGCCTCCCTGGACCCAGCCGGCCGCGTCTGCCCGACACAGGATCCTACACTGGCGCCGTCTACTCGGTGGGGCCTGTGGGCGCCTGGGGGGCTCCTACGACCTGACCCCCTCCAGTCCCCACCCCCCCAGAGCAGGATGGACATCTTGCTGGGGGTGCACCTCTCTGATCAAGCCTCTGGAGCCCCCTTCTGTGAAGGGGTGAGCAGGGCCCCTGGTCCCCTACAAGGGAGACTTGGGGACCCGGGGACACGGCCGAGGACAGCATCAGGCAGGGAGATGACACCGCCATCCACAGCCCTGCTCCCCGCAGCTCCTCGGCCCCCGACCCTCTGCTCAGGTGCCCCCTCCATGTCACCCACTCCGTCCTCGGTGCTGCCACCTGCGTCGCACCTGACTGAACCCCGGGGTCTGGGGCCGGCGGCGTCTCCCTGTCGTCGGGGAGGCCTGCCCAGGGCTTGGGGGGAGCCCTGCGGTGACCCCCGCCCGGGGTCGGATTCTGCTGACTGGGACGCTCACAGACGCCAGCGCCCAGGGGCCAGGGAACAAAGGCCGGGCCGGCGCTGACCAGCGGTGACTGAGCATTGCCGGACGCTTGCGTGCCCTCTGCAAACACATCAGAGGGCTTTCTGGAGATTTACACGCCCTCCGCCCTCGTGATCCACGACACACATGCCATTCCCAGGTGGCTTCCCAGGGAAATGCCATTCCCAGGTGGCTTCTCAGTGCCCCGTAGCGGGTCCCAGCCCCCGGGGAGCCCAGCCCCCTGCCCACCTCGAAGGGGCAGAGAGGGCCCAGCTCACCGAGAGGCACGCAGTCCAGCCGCCTCCTCGCCCAGGGCACTCCCCTTGCCCCCCAGCACGTGTGGACCAGTGTGTCTGCCCACGCTGCCCAGGAGGGGGAGGGGCTGGAAGAGAAGAGGCGGGCGCAGAGGACCCTGGAGCCCGCCTCCCCCAGGGGCCTCAGGCAGTCTGTGCCCCTGCTCAGTAGCACCCCCCTCCGGCCCCACCTACGCCCCACTGTCGTTCCTGCCTCCTCCCCTCGCGGCCCGCCGCGTGCGGTCCCTCCTCCGGCCCTCGCTCATGCTGGCTCTGCTCCTGAGCTTCCCTCTCTCCAGTCCACCAGGCCGACGTGCCCAACGTGTTCATTCTGCACAGTCAGCACAAATGCTTCCTTCTCCACGAAGCCCTCCCGGACTAAACCCCAGTCCAGCGAGCCAGGGGCTCAGGGCTGGTCAGGCTTTGCAGCTACAGTCCCACAGCCATCCCTTGGGGCACCGTCTCCCCCGCTGGTGTGCGCTCCCAAGGACAGGGGCATGCGCTCGTCACGTCAGGGTCCTTAGCTCTGAGCCCAGGGCCTGGTGGGTTGCAGGACCTTGGTCAGTGTTTGCGGAGGCCCGTTGGGATCTCCGGAGTCCGTAAGGAGGCCTGGATGCTGGGGTCCCGCCCCCCGCCTCCGCATAGAAGGTGTTTCTGACACCCTCGGCCAGGTCGCTGAAGGTTCCAGACTGTTCAGAGAGCAGCTTCGTTCACTGAGCACCTGCTACAGTAGGGGATTTGTATAAATGACCTCATTTCTTGAAGTTCGAATCAGGCTTGTAGAGTTAGTTCATCACTGTCAATTTCCAGGTGGGGAAACTGAGGCTTGGACGGGGGTCGGGGGGGGTGTGGGACCCGAGCCCGGGGCTGCCTGAGGCCGGCATGCCAGGGTCTGGGTCACAGGGCCCATCGAACGGAGGACACAGCTGGCTGGCCACCTTCTCCTCTCGGCTCCGGGACCTGAGCTCAGAGCCGCTGACACGCGTGCGCACGTGCTCATGCGAGCACACAGCACGGATGCACACGCGTGTGCACATGCCTGGGTTCCCGACCTTCGAGTGCCCGCCGGGCCCCTGCTGCTGTCCTCCAGGCGGCCCCCAGGCCTCGGCCAGGTCTTTAGTCACATCCTGGCGGAAGATCGCGGCCGAGGCCTGGTGGCCGGGGCTGGGCGGGGGCCCCGGGCGGCCTCCCCGGGCACCACCTGATGGGGGTGGGTCAGCCAAGTTGCTTCCTCATCAGAAACGCGCCCGCCCCGCTGGGGCAGAGCCAGGCCTGTCGGCAGCAGGCCGGGCCCCTGCGGCTGTTTTTCATACTCCCACGGACGCCACACGCTCTTGGCCAACAGCAAAGCTGATGGGACCCAGATGGGAGCCGGGCCGGCCCCGGAGGGCGGTGTGGACCGTGGTGAGCCCCGGGGGCCCCACCTCCTGGCTCGGGGGCCCAGCGCTGCCCCAGGGAGGATGACGCTGACCCTGGCCAAGGCCCAGGTGCCTTCCCGGCAGGCCTCGCACGGGGGTCCGGGTGTGCCGCGCGGCTCCGCACACGTGCTCCGCGTTGGGTGAGCCTGCCTCACCCGCGGGGACGGCGCGGTGCTCCCTGGGGAAGGCTGGGGGGCCTGGGGCTCAGCCGCGGGCTGGGGGCAGTCCAGGTGCCGCCGGGCATGGTGGGGAGAGCCCCCCCATCCTAGGCCTGGCTCTGAGACTCCTGGTCCCTGGGCCTCGGTTTCGCTGGGTGTGAGTGGGACAAAACCCACCCACCCCGCAGTTTTGAAGATTAAAAGATGAAATCGTTGCGGGTGAGGAGGCGCACCAGGCCTGGCGGTTCAGGCCCTGATACCCAGGCCTTATTCGACCAGCATCTGGACCCCCACCCGGCACAGCCCCCTTCCAGCTCAGCCAGGGGAACCCCCGCTGTGGCCGCCCCTGCTCCTCACCGGGACCGAATGCAGTCTCGAGCCTTCCACGCCACGCCCACTGTCCCGCCCGACCACTGGCCTCCCTCCTTCCTCACGGAGGCGGCCTCAGGGAAATTCTCTACAGCACAGGCTTGAGCCCACCGCCCCCTCCCCCGTGCTCATTTCCGGTCAAAACGCCCCCTCCCACATCTGTGACGCCAGTGCTCGTGGGCACCCCCTGCCCTCGAGGTCCGTGGCCTGAAGGGGAGCAGCTTCAGTGCCCTCGGACCGCCGTCCAGGGGCCGCACGGAGGCAGCCCGCCTGGGCACCCCCTCCGCCCGCCCTTCCCTGCACCTCAGGCCTTGTGCTGAGTCTCGCAGGCCAGGCCGTCAGCCTGTGATTGCTCCTTGGTCCCCGTGAACAGAGGGGTGAGGACCAAGGGCTTCCAGCCCCATGGGGTCCCTGTAGGCCTCCGCTGGGGGGTTATGTGGGCAGGTGGGGGGGGCCTGGCGGCCCCAAGGGCTGGCCCCAGGACACGGAGGGCCACCAGCNTCTTTCTGTGCCGGACCATGGAAAAGTCCGTGTCAGCGCCCGCCTTTGTCTGGCCCTGCCCGCCACCGCTGTTCTCAGGACTGGACAAAGCCGGCCCGTTCACAGCCACCCGGGCGGATGGAGCGATTCAGTGTTTGGATAATTCAACCACAAAAAGCATGTGGCCCTTTCGCCTCCATCAGCTGGACTGGGCGCCCCCGCCCTGGAGAGAAAATTCCCACAGGCCCCAAGGCAGGCGCAAGCCCTGGAAAAATAGCGGCTTTGGCCTCTGACACCCCCTGTCCAAATCCCGGCGCTGGCTCTGAGGCCCGGGGCGCATTACCGCCGCTCGGAGCCTTGAGTCCCCATCCTCCCCCCCGACACACACACACACAGGGCCCTCTGCACCCAGCGCCCAGCAGACAGCACGAGAGTGCCGGGCACGCATGCGTGGGAGCAGAGCAGGCACGCTGGGACGCGTGCAGTCATCAGGCTGCTGGGGGGAGAGAGCAAGGGAGCCGCCCACTAGGCCCCAGAGGGTTAGAGCCTCCCTCAGCCATGACCCCATCAGACCTCAGACCAGCTGCCAGCCGCAAGACCAGGCGCTCCCGCTGCTCGGACCCCAGCCCTCCCCGTCCCGGGGAGGAAGCCCCCTTCCTTCCAAAGGCTGAGACCAAAACCCTGGGCGCCCCCCACCCCCACGCCTCCTTTTCCTCTTGACCCCACACTCCATCCATCAGCGAGTCCTGTCGGCTCGGCCTTCTACACATGTCTGGACACCCCCAGCCTCACGCCCCGTCACAGGGTCTCAGCCGCCCCCATCTCTCCCTGGTGGCTCCACACTCCTTCCTCGCGGCCCTCGGGTCCCCCACCCTCTGCTAGCAGGCAGTGCTCACGACCCTCGCCTGGGGCCCCGGGACCCCCACTCGGCTCCTGGAGCAGCAGTTCCGGGAGGCACCTGCTCCTTGTGGTCGAGGGACGTCGGGGAGTAGGGGCCTCTCCCAGCGACACGTGGGGGCCCCCCGGGTGCCCCGCTTGATCTCCTCACTGCAGTGTCCCGTCTATAACGTGGTCACGGGCCCCTCTGCCTCCTCACAGGCTGGGCCCCAGCTGCCCCTGTCACTGCACCCCTGGGTGTGACCGTCCCATGGGGGGCTGTCCACAGAGCCCACTGCTGCCCTTGCTCCTGGAAGGGCCGTCCCGGGGCCCCAGGGCCTGACCACCCTAGAGACCCCGTCAGCCACACAAAACCCAGGAGCCGCGCTGGCCCTGCAGAGGCCCCGGGCCCCTGGCAGCGGCCTCCCTGGGCGGCGGGGGGCCGGGCTCTCCTGCCTGCTCGCGGGGCTCCCGTCGGGGCCGGGCCTGGGCAGCTGTGGCCTCGGGCTCCGCCCGGAGCAGGGGCGGGGGGGGCTGGCAGGGGGTCAGAAGTGGAGTGAGCAGCGCCTGGCCGGCAGACCCACCCAGGACCCCGTCAGGAACCCCATCTGTCCTTGTACGAGTGGAGAAACTGAGGCGGGGGGAAGGGACCAGCTGGAGGCTGAACAGGCAGGGGGCAGCTNCTGAGCAGGCAGGCGGCTGCTCCCCGTGGCTGACAAAGCCGGCAGCTGCCCCGCGGGCCAGGCACCCCAGGCCACACCCGCTGCTCAAGGAGCGCTCGCTGCAAAAGCGTGTAATGCAGGGATTGCCCAGTGATTCCCAAACTGTGCTCCGTGGAACCCCACAAGGCATGAAAGCTGGACCACAAAAGAGCTCAGGGGTCAACGGAGGTTTAGGAAATAACGCGTGGAGCTCTGCCGTGGGCGTGGAGCTGTGGCGGTGGCATGTCAGGCTGTGGGAGACGTGGCTTTGCCGCTGGGCCACCCCCAGGGAGCCGCCACCCCTGCCGTGGCTCTGCCGGCCTCTGAGCCCCACACAGCCCTGCGGCTGTGTCCTTGGTCTCCCTACTCCAGACAAGTGTGGCCAGACCCCGGGCTCAGTCCCTTGCTCCCCGGCACCCACTGGCTCGGAGCCTCAGTTCCCCGCCCCCATCCCCAGGACCGTGGGCGACTAGGAGCCACTGAAAGAGGCCCAGGGACCTGTACGGGTCGGCTTCTCAGTCTGGTCCCCAGGGCCACCCGGGACCGGGCAGGGTATCCAGGCCCCTCAGCAGCAGCAGCCTGTGCGTCCAGAAGTCGGGTCGGGTCGGGGGGAATCCGGGGGCAGAGGCTGCGGTCCCACAGGCACGTGGGGGGCTGGCCATCCCTGCTCCCGGGACATGGCCGACGGATCACCAACAGACAAGTCCAGAGCAGGCGCTTCTGCCTCTTGGATACAATCCAGTAAAGCTTTCAGAAGTCCGTCCTCACGAGGGGACTCCAGGGTGTGGCTGCGAATGCCCTCGTAAGTTCAGCGAGCCGTTCAGCACGGAGGGCGCCTGGGGGCTCAGTCGGCTGCGCGTCCGACTTTAGCTCGGGTCATGATCTCACGGTTTGTGGATTCAAGCCCCGCATTGGGTTCTATGCTGATGGCTCACAACCTGGAGCCTGCTTCGGATGCTGTGTGTGTGTGTGTCTCTCTCTCTGCCCCTCCCCAACTTGTGTTCTGTCTCTCTCTCTCAATAAATTAACATAAAACACTAAAAAACAAAAAAGAAGTTTGGCATGCAGACAAAACCGTTGGTCTTTGCGGGGATGACAGTAGTATGGACTCTGGCGGGAAAAGCGATGTTCCGGGTATGCTCACGAACCCACGGAGTGGCCATGTGCTTGGCCCTGACACACGCAGAACTCGTAATTGCAAAGCTGCACTCAGGTTTTCGTGCCCAGGTGAGGGCCGAAGGGCCACGTTTCTGCAGCAACGCAGCGTCACCACACAGACGTGCCCCAGCCGTGGCGCCCACGCTTCCTGCTGTCCCTCGGCCCTTCGGCCCTGGGGCGCTGCCTTCCGCATCAACCCAGGAGGCCGGCAGTGTTCACGTGTTTGTGGAAGGGAGCTCTCTAACTTCCGCTTGCCGTGCATGGAAAATCTGCTAGAAACTCTTTCAGCAAATATTTCAGCAAAAGGAGCATCGAGGAACTTCAGCACTGGAAGCCTTTCCGGGACGGCAAGGACTGGAAATGCAGCTTGCAAAGCAGAAGGCTTTCAAATCCACCCCACGGAAGCAGGTCAGGAGCAAGGAGGGGTCCCGGCGGCTGGGGAGACACCGAAGGTGACGAGAAGTTCAATGATTGTCGCTGAGTTGCCTTCACTGGGGTAGCACCTGCTGGTGGAGTCTTGCACTGATCTGGTAACTGTGTGTTCAGGATCAGCAGGGCACCTGGGTGGCTCAGTGGTGTCTGACGTCGGATCAGGTCATGATCTCATGGCTCGTGGGTTCGAGCCCCATGTGGGGCTCTGTGCTGACAGCTCGGAGCCTGGAACTGCTTCGGATTCTGTGTCTCCCTTTCTCTCTGCCCCTCCCCCACTGGTGCTCTGTCTCTCTCTGTCTCAAAAATAAATAAAAACAAACCAAAGAATCATAGAGATAACTTTTTTTGATGAGATTTGTCTTTTACTGCTTCTTTTATTGTTGAATATTTGCACCCAGAACGGAGGCCAAAAGACAGTGCCTGTGAGGGAATTTGGGGAAAATGTTTCCACATTTCAGTGCAACAGATTAGAATGAGTACTCCGTCCATTGATAGGTTTGCTCGGAGCTCACCAGGCACCCCGGCCCGCAGGGAGGGGACCCTTTCAATTAAAATAGCATCATCTGGAGAGCCTGGGGGCTCAGTGGGTTAAGCGTCTGACTTCCGCTCAGGTCAATGATCTCACAGTTCATGAGTTCGAGCCCCGCGTTGGGCTCTGTGCTGTCAGCTCGGAGCCTGGAGCTGCTTCAGATTCTGTGTCTCCCTCTCTCTCTCTGCCCTTCCCGGGCTACCACTCTGTCTCTCTCTGTCTCTTAAAAATGAACAAAAACATTAAATATAAAATAAAATAGCATCATCCACAGAGAAGCATCTAAGGTGCCAACACATTCACATTTGGGGATCATTATAGGCAACTTTGAAGGTTACAGGAAAATTGATTGAAATTAACCCTAAAAATGATTATACCTTATTAAACAAACAACACACACACACACACACACACACACACACACACACACGCTGTGCAAATAAAAACCAGGACAAGTGGACCGAAAAGGACTCAAAGACGTGCGTGTGATGGAGAATCCACATTGTATGGACATTATGTTTTAATGTCCAGGTAGCCAGTGTCCAGGGCAGGCTCATCTTTTCAATGTCCCTTCATGTGCGAGGATGTAATTTGCTTTAATTGTTTCAGAAATAATTGTATTGTTTTTTGAAAGTTTCTGAATATAACTATTTTGTAAGTCCAAAACTGATTTGTTGGTCAATAAATAAATATTCAATCCACTGATAGTTTATTTTTTAAAGTTTATTTATTTATTTTGAGAGTGGGGAGGGAGCAGGGGGGAGAGAGAGAGAGAGAGACAGAGGGAGGGGGAATCCCAAGCAGGCTCCACACTGTCAGCACAGAGTCAGGTGCGAGGCTCGATCTCATGAACCGCGAGATCATGACCTGAGCTGAAATCGAGTCGGATGCTTAACCGACTGAGCCACCCAGGCGCCCCTCGAGCAAATAATAGTTTAAATAATTTTCAGTGCCTCCGCCCTTCAGTCTCCAAAGCCACCCTGTTCAGACAATAAATCATTCATTCAGCTACTCTAACTCCCCTGCGCAGGGACCCAGCGCCCCCGTCCGTCCCTCACTGGGCCTGGGGTCTGTGTGGTTCCCCCCCGGATCCCCGCCCCTCCTCCGGGGCCTCCGTCCCCTCCCTGGGGTCTGCATCTGGACTGTGCACAGCACTGTGCCGTCTGCATCTGCTCCTGGCATTGCCCAGAGCCGGCATGCGGGGTCCCATAATCCCCCAAACAGCACCGGGGTGACGCCCCAAATCCCCAGCGCACGTGCGCATCCGCTGTGAGGCTATCAGACAGCTTCGTCTTCCCAGGCCAGCGTCACCCGCATTTACCGCCCCAGCCCTGACCCTCCGGCTTTGTACTGTTGACTTTGTGCTGTTGGCCCGCCAGGCCTGTGGCTTACCATCCAGGGTTGAGTGAGCTATTCAAAGTCATAGAGGGAGGGAGGAGTGGAGCCGGGATCTGAACCAGCGGGAGCTCCAGAACTCTGCCCTGCGGTTACCATGGAGACGTGAGCACCCAGGGCCAGGCCCAGCTGCCCCGGGCACACACCATACACCCCTGCGCCCCGCAGGCCCCCCCAGAAGGACATGACTCACCGGCAAGGGGCTCCTGGGGGGTCGGGTGTCTCCCGGGTGCACCAGGCCCTTGGAGAGGATCCAGCCCAGCCCTTGTTCTGGAAAGGGGTGCAACATATAAACCAGCACCACCCCCCCGGGGGGCAAGGGCCCTCCAACCGGCCCACCTGGGCTTCCTCCGTCAGCTCCTTCCTGCCTCCTCTTGACTTAAACTTCTGCTCCACCATCACTTCCTATAGGAGCCACCGGCGGCCCCTGGGTCTCCCTCATCAGACAGGAAAGAGGAAGAGCTTTCTGGAGGAGGTGAGTAGGAGTCAGACAAAAGAGGCAAGGGCCTGGCAGCGGGGAGAGCGGAGGGTCAGGAATGGGTGGGGGCAGAGAGCTGCGGATTGTGCAACACTGAGGTCAGAAGCTTCTCTCCCTACCTGGGTCTAGGAGGGGGAGCTCCTCTGAGAGACACAGGGGAGAAGCTTCCGCCATCCCGCTGGCCTTGACCCCGCCCACACCCCCGTCTCCTAGAACGCTGAACTCAGCCCCCAAGGCCCAGGGAAGGTTTCCATCTGGCCAAGAGAGGGGCCAGGAGAAAATCTCACCCAGACCCAGGATATAGATAAGGCTTATCAGGCCGGCCAGGGTGCCGGGGCCACGGCCACACAGCCGTCAGGACAGGCCAGACCAAGTACCGGCCGGCTCATGCACTCTCATCTCGCGTGGGCCACCGAGGTCACGGGGCAGGCCCAGGCAGCCCCTGGGAGCCACAGGTTGGCGAGAGTGCTGAGCCGGGCTCCTGAGGCCCTGTCCTTCGCGCTTGGCCTCTCACCCTGGGACTGCCTCCGTAGCCCGTCAGTGGCTGGGGCGCCAGGGGACATCGGTGCATGACTGGCCAGGGTGCGGATCGCAGGGTCCTGTCCAGCTAAATCCTGGGAAGAGCTGTTTCCTCCCACAGAGGGAAACTGAGGCCCAGAGAGAAGCGACTGGCTTGCCGGAGACCACGGGAGGGCAGCCACTTAACCAGGGGGCACCCCCATCCCCAGGGACCACGGAGGAGGCCTGGCCACGGCCCTGTGTCGAGGGGTGGGGGGCACGGGGGGGGAGGGAGTGAGGGGGGAGGTGAGGCCAGGTCTTCCACTGAGGGAGGCCCACGTCTGACCAGACCACAGCCCTCCACGGGCTCCGCTGGGCCTGGCGTCAGAGGACGCGGTGGGGGAGGGGAGGGTGCAGCTTCTTGGAGCAGCTGATGGAACAGGCACCTGGATCGCTCAACTCGTACCCACAACACTCGACAGTGTCCTCCTTCGGAACCTGGGTTGACTCCTTCTGCCTGACAGTGGCCCCGCTGTGTGCTGTCCCGCCCTGGGGGATAGGGGGGCTCCTCCGTGGGCCAGGCTGTCCAGTCACCGAGAGCCCGCTGGTCCTGACATTCAGGGACGTGGCCGGGTACCGCTTCCTCAGAAGGGGCCATGGGGACCACTCACCTACCCTGCGTCCAGCACCCTCCAGTGGGTCCATGTGGCGCGCCGGCCTCTGCTGGGTAGCTTTCTCCCAAACGAGGCAACAGATGTCCCGAGAGGGGCCTGTAAACGATAGAGAATCTGAGAGGCCCATCACCAGGATGATGTCCTCCAAACTGCCCTCCTCCAAGCCCCGGAACCCTCCGTGGCTCCCAAGTGCCCAGAGCACAGAGGCCAAAGTCCCAGGCCTGAAGTTCCAGAACTGGCAGGATGTACCCCTTCTGCTTTCTCCAGTCTTATTCTCTGAAATGCCCCTAACGAAGCACCCAGCAGGCGCTGGGACACCCAGGCCCCCGCCCCGGGGGTGGGAACGTTTGCCTCAGGGGACACTCGGGCCAGGCTGGGGGCCAGAGGCACATGACTGTCTAGAGTTGGGCAATGGGGGCTCACAGGCTGATGAGGGCTCCAGGCCCAAGAGGAGAACACAGGCCCCAGTGGGGGAAGGCCCCACAGAGGCCCTCAGGTCCCCCATCAGAGTCAGGGTCAAGGTCGTGAGATGGAGCTAGGGGCTTGAAGCTCAGCCTTCACCACCCCTGTCCGGCCAAGCAGCTCTCGCCAGAGCTCGGGGCCTCAGACGCCTCGTCCAGACGTGGGGGAGGACACCCCGGTGCCCCGCAGACCTGCTGGATCTTCTTGAAGGAAATGAACAGAAGCCTCGGTGGGAGGCAGGTGAGGGTAGTTGGCCAGTCGATCCCGGAACCGAGCGGCTCAGGTGCCCTCAGGGCCGCGTGCTGTTGGCACGGCACAGGCCCCGGGGCAGACGGGCCGCGCTCGAGCTCCAGCTGCTCTTAACTTTCACAGGTCTGGCTGGCACTTTACAGTTTTCAAGGGGCCTCCCTCCCTCCCTGGGAGCCAGGGAGCTGTAGTGATTGCTCACGTCCCTCAGACGTCCGATCGCAGGTGAGGAAACAAGAGCTCCAAGAAAGGAGTGAGCTGCCCAAGGCCCCGTGGGGACTGGGTCCCCTCCCCCACCCCAGCCCCACAGACCTTCCTGGGAAGTNGCATGCTTTAGTGGCTCTGCTTCTCTCTCAGGTTCCAACACCTCAGTAGTTGCCCTACTGAATTGTTGGTCTACTTTCCTAAGAGCACAGTTCTTAGACTTCAGGCCTGAAGGCAGGCATCTCTGCCCCCAGGCCTGGTCTGGCTGACGAAATGGTTAATAGTCAAACGACAGCAAGGAGTTCCCACCTCCCCTACCCCCACCCCACGCACACACACTGGCCGCAAGCCCACGGCAATGACCTCCCTTCCCTGCCCATCCTGCCAGCCACAGGCCCGCTGGGGCCTAGAAGTCACTGCCAGGGACCATGCGGCCAGAAGAGGAGACACCCCAAACAGCGGGCCGGCCTCAGGCAGCTGCCTACCGTGACGTCTNCCACTCACTCCCTGTCTCTGTCTCTTTCAAAAAAATAAATAAACAGAAAAAAATACACAATACCCAACACTGTAAAGCTACAGTGATCAAGACAGCGTGCTGGGGGAGGGGAAGAGCAAACAGATCAATGGAGACTTTGGAAATAGGAAATAGGGCCACGTAAATCTAGTCACTGACCTTGAAGGAGCACAGACGGCACGATGGAGCAAAGACAGGCTCTTTGACAACGGCGCTGTGGACCCCCCAGACACCACATGCAGAACAATGAATCTACACACGGACCTCCCGTATTCACGAAAGTTAAGTCAAAGCGGATCATAGACCTAAAATGCAAAACTTTGTATAAAGCTCCTAGAAGATCACGGAGGAAGAAGCCTAGACGACCTTGGTTTGGTGAGGGCATTTGAGACTCGAGCCACAGGCACGACCCGTGAAGGAAATAATTGATGAGCCGGACAGCGTTACAGTTAGAACCTTCTGATCCATGAGAGATGCTGCAAAGAGCGTTAGAAGATAAACCACAGACGGAGAGAAAATGTTTGCAGCACACGTCTGATGAAGGGCCACTGTCCTAAGTACACAAAGAACTCATAAAAGTCAGGAAGAAAAACAACCCAATTACAAAATGGGCAAAAGATCTGAAAAGATACCTCACCAAAGATGGAAAATAACATATGAAGGGGCTTATTTTAACCCTATTTATGACAAACGGGCACATGATAAGATGCTACACGTGCTGTGTCATCAGGGAATCGCAAATGGGGACAAGCCACTGCCACACACCCGTGAGAACGGTACAAAGTCCAGAACCCGGACAGCACACAGTGCTGGCGAGGACGCAGAGCCGCAGAAACATTCGGCCACGGCCGCTGGGAGCTCAGGATGGTGTGGCCACTTCGGAGAACCTTGTGGTGGCTTCTTACCAAACTACTCATGCTCTTCACACGGCCCAGTAATTCCTGTCCTCGGCATTTACTCAATGGAGTGGAAAGCTTATGTCCACATAAAAACCAGCCCATGGATGTTTCTAGAAGCTTTATTCACAATTGCCAAAACTTGGAAGCAACCAGGATATCCCCCAGCAGATAAGCTGGTAAAGAGACACTCAAGACCACGGACTATTTCTCAGCACTGACAAGAAATGAGCTATCAAGCCATGAATAGACATACAGGAATCGTAAGTGTGTGTAGCTAAGTGAAAGATGACCATGGACAAGACTCCACACCATGTGATTCCAGCTCCGTCCCATTCTGGAAAAGGCAGAGCTATGGACACATAAAGGATCGGTGCTTGGCAGCAATGGGGAGGGAAGAAATAAACAAAGTAGAACACCAAGGATTTTGAGGGCCATGAAAATACACTGTGTGATGCTATAATGGTGGACAGGTGTCACTGAACATTGTCTACACCCGTAGAATGTACCCCATCAAGCATGAACTCTAATGTCACCTACAGACGTTATGAACAACTACATACCACCATCCGCACGTCAGTTGTGACAAATAGATGTTTAGAGTAGGAGTGGGGAGGGCGGTATATGGGAACTCTGTACTTCCCCCTCAATTTTTTTATAAGACTGCTCTATTTTTTTTAAATGTTTTATTTTCTTTTTTTAAAATTTTTTTTTAATGTTTTATTTATTTCTAGGAGAGAGAGAGAGAGAGACAGCGTGAGCAGGGGAGGGTCAGAGAGAGAGGGAGTCACAGAATCTGAAATAGCCTACAGGCTCTGAGCTGGGCGTCAGCACAGAGCCCGACGCGGGGCTCGAACCCACGAACCGCGAGATCATGACCTAAGCGAAAGTCGGACGCTTAACCGACTAAGCCACCCAGGAGCCCCTAAATGTTTTATTTTCTGAGAGAGAGAGAGCGAGAGAGAGGGAGACAGTGTGAGCAGGGGAGGGTCAGAGAGAGAGGGAGACACAGAATCTGAAACAGGCTCCAGGCTCTGAGCTGTCAGCACAGAGCCCGACGCGGGGCTCGAACCCACGAACTGTGATATCATGACCTGAGCCGAAGTCAGAGGCTTAACCGACTGAGCCACCCAGGTGCCCTGTAAAAGACTGCTCTAAAAAAGTCTATTTTTTTAGAGTATCACATGAGTTACAACCAACAGTGTGCATCCCTGTACATACTCCTACACAGTCTTTGGTTTTTTGTTTTTCGTTTTGTTTTGTTTTGCTTTTTTACAAACACAAGTTTGAACAAAGCAGCCAGACGGCTTTGTGTGACCCATTCATGTGAGGTATAAACCAGGCAAGACGAACCCACGGCCGTGGGAGTGAGGAGCGCGGCCCCTGGGGTAGGACAGCGGCCAGAAGTGGATTGAGAGGCTTCTGGGAGCTGGCCGGGTTCTGTTTCTGATCTTGTGCTGGTTACGTGCAGGGTTGGGTTTGTGAAAACCCGTCGAGCTGTATACGTCTGTGTCCACTTTCCTGTGGGTTATACTTCATTAGAAAGTTCCAGAAAAAATAGTGCTTGCGGCAGAAAACTGGAAATCCCAGAAAAGGAGAAGGAAGATGGCCCCTATTGTCCATACTCTGCCCACTTGGGGCCGGGGGGGGGTCCTCAGCCCGAGGCTGCAGACAACACTCTCCCCTGCACCCAACTCCCACTTGCTCCTGGGCTGGGCAGGGGTCTCCCTCCTCCTTGGGGGCTGAGCCCTGGGCCTGCCAGGAAGAGGGCCCGGAGAGCTCGAGAGGGCCATTGCGGGTAAATCGCTGCATCTTGGAAGAAAGATGTTCTCTTGGTTCAGGAAGTACCCCCTTGATGCCGTCTTGCAGGTCCCAGAAGCCAGAAGACCATCCCTGCCTCCAAAGGGTCCCCGGGTTGGTGGCCCCCCAGCCAGGATCTGGGTGTTGAGGGGCGGGGATGCCCAGGAATGCTCTGGGACAGGTACTTAAGCTTCCCCCCACCACCCACGCTGGGCACCACCCCGTGTCGGCTCCGAGCGATCCCCAGGGCGCCCCACGGCTTCCAGAGGCGGTAGCAGGGCGGGGGCCTGGGCCAGGGCTGGGGCCGGGCCGGTGACATCATGAATCGAGCTTTGCCAGTTCCTTCCCGACCTCGGAAACCCCAACATCCCGCTCCAGGAACTGGCCTGTGGAATTGGCTTTGGCTGGCCGCCCCGGGAGTGTGGCGGGGAGGCCCCACGCGCCCCCCCAGCGGCTTGCCCTTGAGGTCCCCCCCTTTCCTTCAGGGGCTCCCAGGAAGCCTGCAGCAGTGTGAGAACCAGCAAGGTCAGCTTCCTCCATCCCCGCCCCCACCCCACCCCCTTAACTGCAAGAAAAATAAACAGCTGTCCCCCTCTCTCCGCAACTGGAAACCCCACCGCAGCCCAGGCCTCAGACCAAGCTGTGGGGCTGACTCACTGGGCGTCGGGGCGGGGGCAGCCAGAAGGGGCTCAGGGCTGCCCCGAGGAGCCCCTCTATGACCTCAGGCCGGACCCCGCCCTATCTGGGCCCCACACTCTTCACCGAGCGGCGGAGGGGGGACTGGGTGCGCGCTGCGCGCTGCTCTCCCACAGCTCAGCGTGTGACCACCGGTCCTGACCTCTCTCGGCCTCAGTGCCTCATCGGCTAAACCAGATGCTGGCCTGGGCACCTCTCACCCTGACCACGGCTGTGGGCAGTGATGGCAGTGGCTGTGGCTTGGGGGGTCCACCCAGGGGCCACAGCCAGGGAGAGGCTTCACATGGACCGTTTCAGACCGATTTTAACAAAGGCCTCCCAGGGAGCCTCGCCCCGTCTGGGGTCTGGTGATCCTGAAGGTCTGGCCCTGGCTTGGGGGGGGGCTGCCTCCCCCTCCCATCAGCCTTCTCTCCCTTTCTCCCTCCTCCCTTCTTGCTTTCTCGCTGATCACCTTTCCATTTCTCCAAGCCAGCTCCTTCCCGTGGACGGAGGGCCTGGGTAGGAAGGCAGCCCTTTCTCCCTGGCCTGGGCTGGGGTTGGGGCTGGTGAGGGAAGCCCGGGGCGCCCCCCAGCTCCTCACTTACAACCTGCGCCAGAGCCTTGCCAGGGGCCTGGGAGTCCTCAAGTGCCCTCTGTGCGCTGGGCCTGGGCTGGACCACGGCCTGGGGACAGGTAAGGACAGGGATGAGCTGCAGAGAGATTCAGAGTTCCGGGACCTGCCGTAAGGGGCATGTGGGCCGGCGCCTCGTAGGAGAAGCTGGTTTCAGGAGCGGCTCTGCCAGGAAGACCTCGGGGTGGGGGGAGAGTTCCCGGGGGGGAGGGGGCCTGCCAGCCAGAGGCGTCAGCCCAGGCAGAGGTTCAAAGGTGTGTTGTGGCCAGAATGGGCCACAGCAAAGCGTGCCTGCCCAGGGCCGCGGGGGCTCCAGGAACCCCGGCCAGGGCTCCTCCGCGGGCTCACCCAGAGAAGACGCCGAGGGAGGGGCCGGGAGGCCAGCGGAGGGCCTGGGAGGGCGGGGGCGGATCAGAGGCCACCGGAGTCCCCGCTGGGTTCCCACACCGGACAGTGGGGCAGGTGTGGCCTCAGGGTCAGCGAGCTGCGGGAGGCTGGGGAAAGCCCGGGTGTCTGGCCCCGGGAGGCAGGCGGGCTAGAGCCTCAACCAATTAACCTGCAATCGCCCAGGGAGATGCTAAGGGGATTTGCCTTTTGTCTGGCTAATTATTCTGCAACTACACTTTTCCTTTCCTGGGGAGCTCAGGCCCTTTGCAGAGCTTTAATTAAAAGGGAGCCGCTTTCTCAATTACCCCAAGGGCAGGGTGACCGGTGAAAACCCCAGAGGTCGCCCTCCCGCCCCCCCTCCCTGGGGGCCCAAGCAGAGGCTCTGGGGTATCTTCCCAGGGCCCCGCTCCGGCTCCCACAATGCTGGTGGGGATTATCCGCCCGCCTGGCTATGAGGAGGCTGAGGCCCAGAGGGAAGCTTCTGCCCTGAGGCCAGGGGCCCACCAGCACCAGCTCCCGCCCCTCTGGGCCCAAGGCACCCCCAGAAAAAGGCGGGAGGCCCTCCCAGGAGCGGGCCGTGGCTGTCAGGCTGGGAGGTCTCCCAGAGGGGACCCAAGGCTAGCTCCTGGGCCCACCAGACCGGAGGGGGATGAGGCAGGACCCTTACACACCCAGTCCCTGGCCCCACGGGTCACCCAGAAGGGCCAGAGAGGGTGTGCACAAGCCCAGGCTGACCAGCACCCCTGCACCCCAAGGGGCTCAGGCCTGCTGGGAGCCACAGAAGGTGCAGGGAGGAGGAAGAGTCCCCCGTGGGGCAGATCCGGCCGCCGCCATGTGTCTGAAGAGCCTTGTCCACACTCTCAAGTTCAATGCGTCTTTGGCGGGTTAACTGCTCTGTCCGTGCCATTCTTGAGCAGCAAACTTCGGGAAGCTAAGCGCTTGTGTTACACCTGGCGCCGTGCCTGGCACGCTTCTTCACCCGGGGCCATGTAGGCCTCTCGGAGTGTGAGTTTAGATAATCCCACTTTACAGAAGAGGAAACTGAGGCTGGCAAAGGTTAGGCCACCCAGCCTCAGGCCTGGGCGGTAACAGGAGGGCCGGGCACTGACACCGAGGCCACTCTCTCCCGCCACACCAGGCCCTCGCCCTGCTCTGCCCCGTGGCGCCTCGAGTGCAGGAGCCCCTCCCACCCGGCAGTGAGCCCCCCGAGATTCTGCTCCGGGCCTGCCTTTGGGTGGGCGCTGGGGGCTGGTGCTGGGAAAACAACATCACCCCTCACGGCCCCTGGAGCCCCCGCTCCTGCCCTTGTTTGCGTGGCACGGGAGACTTCCTGGAGGAGGGGGTGCGTGAACTGGTTTTGAAAGATGTGTAGGAGTCTACGCAGCAGACAGGACTGGAGGGTCACCTTAGGGAAGGGACAGCGAGCCAGCCAGCCCAGGGGGAGCAGGGGCACCACGGGGGGAAGGAGTCTGAGGTGCTGTGGGTTCGAGGAGGGGCCACGCCAGCTGTGTTCACCGGCCCTGCAGTCAGCGCGGCCCTCGGATCGGACCCTGGGCTGACCCTGTCGGGTCCTGCCCAGGTGGGGCCTGGAGTCCAGACCCTCAGTCCTGCTCAGGGGGTCTGGGCTCCTGGGGAAAGGCCTCTGCTCCCTCGCCCACTCCCCCCTCCCTCCTTCGTACTTCGACTCACCCATCCTTTAATGCTTCATTCTTTCACCCGCCACCTTTGGGAGGCCCGGGGCAGGTGCTGGGTGCAGGGCCCCCGGGGGAGAGGTCTTCCAGACGAAGCTGACAACCGGCAGTGGCGGAGGTGTGAGAGCATCACTGGTTTGACCCCCAGGTCACCGGGCCACTGCCAGGGTCACCAGGGGTGGAAGAAGAGCCAGCGGCCCAGGCCTGATACGATAGCCAAGGCCCTGCACACGTAGCCGCAGGCTCTTGAGGGCGGGGGACCCCGGGTCCTGGCCCGGTCTCCTTGCTGGCGGCTCCTTCAAGCAGGTCCAAGCCTTTCTCACCATCGCCTCCCAACAGGAGGCCTGGGGTCTGGGGAGTGTCACCTCCGGAGGCTGATCAGCACCTTGCCCCACCCCCAGCCACGGGCACGGCGGGCTCGGCCGGAGCTGCCCTCTCCACGGGGTGACAGCCAGCTGTGGCCAGGGGCAGCCAGACCCACCGGGACGTGGCAGGTGTGGCATCGGCCATAGTCCCAGGTAAGCCGCGGCTTCCCGGTGCCGCCTGCCCTGAACGTGACCTCAGTGACTAATTAGCATGGCTGAAAGTTCTCGAAGCACTTCTGGAACTTATCTTTCATGTGCCAGTTTCACTTAGGAATATTCGAGCACACAGTCTCGTGGCTTTGGCTTTCCGATGGAACTTTCCTTCAGGACCTCCAGCCCAGTGGGGGGTGACGGGGTCAGAGCTGGGCTGCTCTGTCCCACGCCCCCGGGGTGGGGAGGGGGGTTGAGAAGCCAGAGCCAGGGGACCCGCCGATGTGGCCTGGGGCAGACCAGGTCCTCTCTGAGCCTGGCGCACCATCCACAGAACCCCAGCCTCGGACCCCCTTCCTGGTCGTTCGGCATTTTTGGCAGCAAGGCCCCTTTGTCAAACTAACTCTTCTGTGGAGCCCTGACGGTCAAAGCCGGCCACAGCAGAGGCGCCCTGGGCAGGCGGGTCTGAGGGCCAGCAGCCTCGGGACAGAGCCTGGGGCTCCCAGAGGCCATGAGGACAGCCCGATGTGCCAGTCTCCGCCCCACCCCACACCCACCCGGGCCCNCCCCCCCCAAACATACTTCCTGCTGGCTGTGTGCACAGATAGAGGCCCCCCCACCTCCCCGCCCCTGGCGTCCTGCCTGGCTTGGTTTGGTGCTCCCTGAGCCCCACAGCGTCCTGACTGCCCCACAGCAGGACAGAGGGATGTCCACTTCCTGCATTTCTCCAGAACGACCTCTTGGACCCCTGAGGTTGGACTCAGGGCCTGGTGCAGCCCCCAGTCCGGAAGTGACCCTGGACCTGGCTCTTAGTGCCCCGTTCACTGGGCAGTCTTGGTATACAGTGGGCGCTTAATAAATGCACTCACTGGACAAAGGCTCTAACTGAGCTCTGATCTTACAACCTGAGCCCAGCCAGGGCCTCAAGCCCGGCTCCCNGTCTGCTTGCTCCCACATTCGCTCTGCCAGGTGCAACACTCCTAGGTATTTTGTCCTTAGGTACTGTTTTCTGGTATTTATGGCATTTTCTCATCACGGGACCAACGTCTGGTACGTATCCATCCTCTGGGTCAACAGAACACCGCTCTATTTCCGCCGCGCTCTAGGCCCTGTCACCGCGGTGTCACCGGGCTGCAGTGATGCAGAGCCAGCAGGGGTCCCATCCGAGGACGTACGTGGTGGCCCAACCAACCGGTGAGAGGTCTGGGGGGCGGGCCGCTTCTAACATTAGAGCCTAAAAGGGTCTTTGTGGGGCACCTGGGGGGCTCGGTCAGTTAAGCATCTGACTGCAGCTCAGATCATGATCTCACAGTTTGTGGATGACTTCAAGCCCCGCGTCGGGCTCCGTGCTGACGGCTGGGAGCCTGGAGCTGCTTCGCATTCTGTCTCCCTCTCTCTCTGCCCCTCCCCTGCTCACGCTCTCTCCATCTCTCAAAAATAATAAGTAAACGTAAATAAACAAATAAAAGTGTCTCTGGGTTGGTGACCGCCAAGCTGAGGCCTGAGGAACAGGATGGTGGCCACACGGCTCTTTGGCAAGAGCACCCCAGTCAGAGGACGCCTCACCGGCCCCACAGGCAGGGCCACCACGGGGAGGGATTCCACGGATCCTGGACAGACCCTCACCAAGTTGGAGGTGAACCAGACAGTCCTGGGCAGGAGGGGACGGGTGGGGACCGAGCAGTCACAAGGAGGCTAAGCACCACCACTTACCACATGTTTATTGGGGCAACACCTCAAGGGAGGGGCCTCGGAGCCACGGGCCGTGGGGACCCCCGCCCGCCTCAGGCAGCTGCTTCTCTGCTGGCTCAGGAGCATGAGCGGAGCCGGCCCAGGCCTGCCCCTCCCCCGAGGGCCCCGCACCTGCCTGGGGGTCTGTGATGCAGCCCAGGGCTCACATCCCTCCCTGACCCCAAGCTCTGGATGCAGCACCTTTCATCTGCCCTCTGCCTTGGTGGGCCCCTCCCCCACTGCCTCTGGGACGTCATGGAGATGTCACAGAGTCTATCAGCCTCGGGGACATGCAGGTCCTAATCCCAGAGCTGTTTCCTTCCAGGGCACATGTGATTAAGGGAGGGCCTTGAGACGGGGGACTGGCCTGGGTGGCCGGAGGCCCCCACCTGCGATCACAGGGGGCCTGCCGAGGGGGGGTTGTGATGCACCCAGAGGAGCCCGCCACACGTGGAGAAGCACAGACAGGTGCGCGGGTGCTGGCCTTGAAGGCTGGAGCCACACAGCCTCGAGCCAAGGCTGCGGGCGGCCACCGGGAGCTGGAGCGAGTCTGGCGGGACGCACCCCTGCCGATACCTTGGCCTTGAACTCTGCCCCTCGGAACCATGAGAAGGTGCACGGTTGTTCAGAGCCGCCCGGGTCACTGTCGTTCACCAGGGCGGCCTTGGGGAGAGAGCAATCGGAACAAGCGCTTCTAAACGGGGGGCCATCTGCCCCCCACATTGTCCGTGGAGGGCCCCAAGAATCCTGAGCCGGGGAGGGCTTCCGCAGAGCCGGCGGGATTTCCAGGCTGGAGGGACACCGGGCTGAGCCGGCGGGAGGCGGGAAGTTGCCCGGCTAGTTCCCTACAGGACAGCAGGGGTGGGCGGGGCCCGCAGGGTGGGGTCCCCCAGAGAGAGCGCAGGGTGGGGCGTGTGGGGACAGGCCGGCTTCGTGGCTCAGCCGAGCGTGTGCTTCAGGCCCCAAGCCCGCCACCCGAGCCCTTTTAAGAATAAAAACAAATATTTGTGTTGCATGCTGTGTGTGTTGGGGTTTAGTTTTCTTCTGGAGGCTAAAAATAGGAGCATCTCAGCGTCCCTGCGGGGATCCCTCCCCGCCCCTGCGCCCCGCCCCGTGTTGTGCAAGGCCGGGCCTGGCCCTCCGGGGCTCCTGCCAAGTTTTGACTTAACTGCCGGTGACAGGGGTATGAAGGTATCAGAAGATGATTATGGGATGAAGGTGCCCATTACGGCTGCGCAGAAGGCACGTCCTCGCCGGCCGGCCACACCCAGCAGGGCCCGGGGGCACCCACCCTTCACCCAACAGGAATGACCCCCCCCACTTCAGAGTAAACAGACAACAATGGCACAGCCAATGGGGGTAGCACAGAGCACCTGGGGCAGACCAGGGCGTCGCGGAAGAAGTGACATCAGGGCGACCAGGAGGGAGGCGGGAGGGCCTGGAAGAGAGTAGAAGGGAGGGGTGGGTGAAGAGCCTGCGGGCCTCTGGGGGGTGGAGGGTAAGTGGGGAAATGTAATGGGCCCATTCGAAAGGTGTGAGCGGGGTGGGGGCCCGCCAGACGGCCCTGTCGCATCTCAGGCCCGGGTGCCCCAGTATATACGGCAGTATTCCGGGTATGGTCGGGACTCAGGGAGGGGGTCCACCAGGATGTGGGCAGGAGTCTGGGACAGAGGTCCCAGGGCGCCCCAGAGCGGCAGGAGCTGAGGGCCGAAGAGGTCACTGGCCGCGCCAGCCAGGGAGCCAGACGGCCTCATGGTCATGGAAGCCTCATGAGGGGACAGCAAGGGACCCTGAGAACCTTGAGGCCCAGCCTCAGTCAGGGGGCAGCAAAAGCTAGAGGCCCCGGAGCAGGAACGGGAGAGGAGCGGGGTCCCAGCTGAGACGGGACTTCGAAGACCAGGGAGAGGTTGCCACCTGGGGCTTCTGGGCCCTGAGCCAGGAAACAGTCTTCGGGAAATGTGTAAACTGTAAAGGGTCGTCAGCAGAGGAGGGCACGGTGCTTGGGGTCGTTCCTGAGCAGCCCCAAGCCAGCGCTGGGGCCTGCCCGGCTGGGGCCTGCAAGAGGCTTGTTCACAGGTACACCTCCCCCGGGAAGACCCTCCGGCTTGCATGTTAGGGAAGGATGGGAGGGTCTCCCAGGCCCTGCAGCACCCCTCCACTGATGAGCCTGCCTGGCAAAGGGGACACTGAGCCAGGGGGTGTGGGGGGGGCTTCCCGGCTTGGGGGACACGTCTGCTCTTCAGTTGGCCTGGATTGGGGTGGGGGTGCCGGGTAGGAGAGGAGGCAGCTGCTGACTTCCACTGGCCCCTGGTCACAGTGCCTAGGTGGGTACTCTCTTCTTATCTTACAGAGGGGAAACTGAGGCAGAGTGGGGGGCCATGGTCACATAGGCAGGAAGTATTGGACCCAGGGCCCCAGTGTTGGAGCCCTGTTGTCCTGGCCATGCCCTTGATTCGAGGTTACACGGGTGAAGAGGGGGCAGGTGCCCCTCTGGCCTCCCTCTGAGCAGCGGGCTGGCCTGAGTCCGGGCTAAGTCCTTCCCCACTGCACTCAAGGGACAGCTGGGCTGCCCGGCCTGGGCAGATCATGCCTCTGGCCTCCTCCGGGGATTCTTGCCCAAGGCCTGAGCTCCGCCCCCCCGGAAACGCCGCTGCACGGTCTGCAAAATACACCCCGAGCCCCCTGCTTCTCCCGCTTCTCGCTATCTCAGGAGCCTCCTTGCCCATCTCTCTGCCTCCAGGCTGCAGGGAGGAGCCCCTGGGCTTTTCCCAGCAGGGGACCCTGTTAGAGCTGAAGGCAGACCACAGCTCTACCTGCCAAAATGCCAGCAGGGCCTGTCGATGGGAGGAAAAGTGGGAGACCTCACAGCTGCCCGGGAACCACGCCGCCTGCCGACCACCTCTGTGCTTCCCCTCCCTCTGTTCCAGCCACACCGGCCCCCTGCAGCCACCCCAGCCTGCCTGTCACTCCCTCCCTTCCACGCCTCTGGCCCGGCCGGCCCCTCTGCCTGGAACACCCTCCGCCTCTCCCTCCCTGGGCTCTCCATGCGTTAGCTCCCCCAGCTCGCGTGGTCCACTCTGACCCCCTGCTCCTCTTACATCACCTGCCCTGGCTTCTCCCTCCTGCCATGCTGAAGACTCGATGGCTCGTGGCGTTTATTACATTCTCATAGATGCTATTGTCTTACGCCCCCTCCAGACTGTCGGCTCCCGTGCATGGCTTCTTCCCCTGCACCTGACACGTGGCAGGGATGCAAAGTATTCGTGGAATGAATGAGCAATTGTGAGGCAAAGAGATTCTCGCCTCCAGAGGGAACTCCAACGTCAGGACAAGAGAAGAGGGCAGGGGCGCCTGGGTGGCTCGTCGGTTAAGCGTCCAACTTCCGCTCAGGTCATGATCTCACGGTGCGTGGGTTCAAGCCCCGCGTCGGACTCTGTGCTGCCAGCTCAGAGNAAGTCTCCGCCACAAAGCGGTGGCAGAACCTGATGCCTGCAGCCTGTCCACCTGCCGCTCCCTGGACCGGGCACCCCCAGCTCCTGGAGACAGTCTTGGTAGCTCAGACATGTCGCCACCAACTGCCCTCCGTCTCCCAGAGTCCTTGTCCTTGAGATTTAATGCATCTCTCTTCCCTGGGCCGCCGGGGCCCACGACAGGACACACCCCTCGGTCAGCGGGCAGCGCCCCCTCCCAGGTTGGTTGAGGAGGAGCTCAGGGTCCCGGCGTGGCCGCGTTTGCCCAGCGAGGGCAGGCGTGGGGGGCCCGGGGGGCGGCCCGCTCCGTGCTCTCCCAGGCAGGGCCCATCCTGGCTCTGAGGAGGACCCCGGGATCAGCCAGTCCAAATAGAGCGACTGAGGCCCAGAGGAGGCGCACGGAGGCCCGTCCTCGAATGTTGTCACTGCGCTGGGGGGACCTCGGGGAACAGCCCAAGGCCTAGCAAAGCCCTGATAACCAACAGCCCTGGCCGCCAAGCCCAGCAGAGGGACCGGGCCAGGGGCGACCCCGCTGCCAGCCCTCGCGCCCCACACCCCCACGGCCCGAGGACTCTTATTTGAGATACTT
Organism: Crocuta crocuta; assembly: GCF_008692635.1. Classification (NCBI taxonomy): domain Eukaryota; kingdom Metazoa; phylum Chordata; class Mammalia; order Carnivora; family Hyaenidae; genus Crocuta; species Crocuta crocuta. The sequence goes on from NW_027529175.1 coordinate 5,564,418, forward strand.
TCTCGCTGGGAAACGAACTCATCAAGCACGGGGTGGCCCTTCAAGCTCTGTTCTGCTCTCTGCCCAGCCCCCCAGCACCCCCCCCGGCTCCACTGTCTGCACAGTTACCCCAGGACCCCCAGAGTCTCTCTCGCCTCCTCCGTTGTGGTGCCTGAAGCATCTCTTCCCCTCCGGCGCCCCTCCCACCGCCCTTCTTCCAGCCCCTTTTTTCTGTGCCTCAGCACGGCCGCCAGCTCCTCCCAGAAGTCTTTACTGACTCCCCCAAGGCCCACCCGAGGCCGGGTCCCACGCCCCACTGCCCTCCAGACCCTACTTCCCTCCACGGCAGCCTTGGGTTTAGGGGGCTGACAAGGCCCGTGTGTTCCCCGCTCTGTCCCCCGTCCCAGATGCCGACGAAGAGAGGACCTCACGTTCAGCTCTGGGCCCTGAGGAGCTCAGCCGCGATGGGCGAGCATGCGAAGGGGTGTGTGAGCGGACGGGAGCCGCATCCTGTCCCGCTGGGTGGAAAAGCCAAGGGGCTCGGGAGCCAGAAGTGAGTGTCTGAGCCAGAAACCAGGGAAGGGGTCTTGGGCACCCCNNNNCTCAGGCAGGACTTCCGGAGCTGCAGACACCTGCAGAGGCCCCTCCCCCCCCCGGGGGTCCTGCCCAGAGCTGCCAGCCAGACCCCCCTGCTGGGTCAGTCCTGGAAGGCCTGGAGTCCCGAAGGCCGCCCTCGGGCCTCAAGGTGGGTGGGCTGGCCACCCCCCGGAGACCAGTGAGGCCCCAGGAAGGCCACCTGTGTCCGGCGTCTGGAGGGCGTCAGCCTGCCCTGCCGGCCACTGGCCCCTGCCTGCAGGTGGAGTAAGAGGACCCTTGATCCTGGACCTGCGCTGCCTGCTTCTGGGCCCTTCCTTGCAAGGCTGGGAGGGCTTTGCTGTCTACAGGATCCCAGATGGCCACGGAATTCCAGCAGTGCCCAGAGAGCCGCGAGGCCCAGCTCACAAGGGGAAGGGCCAGGCCGTTCCGGCCTGGGTGCTGCTCATCCCCGGGGCCCCAGGGGGCCGTGCTTGCCCAGGGTGCACCCTAAGGGAGCCCTGAGCCCCAGGGTATTTGCCAACCACTCGCCCACTCCTTGGGCCTCTGCTGGGCACCGCTGTGGGTGCCAAGCCTACGACCCCCTTGGGACTTCCTAGACTCACAAGGTCCCGGGATGCCCGGGACAGGCTGCTGGGTCCCCGGGTCCCGCAACCCAGAGAAGGAAGGTGGGCAAAAGCTCAGGCCCAGAGGAGGGCAAGGGGTCAGGACAGCAGTGGGCGAGCCCCGGGCTGACATCCGGCTGAGCTTCTGGGCTCCTGGCAGCCCTGCTCCTGGTGCGGCGCCTCCCAGGACCAGCCCCGGCTCCTCCGCTCAAGAAGCTCACACTCTTCCTGTGCGCCAGAGTGCAAAGAGTGACAGCCCCCACTCGCCTCTCCGCCCCAGCCCGCCTGCCTCCCAGCTCTGGGCGTTGTGAAGTTCACCCAGATGTCTAACCCAGATCCTCCGGCTGTCTTCCAACCCAGTCTTTCCTGTTCTGTCCTTGGTGAAGACGGAGCATTGCCTCCCCTCCTCCCCATTCCCTTCCCGCACATCTCTGCACGTCCTTGGGCAATGTCCCAGGACCTCAGTTTCCCCTCATGGGAGGAGCTAGAGGAACTGGGGAGAAGGAAGACCCCAGAGGACATGAACTCAAACCCTGATTCTGCCTCTGCTGGACAGAACGCTTGATTCTCTGTGCCTGGGTTTTCCCATCTGTAAAATGGAGCCAGTGCTGACCTATGGGGGGAAGGGGGGAAGGCTGTGGTTACCTGTGAACCAGACCCAGTGTCCGGCACAGTGGGGGGTGTTCAGTATTCCGCAGAGCCTCTCACTTCCCAGGACTGGAGAGTGAAGGAGAGGACAGGAGCCCCAGCAAGCTCGCTGGGAAGGCGGCATTATGGGAGGGAGAGGTGTGGGCCGAGGCCGTGGAGGAAGAAAGGCCATCCTGGGCACAGCTGAAGCGGAGGCTGGGCAGGGGCAGGCCGTGGTGGGGAGGTCTGGGGACCGATGGCTTGCGGGCAGGGCAGGGGGGGTGGAGACGGGCTGTAGGAGATGAGGCAGAGGGTCAGGAAGGACTCTAAAGGCCACACCGAGGAGCGAACCCCTGCCACCAGGGCCCGAGACCCCTGTGAGCTCTGGCCTCCAGATTGCAGCTGGGTGGACAGTCTGGGAAGCCCTGGGGGGGTGGGCAGTGGGGGAGGGCAAAGCGTGGGCAGGGCACCCTCCACACAGAGAAGGGGGTAGCTGGGCTTGGCCGGCACAGCTTGCTCCCCCGTACCCATTCTAGAGAGGAAAACTGAGGTTCAGAGCTGGGGAAGCACCCGCCCAAAGCCTTTTCCTGTCTCCCAGGGTGTCTCGGCCAGCAGCCGCACTCGAGAATAGGCTGCCGCTCAGGGCAGGAGAGCCCAGTGAGGAGCCAGAGTCCCTGGAGGTCAAGGCCAGGCACGAGCCACTGCTGTTCCCAGGGCCCAGCCCAGCGCCCAGCCTCCAGCACCATCAGATCCAGCGAATGAGTGAGAAACAAATGAATGAATGGGTGGTAGTGTCCCCACATCCTGCAGTGGGGCCCATGTGACTCACTCCCGTCGGGTGACTCTGCCAGCAGAGCCGGAGCACCCCCCACGAATGTGAGGAGGCAGGAAGCTTCCTGGCCTGCCCGGGGCCAGCTAAGAGCAGCGTGGCCAGAGCCCAGGGGTCAGGGGCGTCACCCCGACAGGGATGAGCCACTGTTGTGAAGGGTGGAGTCTCCTGAAATCCTAGCCTCAGAGGCGGAGCCTCGAGCTGGGGGTCATGTGGGCCCCCAGGCAGGCTGGGCGGTGTGGGCTTGACGCCTCAGGCAGGGCCCCTCAGAGGATGTGCCGGGCAGCCCTGGGAGGCCGGGGCTGGGGTTGAACCGTGGCCAAGAAGTAAGTACAGTCTGGGCACCAGGGCCGGGGCATTCTCGCAGCTCCTTCCTCATTCCTGGCCCTGTGGGAGTAGCCGGACCCCGGCGTTCCGAGGCAGCCGCCACGGCGGATTTGCTTACCGTCTCGCAGGGAACCGGGGCCTCCTGCCAAACTAGCCAGCCCGGGCCCGGGCCCCACGGGCCCCACTAACCACCGAGTGCTGGCCCAGGCCCCCTCCTGCTCCCAGATGGGGAAACTGAGGCCACATATCGGGTAGGGCCACCCTAGAAGCTCTCCATGCCCGAGTGTGGGGAGGAATGGGCTTGGGCTCCAAGTCCGGGGTGTTTTGCGTCCGTCTGCACATCCTACAGGGACATGTCCTCCTCGGAAAGCCCACCTGGTGGCCCCTCGCGGGGATCTAGGTCTAGGGCCAGGCTCCGTGGGTGCCCCAGCGGGCACAGCATGGACAGGGGCTTGTTTGATCAGCGGTTCCGCCCGATGCCAGGCTGCCGGGACATCGGGCAGTGGCCAAACCGGCCCCGCCGCATGCCTTCCGGCCCTCGGCAGGAATGCCATTCATCCCTGCCGTGCTCGCACGGTTACCGCAATGTGGAGGCTCGGCGGCACCCAGGCCTCTAGGGAGAAGGGCCTGCCGGGGGCTGCCGGGGGCCTCAGGCCGCCTTCCCATGCCTGGAGACGGCGAGGAGCACCCCGCTGGGGGGCACCTGAGCCAAAGCCCACCAGCCACACTGACAGATCTATAGGGGTCGTGAGTCCAGCCGCGGACAGAAGATAAGACACACAGGGGCAGACAGAGGGGCCAGGGCCTCCTGGCTGCAGGTCCTCCACCCCCAAGCCCCCCCCAACCCCGTTCTCCTGAGAGCAGCCCCCACCCAGACCCATGACCTCCCGTCCCCACACCCTGGGCCCATACTGTCCAGAGGGGACTCGGGTCTATGTCCGGCCACCACCAGTGGCCCTTGCTGGATGTGGTGGCCCCAAAGGTTCCTGGAGGCTGACGTGACTCAAGGCCTTGCTTGGGACCTGGGCAAAGGTGTAAGAATGGAGACACGTGGGCATGGTGCCAGCCCAGCCTGCAGAAAGGGGTAAGGAGTCAGAAGGGTGGGGCACCTGAGGGCCAAGGTGGCTTAAGGCTCAGGGCCTGGCCCCAAGTGGACGGCACATGGGTCCATTCCCACTCCCCGGGGGCAAGAGCTGAAGGGGCGTCGCGAGGGCTCCACACACACTCACTTCTGATTCCAGCTTTATTGGAGCTGGGCGCTCCCCTCCAGGGAAGGAGAGGCACAGCCCGTCAGAAACCCAGCAGCTCTCCTGAAGTGGGGGGGGGCGCTATGGGGGACACGCAGTGCCCGGACCGCCACCGCCCCACGCAGGCCACACTGACCCCCATTCGCCCAAGGGAAGGGCTGCTGCTGACAGACAGCTGAGGAGGCAGGGTCTCGGCGGAGGTGCCTGGACAGTGCGCGTGACTCGATGGCATCGGGAGGCCCCAAGAGTCTGTTTCAAGCAGGAGGAGGAGCCTGGCTCGGGGGACCGCACGAGGCCGTCCCCTCCCTCCAGTACCCAGTGTAGGTCACAATAATTTAAAAGACATGATAGACATTTTAACGCTATATAACAATATAAGTTAACCAGGTTCCGTGGCAGAGGGTGCGGGGCCCACGGACTCAGCAGTGTCCTGGGACCCGAGGAGGTGGGGGGAGGGGCGGAGAGGTGCACAGATGGGGGGCATTCATGGCAGCCTGGAAGTGCCTGGAACAGCAGCTGACAGAGTGTCCTGGCATCACCAGGGGCACACAGGGTGGACTCAGCCCTGCTAACGTCTAGCCCACTTGGCGGGTCAGCTGCCTGAGGACACATTTCCACAGGTTTCTAGAAGTAAACACCCTACATTTGGGTGGGGGAGGGCACAGGAGCAGTGGTGGCACACCGGCCCCGGCTGCACACCATCCTTGCTGGCAGGTCACCTCCTCTGTGCCTCAGACTCCCCCAAGGGAGGGTGGGAATGTTCGCAGAGGATGTGTCAGCCCAAGTCCCCGGGTTTGGCGCCCCCCCCCGCCCCGCCCTTGGTGTAGAACTGAGCAGGACCCTTCTGGTTCCCCTCTCCCAGGTTTCAGGGCAAGTTGAACTTTAAGAGAGTGTGTGCATGTGGGGACCCTGGGGGAGGTGTCTGGAGGGCAGACACCTGCTGGGGGGGCAGCCGGTGGAGCCCTGGCCGAGTAACATCGTGGATCCAAGTTTTCTCAGCATGGGGATCAGGGCCAAAGGAGTAGGACTGGGCCCGGGGTCACTAGAGAAGTCCCAGCAGGCACCTCTGGGGGTGCAGGCCAGATTTCTCAAAACATGGGGACCGTCTCAGGCCCACATGGATGCCCCCAGAGCACATCTTCCAGGGTCAGGTGCCCTGGCCCGGGGGGGGGGGGTCAGGACGCCCGAGCCCAGGCAGGAACTTCCACTCATGGCCTCGGGGTCTGTGGCTAATTCTTGAGCCGTTCTGGGCCTCGGTGTCCACACCTGCCAAAGAAGGCAAAGGCCCCTGAACCGCGCCCCCCCCCCCACCAGCCCGCTGCCAGCACACAGTGCCGTCCTAGGGCACCAGCTGGCTCCAGGGTGGGGGTGGGGAAACTGGGTGCCAGGCTGGAGGGGGGCCGGGAGGGTGACAGCATTAGGGAGGGAACACAGCACTCCTGGAACCTGACGCAGGTGACATTTCGATTTGATATGCTTTTTTAAAAAGAAGGATTCCCGCCCGTGGCTCTCCTCAGGGGCCCCCTCGGGGCAGGGCCAGGAGGGAGCTGTGCACAGAGCTGCCCCCTGGGGTCTAGAGAGGCGGGGAGAGGGGGCAGAGGGCACAAGGGATGGCTAACGCGAGTACAGAGTTAGGACTGGCTATGCCTTAGTGCTAAGAATGCTCTTCTGATACTAAGAAAACATAAATAAAATGTGTCAGCATCTGCCCAGACCACCGGGGGGAAGCCCAGTGGCTGATGCGGCCAGGGAAGAAGTCCTGCGTGGGGTCAGCCGGCATGGCACATCCACGTCCGTGCCACCAGGTGGGGGAGGGGGACACTCAGAGTCTCGTCGTCACGTTGCTTTCCAGGACGTGTGTGTGTCCTTGGGGTTCACTTCCCCGGAGAAAAGAACAGGAATTCGCTGGGCCCCGTCAGGGCAGGGACAGGTGCCGTTGCCCTCTGGCATCGCTCTGCCAGGGAAGTGACAGAAAGGCGGGAAGAGCCCCTGAGGGCAGCGAGGGGGGAGGGGCGCGCTCACTTGCAGGTGAAGACCTCGGTGCGCTCGCTGCACGTGTTGCACTTGACGAAGCAGCACCAGTGGAACTTGCAGTTGCACTGCCACACCTTGGTGTATTGGTGGGTGTTGTAGCCACGGCCGCAGCACATGGTGTCGCAGCCGTCCGCGCCCGGCGACGTGCGGTTGCACAGGCGGCCCTGGGTGCCCACGCTGCCCGTGGCCGCGTCCTCCTCGCAGTAGTTGGGCGACTTCTCGATGTACACCAGGTCCGTCTCCATGGGCTTCTGGTAGCTGCGCAGCTGCTTGATACGCAGGAAGGTGGGCTGCCGCAGGCGGCTGGCCCGCACCACCTCCACCTGCACCGCGGCGTTGTACTTCTCCTTGAGCAGGTGGCCCACCTCGCGGAACTTGGGCAGCGTGGTCCAGCACGTCTTGGTGGTGCACGAGCCCGACACGCCGTGGCACTTGCACTCCAGCTTCATGCGCTCCTCCAGGACCTGCGGGCGACAGAGCGGGGGCTCAGGGTGGGCGTGGCCGGGCCTGGGCGCCCCGCCCCATCCCTCCAGCACCTGCGGGCGAGGGGCGGGGCCGGTGTGGGCGTGGCCGGGCCTGGGCGCCCCGCCCCCACGCTCCTGGACCTTTGGGGGCGGGGCCCGGAGTGGGCGGGGCCTGGTGCCCCGCCCCCAGGCTCCAAGACCTGCGGGCTACTGGGCAGGGGCCTGGTGTGCTCACCAGCAGGGTCTGGGCGCCCCCCGCTCCCTCTCGAGAGCTCCAGCCCGGCCTGGAGCCGGCTCCCTGACTCCCCGCTGCATGGCCACGCCTAAGTGCCTCGCCTTCCTGAGCCCCCAGTCTCCTCGTCCATTTAATGGGGCTGCTGAGCATAGGTCCCTGCTGCAGAAGACCTTAAGAGTCTGGTGAGAATGTCCAGAACTTGGCAGAACACGGCGTATGTTTATCAAATGTGGTTCACTAAATTCTCATAACCCTTCAGGTCAAGGTGCGGATGAGGAAACTGAGGCTCCGGCCGTGGGGCTTGCTGCATGCAGGTCACAGGGCAGCAGTGTGGCCAGGCAGGTGCTTGCACCAGCCAGGTCAGGAGAAGATGCCCGACGGTGATCCAGGCCCCACCCTTCTGTCTCTCTACTCCCTGCCCTCACGCCTGGGGTAGGACCCGGCATGTAGTTGGTACTTAATAAATGGCCGGCTGTTCACGAAAGCCTGGTGTTTGCATGGAGCTCTGTGCGTGTTTGCTGAAGGACGGAGGGGGTGGATGCGCGGGAGGTGAGTGCACGGGTCAGCGAGGCCCAGGCGTGCCATCTGCTGGGAAGTCGGCCCCCGACCGGTGTTGTTCTTTCTCCCCAGCTCCCCGAGGGCCTGCAACGGGTGCAGGGTGTGTTTTCCTTGGGCCTCCCTCCGTGGTCCCGGAAGGCCGATTCCCAGAGCCAGCCCTGACCCCAGGTACTCATTTACCTGGATCGAAAGGACCCTGCCAGCCGGTCTGATTAAAGATGAGGAATCATTAGCTGCCGCCCCACGGTCGCAGAAGGGCCATTTGTCAGCTGTCCGGGCTCTGCTGGCCTCACTTCAGCAGCCCAGCCCTGAAGGAACTTGGTCACCCTCTGCTTCCTGGGCCAGAACCCCAGCCCCGGCCCAGACCAGGAGACCCACAGCAAATGAATGAATGAATGAATGAATGAATGAATGAATGAAGAAACAGCCCACAGGGCCAGCTACTATCCCAATCACTTTCCCCGCCCTCGCTGCCTGGGGCTCTGGTCCTCGGCAAGGACCTCGGGCGGGGGCTCACAGCCTGGTGTGGGAGGCAGAAGAGGAAGCCGACACAAAATGGCAAGGTGTGGGCGCTCTGAGAGCCTCCCCTGCCATGGTAAGGGGGCTTCCTGGAGGAGGGGCACCTGTGTGCGCTGTGGCTGGAGGGGCAGAAGCTCTTTAGGCAGAGAGGAGGGTGTTTCAGGAGCGGGCAGCATAAAGTCTGCAGAGGAAATGTTCGGCCCACGTGAACATCACGTGGGTGCTGGGTGGGCCCTGGGCTGGGTGTCT
>NW_027529175.1:5572794-5577132 GCF_008692635.1 Crocuta crocuta
AGCCTTCTCTGGATGATGTCCTGGGGCTGGAGGCCCCGGACGCTGGGAGGACGAGGGGGTCGGAGGAGGGGGAGGCTCATGTTCTACCAGGGGAGGCCAAGCCGGAGAAGGAATATTCAGACCTGGAATTGAGGGAGCAGAGGTGTCTGGGTTGAGGGTCTGCTCCGGGGTCTAGGTGAAGGGTGGGACACCCCCCACCCCCCCCCAGGGAACGCATGACCTGGACCTCCTGCCTGCTTCCCACCCTTCTCCCCACACTCGTTCGTCCTGGCCAGACCCCTCTTTTCCCTCCCTCACCCTTACCCCACGCTCATGTTTGCATCAACCTTCCCCCGCTCACCTGCCCGAGAAGCCCCTCTTTCCCTGGCTACACTGCCGGCCACGTATGCCCCTCCGGCTAAGAGTCACCAGATCGATGCCTCTCAGGGTCCCCAGCCTGGGGGGCAGTGCCCCTACCCCAGGCTGCTGGCCCGGAGATTCCTTCTGTGATGGCCTGAGACCTGGTGGGGGTAGGCAGGCCAGGCGGCCCGTCTCAGCTGCTACAGCCTGCTGGACGGCTGCCCCCGCCCTCCGCTGCCACCCGCCCCTAACGTCGTCCCACCCATCCCTCTGTCCCCTCCAAGGCCAGGCCGCCCAGCCTCCACTGCCTGTCCTCCTGCCCGCCCGCTCAGGCACGTTGGGACCCTGCACGGCCAGGCCGGTGACAGCGGGCGATGAAGCCGACTGGGCAGCTGTCTGCAAAGCAAGGAGACGCATCCTCGCTTGGCTGGGTCCCCTGGGCCTGAGCCTCTCCTGGGAAGTGATCACAGGATTCAAGAATGTGCCGTTTCCGTCTCCAGTGCCCTCGAGATAAGAGTGACAGCGATGGTGGCGCCAGCCCTGCTGGCCCAGGAGACCACCTGGGGGTGCGGAGTGACCTGGCCTCGCCCTGAGGAGTGGGGCCTCGGTTTCCCCTGACCCAGGTCGTGTGGGGGTGGAGTGGGGGCCTCCAGGAAAGGCCGAGCTGCTGTTCTTCCTGGAACAAGGGTGTGGCCTGTGCTCTGGGAACAGTTGTGGCCAGGCCGGGGTCGGGGCGGGGGGGGTCCCCAGCATCCCAGTGAAAGCACTTCATACGCCATGGGCAGGCGGCTCTGAGCCTGGCACCGCCGAGGGAAGTGGCCTGCGGCTCCACGGCCTGCCTCACACATTGGTCTCTGGGCCCTCGGTGGTGGCCTGACCCTCCGTGGGCTTGGGACGCCCTGGAGGGCGAGGCCCACAGCTGCTCTACCCTCTCACCTGGGCTGCCGTGTGAGATGCGCGGGGGCATCAGGTGAAGCTATCTGGTCAGCGCCTGGCACGTGAGGGAGACAGGTGGCCATGGGTGAGGTCCAGCCCGGGCGGCCCAGCTTCTCAGCTGGGGACTTTGCATACGTCACCCCTCCCGGGACCTGGGTTTCCGTCCAGACAAAGGGAAGGATGTGCCCCCCGGGGCAGGACCCGCACGATCCTAGGTCAGGTAAGGGCTGCGCGCCCAGCTAACGGGGTGGGGGGGCCGCCCCAGCTGCCAGCGCCTCACTGACTCCAGACCTCCGTCACCCACGAGAGGAGCCCAAAGCCTCCCCAGCTGGACAAGCTCCCGCCTTACGGGGTCAGTCCGTGGGAAAGAATGGGCTTCCGCCGCTCAGCGGTTGTCTCCTTCTGTGCCTGCTGCCCTGTCCGCGCACTCCCCAGGGCAGCTGCTCAGTAAAGGCCACGCCGCCCATGAGGGGTCTGGGCAGGGCGGTCATGGCCTTGGTCTCAGGGAAGCCACCGGTGAGCAGGTCTCGCGCTCAGCCCGTCTGACCCTGGCCCCCTGGGGATGTGGTGAACTAGACAGTGTCTCCCCCGAATTTATGTGCACTCAGAACCTCAGCATGTGACCGTATTTGGAAACAGGTCTTTGCACACGGACTTAAGGCGCCAGACGAGCTCATCCTGGGTCAGGTGGGCCCTAGCTCCGAGGACACATGTCCTTGTAAGGGACAGAAGGGAAAAAACAGACCCAGAGGTGGGGACTGTGTGCAGACGGGGGGGAGACAGGACGATGAGACCACGAGCCAAGGAGCCACCAAGAGGCGAGCAGGGTCCTACTGTAGAGCCATCACAGGGGACGGGGCCCCGCTGGCCCCTGGATTTGGGACTTCCGGCTCTAGAACTATGAGAATACATCTCTGTCGCTCGGAGCCACCCAGGCCGAAGGACTTTGCGTGGTACCAGTCAGCTCGTTTCCCACCCGACCTCCGGGGCCCTGAGCAAGTGGGAGGGGGCAGGGGCGGCCCGGACAAACCATGATGGGGACCAGGGCAGCCCAGCACCGGGGTGCCCTGGGAGGATCCAGACCCAGTTCTTATGGGAACCTCAAATGTTACAGCTCCGCCCACTCCCACCCCCAGCAGCAAGAGGACCCCCACCCCCCAGGGTCACTGCCGCCACCGACGGTGGGGCCTTTGCCAAGAGCCCCAGCCCAGGGTCGAGGTCTGTTGGGAGAACGGGGGGGAGGGGCGCAAGGTGCACCGTGTTTACTGTGCAGATGAGCAGACTCTCAGGGGAGGACCGCGCACGGTCAGGGGCAGCACCGGCACCAGAATCCGGGCTGCTGAGCCCTCCGGAGCCCTTTCCCGGGGCCACCCTGCCCTGACGGGCCCTCCCCTCCTGCTCCCTGCCTCAGTTTACAGCTTCAGGGTTCAAGACCCGACATGCTGACCTGCCTACACCCCCTCGGGGACCTCAGGCACCTGCCACGGCACCTGTTGCCCAGAGGCGGGAATCCGGCCTGGCCCTCGCGGCCCTGCGCCAAGAGCCCCGTCCCCCGCGCTGGCCGCCTCGCCCGCCCCGGCCACGCTGAGCTGGGCCACAGGCCTCACTGCACCGCACGTGTGACTCCGCCTCTGTTGTGGTGCTGGTCACAGTGCCTGGAATGCCCTTCCCCGCATCTCTGCTGCTTACTCAGACACCCCCACGAGGCGGTAACCGGAGCCCAGGCCTCTGGGCCACCAGCGCCTCTGCTGCTCGCCTGAGGCCTCACTGTCCTGTGCGCAAAGGGAGATAGTGAGACCTGCCTCCCAGGGCTATTGGAAAGCCCTTCCTCAGGACCTAAGAGGGGCCTCCTCCTCCAGGGAGCCCTCCCCATGCCTCCAGGCAAAGAACCTTGCCTCCCAAGGCACAGGCGGGAATGTGTCCCTGCCTGACGAATGGAGCCCCCACGCTGTGTGTGAGCTCTTTGGAGGCAAAGACTGGGTCCCTCATTCCTTTCTTCGTCCACCGATTCATCACCGGGCAACAATTGAACAACCACTGGCTGCACGGGAACCCCCACGTCTACAAGATCAAGTCAGTCCCTCGGCCTGGCATTCAAGGCCTGATCCGGGCAGCCCGCCTCCGCTCCAAATGCCAGCTCCTTCAGCCTGTGCTCTTCTCCGACCTGCTGGGGGACATCGCCTCCTCCAGAGAGCTTCTGCCCCCTCCCCCCCGTCTCCAAGCTCTCACCGCTCCTGGATTTGTCCTCTGCTCCGCTGAGCGGACCCAGTTAATGCCACGGGGGCTCCCATGGCCACGGCCACGTCTTATTCCTCCTTGTCTCCCATGCCCAGCCTGGCTAATGCCGGGCACAAAGAAGGGGCGGGGAGTGTTTGTTGAGTGAATGTGTGAGCAGCTGGTCGGCGGCCTCCGCTGTGGTCCCCATGCCTGCAGAGACCCGCAGGCCCCGGCGGCAGCCGCAGGGCGGGAACCAGACCTGGAAAAGCGTTCCGCTCGGCTGCCGCTCTATCTTGGGCCATCTCGCCGCCATGGCGGCCGCTCCTCCCGGCCCAGTATCTGGGGCCCTCATCTCCCTGAGGCGGGGCCGGGCTCACCCTGACTTCTGCCCCAGTGTGGCGCTGCCTGAGCGTCCTCCGTGATTGCCCCACCGCGCTGCACCCGCCCCCTGTGTGCTGCTCCTGAAGAGCTCCCAACTTGCAGTTTCCACCCTTCCTCAGGCTGCTCTCTCAGGGCAATCGAGCCGATCGAGGCCGCCTCCTCCAGGAAGCTTTCCTGGTGTGCTGGCTCTACCCCTCTGGGACCAGAGCAGGGACACGGGATGGTGGCCCCCACACCGGGCCCTGGTCTCAGCCCTGCCACCTGCCAGCTGCTGGCCTTGTGTGCATCACTTCCCCACTCCCAGCCTCAGTCTTCATACCTCTGGAATAGGAGCAGTGAGGCCGCTGGGAGGGTCGGAGGGGTCAGCCAGACCCAGTGCCACCCCGCGGGGTTCAGGCCCAAGGACTCCCCCCAGGAGAGGCTCAGGGCAGGGAGAGCCCACGTGTGGCTCCCTGCTCCCTCCCC
>NW_027529175.1:5577173-5589731 GCF_008692635.1 Crocuta crocuta
TACCTTCCTGCCCGCCTCGTTGTTGTGCAGGTTCATGAGGCGCCGTGCGTTCTTCTTGATCTCACGGGCGTCCACGAAGCGCCGGGAGAAGTCGATGCCGTAGCGCACGTCGGCAGAGCAGCCGCCCCACTTCCAGCCCTCCGCCTGGTTGTAGTAACCCTGCTTCTCCCGGTCGCAGCCGCAGTTGCTCAGGTTCCCCTGGCTGCAGGCGGCCGTGACCGCGTGGGCCACGCCGGCCGCGGTGATGGCGTACGTGAAGGCGGCCTCCCGGCTCCCTGCAGGGACAGGGGATGGGGAGCGCGGTGAGGACCCGGCCCCGGCGCTCGCCCTCTCCGAGCTCCGGGCTGAGCAGAGCGGGGCGGGCGGAACCCCTCTTGCAGGGCTGTGGCCAGGACAGCGCCAGGCCTATGGCTCGCGAGACCACTGTCACCTCCTCTCCCTGTGCCAAGCGCCCCGACCCTGGGGGAGAGCAGGGGCAGGGCCTGCGGAGGGCACTGGGGTCTGTGCCCGCCCCCTCCCCGCCTCCCAGCGCTGGTCTCCGGGGACACCCACCCACCACCCACTCACCACCCGATTCCAGGCTCTTTGCTGCCGCCTCCCCGTCTCTGACCACCCGCCGTCACCCCATCACCAGGCCCCGGCTTCCTGGGTCCCTCCTCTCTTCCAGCACCCCTGCCTGGCTCAGATGCCCCCCTGAACTGCCCAGACTTTGGGTGCTATCCTCCCTGCCCACCCCACCCGCAGCCACCAGCCAGGGGGCCCACAGCACGGTCTGGGCACGTCTACCCTGCACCCTCACTGCTCCCCTCTGCCTGAGCAAGGAAGGCCCTCAGTCACAGCCCAGCTGGCTTCCCCACCCCTCTCTCCCCATCCCCGGCCCAAAGCAACGTCTCTTTCCTTCCGGTGCTGCTCGTGCGCGTGCTCCTGGGGGCTTCCTGATCTTACAGTGGAATTTCCTTCCCTACTTGTCACATCCTCGTGACTTTCCAAAACCGGTTGCAATGCCTCCTCTTCCAGGTAGCCTTTGCAGACTGCCAGCCAGAAGGGGGCCCGGGCTACCCACCTCCCGGCCACGGATGGGACTCTTTCATCACCCGTGATGCTGTCTGCCCCGTCAGCCCTGCAGCTGAGCTGTCCCGGCTGCAGGGGGGTCCACAGCCCCCTAGAAGGAAGGGTCCAGCGCTAGTTCATCTTTATTTTCCACGGGCTCTAGCTGGGCCCTGGGCATCTTGGCGCCCTGGCCCGGCCTCTCCTGCCTGTGGGCTCCGGGGCTCTCTGCAGGCCACGGCCAGGTCTGCGTGGTCCTCAGTGGCTGGTGCTGTGGACGTGGAGCTCAGGGAAGCCCCCTGTAGTCGCTCAGAGCCTGTGCCTGTGATCGGAAAGCCCCAGCATCCCCCCCCACCCCCACCGCCAAGTGCCTGACCGCTGTCCCTGTTAGCGGAGGCTGGAGTGATGGCCTCAGATTCAGAGAGGGTCGAAGGTCAAGTCCTTTCCATGAACATCCGTTAAGCGCAGCCCGCATGCCAGCTGTGTGATTGGCCTTGAATGTACGCTCTGGAGTCCACCTCCTCATCTTCCCGCCCCCCAGGATTTCTCCCATCCGGGCTGAGGACCTGCTGGTCTTAGAGACCCAGGGCCGAGGAAGCTTTGGTCGACCTTTGCCACCAAGGATGAGCCACGGCTTCCTGAAAATGTCCTCCTCTGAGAAGACCTAAGGGAGGGTGGCGTTGGGGATCCCCTCCTCCCCAGCAAGACCTGGGTCTGCAGAGGACACAGGGCTGCCGCTGTCTTCCCGTCCATCTCTGCTCCTCTCCGGACCCTTCCTGCCCACACTGGCCCTCCACCCCGCCCGGGGTCGACACGCCACCACCTGGGCCCGCCGACCAACCGCATGCGGCGCTGTCCCCTAGCACTGCTACCGTGGGAAGCATCCGTCAGCGCAGGCACTCTCGAGGGGCACCGAGGAGCCCCAGCCCTCCCCTGTCTGGCTGGGAGCTCCCAGGCAGACACACGGTCAAGGACAGGGAGAATACAGGGCTCGCCTTCCCCAGCTCCAAATCAGGTCAAGGCCACCTGAAGGGAAGGGCGTCGGGTGGGAAGTGGTTATCGAACTCTCTGCTATTGGTGTCAGTGTTGTCTACACCCGCAGGCGTGCCAACAAGCTCACAGGTACACAGGCGCACACCGCAGGGGAGAGCGCGGGAAAGTATTTCAGGGGCTCCAGGAGGGGCGGTGGCCATAGAGCTTTGTAAGAAGGGGCACTGGGCATCATGGAACCTCAAAGGATGTCCTCACCTGCCTCTGTGAGGGGTGGAGTCAGGGAAGGCTTCCTGAAGGAGGGGACGAACACCTTAAGTAAAATGAGTCTTCACAAGAAGTTAGAGTTATCGTCCTGTGTGTGTGTGTGTGTGTGTGTGTATGCGGGTGGGCGTGTGCACTCCTGGCAGTGGGCACAGCAGGACCAAAGGTCCAAGGTGTCTCCAAGGAGGGCACTCGGGTGGCTCGGTTGAGCATCCGAGTCTTGATTTCCGCTCAGGTCATGATCTCACAGTCATGAGATCGAGCCTCGAGTCAGGCTCCAATCTGAGCATGCAGCCTGCCTGGAATTCTCAATCTCTCTGCCCCTCCCCCACCAAAATAAATAAATAAACATTTTTTTAAAAAAAGGACCCCCTGGGTGGCTCAGCCAGTTAAGCATACAATTTCCGCTCAGGTCATGATCTCCTGGTTCATGAGTTCGAGCCCCAAGTCAGGCTTAGTGATGCTGGTACGGAACCTGTTTGAGATTCTCTCTCTTCCTCTCTCTCTCTGCCCCTCTCCTGCTCGCTCTCTCAAAATAAATAAATAAAAACTTTTAAAAAAATAGTTTACTGATCTGGTGCTAGTAGTATGAGCTCAAGAATAAGACAAGAGGCCGTGGAGGTCTGGGGGAGGCGGCTGGGGGCAGCCGGAGACACCCCACGAAGTGGCGCTGCTCTCTGTCCTGGTCCAGGGCCGGTGCCAGGGATTTGGGTTTCAGGGCCGGCTCTCAGCAAAGTGGGTCAGCAGAGCGGCTCACCCCCAGCTCCCCCGGGGCGCATGCACCCTCACCCCCACGTCCATTCTCACTGAGCTCCCAGACCGTCGTGCGAGGCAGGCCCGTCCCCAGTCCGCCCACAGCTGAGCAGACTGAGCCACAGGGAGGCTTTCGACCTAGGGGTTAGCGGCCGGAGCAGGATCTGAACGCAGGCAGTGGAATCAAAGCCCAGAGCGGCAGAGGAGGGCCTCGGGGCCTGGGGCTCAGCATGGTCTCTTCGCAGCTAAGGGACTCTGGGCAGCAAAGACAGAAGAGGCACACGCAGCCCCGTGGGGAGGCGTTTGGACTGTCTGTGAACTTGGGGCTCAGCGAGTGGCCGCCAGGTGAACGCGGGGCGGGACCTGGCCACGCAGAGGGCACGTCGAGAACGAGGCACCCAGGAGGTGGGGTAGGAATCTCAAAGGATTGTGCAATTGCACCGGGAGGCCCGGCCGACGGGGTTCCAAGGGCCACGACCAAGCCCTGCCTGAGCCGGGATGGCGTGGGCGTTCCGGAACGTGCCACCCGACCCTCCCCCCCCGACATGCCACCTGGGGGCTGGTGACTCCCACGTCCTGCCGTCCTGCGGTCCCCAAGCAGGCAAGCAGGCCCAGAGGCCTGGCCGGTGCGCCTGGAGGACATTTCTCGAAAGCCTCCTTTCCATCCTCTGTGCCAGCTCCTGGCGTCACCTGCCTTAGACCCAGGCCCCACGCAGACTCCCAGTTACTCATCGGTTACTCATGGGACTGCCACTCCCGCTAATTCCTTTTTTATTTGGTTTTAATGAGCCAAACCCTCCGTCTCGCCATGAAGACAAGGGGGTGTGATGGGGAGTCAGGGGTAGGTTGGGGAGAATCACGGAAGGTGACATGGATCTTGGATCGGGGACTTGGTGGCACTTGCACTCTGCACGGGCGCCTCATGCAATTCCCACGGCAGCCCCTCGGGGGTGGGGGCACCACTGTGCCATTCTACAGCCCTGGATGGGGGGCGGTCCCCTCCCGAGGTCACTCCGGGGGCCACCCCACCAGCCCCAAGGGCACTGCCTGCAATCCGCCTTCAGGGTGAGAACAGGTGGGTTGTGGGTTTAGAGAGAAGCCCCTCACACCCGCGGGCCCGGCTCAGCAACCACTGGTGGCTCCCCAGCCCCGCCCACCATCCTCTGCGAGGCCACATGACTTGCCTGCCTGGGGACACACGCAACTCGCCACACACCACCGCTATCGATCAGAGGAGTGGCCTGGTTCCGTGATGCCCACCCAGGTCCCCGAGTCCCCACGAAGCTTCCGGCACTCTGGACACGGCTGGGACGCCCCTGCTCCCGGGACGCCGTCAGGGTGAGGTCACCCTCACCTTCCTCTGGGCTCTTGCCAGGTGCCCGTGGGCTCTCGGCGTGGTGGGCATGACCCTTGTCTGATTATTTTGTGTCCCCCCAGCATCGTCCCCAAGCCCCGCACGCGAGCAGGTCTGGGACTGGGCGCTTTACACATTTGCCTTCTTTTCTCCGCACAGCAACCTGTGCAATCAGTCCCCTTGCTCAGACCACCTCAAGGATGGTGACACTGAGCCAGCCTCGAGGCGGGAAGCACTTTGCTCCGGGTGACGGGCTCGGGGGTAGGCAGTGGCCCTCAGCGCAGCACTTGTGTCCGGGGTGGGAGCTGAGTCAGGGCTGCACGGGTGGCCTCCTCGGATCCGGCACACTTCAGTCTCCAGACGTCTAGGAGGCCCACCTGCGGCCCAAAGCCCAGCCCTCCCCTCCCCTGCACGGACCTGCACCTTCAGACACCAGAGCCAGCACCCTGTCCAGCCGGACCCCTGGAAAACTCCAGACAGGCAGGCCGCACGCTGGCCACTCCCCATCTGCGGCCTCTTGGGCCCCGGGCGGGTCCCTGCGTGCACAGCCGGCCGTTTCCTGGGCAGAATCTGTTTCTGGTGCTTGGCAGGTCAAGGCAAGAACACTCAGGGTGAAACAGCAGGAGGGCACTGGACCAGGAGCCGTACCTGCTGTGTGACTGCAGGCAAATCACAAGCCCTCTCTGAGCCCGTGTCCCCATTTACCAAGGGGGCTTACGGTTCTCACCTGCTCCACGCCCCAGGAGCAGCTCCATGAGCAAAGAGGACAAGCAGCCATTGCCCTCACTCACCATCAGCAAATGGCGAGCAGGCCTGAGGCGGCCGGGGTTGGCCAGGTAAAGCCCTGGGCTCCCTCCCTGGGGCCGGCGCAGTCGGGCCTGCCCCGCTGCCCTCTCCACACATATTCTGGGTAAAACATCTGGAGCAGCACAGTCTTCAGAAACCACTGCCACATGGGTAAACTGAGGCACCGGGCCCCCTCGGGGACTACCCAGCTCTATGCCTTCTTCCCTATAGATTGTTCAAAGTCAAGCCTGCACTGACCCTGCTGGGTGCCAGGCGCAGAGAGGACAGCCTCCTGCCTGCCCCATGCCCTCACGATGGCAGCCAGACCACCGTGCCCAGGGCGAGGGCGCCTGCCCAGGACAGCAGGACCCAGGCCATCCTGTCATCCCCTCCCCCTGACCCAAAGGAGGACGCTGGACACCAGGCAGATCTTGGCGAGCAGCTCCCGGAGAAGACACATGTGCATCCCGAGAAATCAGAAAGCTGGGCAGAGCAGAGCCACCCCCCAGGGGAGAGCTGGGGGCTGAGCCCTCCTCCCTATGCCCCATATGTTCCCCTCACTGCCTGCCCAAAGCTACCTGCCCCTTCCCGGCGCCCACAGGGCCCTGGCATACTGAGCTCGTAATGACCTGATTAACTGCAGGTCTGGGGAGGCAGGTGGGCAAGGCACTTGGCTCATTCTTAGAAGGGGAGCCAAGGGGCGCCTGGGGGGCTCAGTCAGTTGGGTGACCAGCATCAGCTCAGGTCATGATCCCACAGTTTGTGAGTTCGAGCCCCATGTCAGGCTCTGTGCAACAGCTCAGAGCCTGGAGCCTGCTTCAGATGCTGTGTCTCCCTCTCTCTCTGCCCCTCCCCTGCTCACACAGTCTCTCCGTCTCTCAAAAATGAATAAAAACATTTAAAAAAAAAAAAAAAGAAGAAGAGGAAGAAGGAGAGCCGAGAATCTGGGACCTCAGAGCTGAGGCCATCCGTCTGTCCCCAGCAAGGAGCCCGAGGCCCACGTCACACAGCGGCTCAGGGGGTGAGGGAGTCCAGACCGGAGGTTCTCAAGTCACTGAGGTGAGGCCCACAGTCTGGGGTCACACAGAGTCCCAGAGGGAAGGCTCAGAGTCTGACACCTGGGGTTCAAGTGTAGACCTTACAAGTGGCCCGTTGGGTGACCTTGGACCAGTCAAGGAGACCAGGCCCTGCCTCCATCTCCCCACCTGCAAAATGAAGGTAATTGATCCAAGATGGCTGAGCCGCTGTGCTGGAGGGCCCGGGGCAGGCCACGCGAGGCGCCTCCGTGTGCACGCGTGTGGCCACGAACACGCCCAGGCTTACGCGTGGACGCGGTTCCCGTGAGTGTGAGGGAGTCCCGTGGTTGTGCCCCACACGGTTCAGATCGCCCGCCTCTCGGCCCGCCTGCCCTTGCCCGTTGTCAAAAAGTATCTCGTTTTCTACAAAGCAAGAATCAAAAAGGCAAATAGCCCAACTCAACGTGGGCAAAGGACTGAAGAGACGTTTCTCCAAAGACGACCTAAAAACAGCCAATGACACACGAAAAGTGCTCAACGTCATGGGCCTTATGGAAACACAAATCAAAACCACAGTGAGGTCCCAGCCCCCCCCCCCCCCCGGGGNCCCAGGGTGGCTAAAATAAAGTCAGGCCAACAAGGGTCAGCGAGGACGCGGAGAAATCAACCCTCACACGCCGCCGCGGGGAGGGGAGCATAAAACACGGCAGCCCCGTGGGAAACCGCCGGCTCCCTGTCAGTAGAGCGTCCGCCTCTTGATCTCACGGTTCGTGGGATCCCACCTCGCATCAGGCCTGCTTGGGATTCTCTCCCTTTCTCTCTGCCCCTCCCCTGCATGCTTTCTCTCTCTCTCTCTCTCAAAATAAATAAGCTTTACAAAGAATAAAAGTTAATCATAGCGTTACTTTGGAACCAGAAATGCCCCCGCAGGGTACAGACCCAAGAGAAACGAACCCGTGTGTCCACAAGATTTTACATAAACAGGGCGGCGTGATTCACGGCAGCCGCAGCGTGGAAACGACCCCAATGTCCAGCAGCGACAAACGGAGGAATGAGAGGAGGTGCAGCCACAGGACGGCACAGTCCTCGGCCAGGACACGACTCCGACACGGACAACACGGAGGCGCCTTGCAAACACGTACTAAGTGAGACACCAGCCCCAAAAGCCCTCATGCTGTACGATCCCAGGGACATGAAATTGCCGGAACGGGCCGGTCTGCAGGGACAGGAAGCCCATGAGTGTTATCAAAGGCCAGGGGCTTGGAGGATAGTAGCTGAGGGGTGCAGTGTTCCCTTTCAGGGTGATAAAAATGTTTTAAAGTTGGTGGTGATGGTGTGTGCACACCTCTGCGTCCAGACTTGAAACCGTGGACAGTACACTTATGTGGATGAATTGGGGGGTCCGTGAATTCGACCTCAACAGGCTGTCATAAAAAATACAGCACCTGATGGCTTTTAGGGGATTGCATACGGCTTGTCCTGTACTTCGACACTCTGAGTTAGGATGCTGGGCTCAGAGGAGGCACGTGAGTGGCCCAAGGTCACACAGCAGGCCGGCTACAGAGCTGGGATCTGACCCGGGGCTCCAAAGTCACGCTCAGGCTACCCCCCATCTGCCAGGCAGCGGAACCGCACCGTCCTGCCTCGCGTCCCGCTGACGGTGCCCGTGGGACCCGGGCTGGCCAACGTCAGCCTCTGCTCTCTTCTCTGTTACCATCCGGCACCTTCAGCACTGACCATAGCCTGCCCTCCTGGACAAAGCCCCCAGAGCCCTGGGGGGTGAGGCCTTCGGCGCAAGGTCAAGAGCACGGCCAGGGGGCCGACAGTCTGGGAGGGGCTTCCCTGAGAGTATAGGCAGGGGCCCAGGTCAGAACCATGGAGGGTCAGCAGAACGGGAGATGGGGGGAGGTGACCGGGGAGGGGTGACAAGAGACGTGAGCCATGCACAACAGGTGCAGGGAACAGCGTGCAAGCAGAGGCCGCGGCAATGCTAACTAGAAGGGCGTGAGAGGTCCGACCCCGCAGGGAGTGTGGAACACGAGGGGGCCACCCTGTGTTGACTCGGGGAGCCCACGGGGCGGGGGCTGGACTTTAAGAAGAGGAGGAGCCCCTGTGACCAACTTTTAAAAAGGCCCCTCGGGCTGACTTGGGCAGCACAGTGGGAGCCGGGCACAGGGGGCTGGGTAAGAAACACTGGTGGCCTGCCAGGTGGAGGAGGCGACGATGGCCGGGGTTGGGACACAGTCTGGGGGTGGAGCCGACACGTCTAGCAGGTGGACTGTTCAGGGAAAGATGAGTCCAGAAGGCTCCGGTGTGGGCCCCGGGCATCTGGGGGGATGTGACCAAGAGAGAGGTGGAGAGGACCAGGTCTCGGGGAAATCGGGAGCCGCCTTGGCCACGGGCAGGTTGGGGTGCCCGGGGCCCAGAGAAGGGAGGCAGGGGACGCTGGGCACTCAAGGCCTGCCTGGGACCATCACGGCACGGCGGCCAACCCAGAGGGGCCGGGGGCCCTGGGTGACGCTCCGCAATCCTGGACTCTCCTCGCCTGTTTCCCCGTGTGACACAAGTGAGGCCAGTGCCGTGGGTTCTAAGCCTCAGGGCGCGGCTGCTGGGGCCGAGGTGGAGAAAGGACGTGGGAGGGAGCGGTCCCCAAGTCCTCCAGGCCTGAGGCCCGGCCAGCGGGACAGTACCAACCGGTGAGTGCGTCTGAGCCCCCACTCCCACCCAGCCCACCCGCAGCCTAGAAGTGGGGTGAGAGTACTGCCCCTCATACCCAGTTCATGGGTGGAGAGATTGAGGCCAGGCAGGTGAGGAGACACCCGGGGCCAAACCGGGGGTTCCCGGCGTCACCCCGGCAAGCAGGTGCAGTGCCCGTGTCCCGGCTTCAGGGAGCACAGGAGCTTGGCGGGGGGGGGAGGCCCAGGGACCCAGGGTGGGGCTAGAGAGCCTCCCTGGCCCCTTGGCCCCAGACTGGGCTCGGCCACCGGCCCTGACATCGAAGTCCCTGCCTGAGGTGTGTCTGGCACACACGGGGCTCAGGCTGTCGCGGGGGCAGGGACGTCCTGTGGGAAGCAGGGACGGTGAGTGCCAGGCGAGCCCAGAGACACCTCCAAGCCCCGCGAGGCCCCAAACCCTATTTGCGCATTTGAAGAATGGGAAGCCCAGAGCCCCGACCCACCGACCTCCCCTGCCCCGGCCTGGCCTGGGGTTTCCGCAGGGGCCTGGCCCGGGCCACCTGGGTCGGATCCGGGCTCTGCCCCGTGACGGCCAGGCAGGCTGCCCCACACCCGCGTGCCTGCGTCTGCACCTGTTAAAGGGAGGTCAGGAAGCCTCCACCTCGCAGGGTCCCGGGCAGCATGAGTGCGTTAGGTAACAACGGAGGGCGCAGAGCAGCCGGGACGCAGGGCCTGCCCAAGGCGCCTGGGCTGGTTTCGTTACCCATCTCAGAGCGGCCTAGACCCGGGGCCTGGCGCGGCTGCACAGGGGGCCAGGGCTGTGCTGCTGTGGGCGTGTGTGCATGCCTGTGTGTGTGTGTGTGTGTGAGTGTGTGTGCGCGCGCGCGTGTGTGTATTCCTGCTGCCCTCTCTCTGTCCCTCTTCCTGTATGTCTCCGTCTTCCTTTCTCGGCCTCTCTCTCTCTCTCCTCCTGTGTCCCCATCCGTCCCTCTGTCTCCTTCTGGCCCCACCCCGGCCCCCACCCCGCTCACCTGCAGCTGAGTCAGTGTCTCCACACTAAGTTCTTCCCTGCCGTTGTCATAAACAGAGCCCTGGAAAAAAGCCGGCCAGGTCCCAACACGCCGGCAGCCCCTGAGCGCCCGAGGCCCCCGCTCCGACCCAGCGAGGCCCTCACACGCTACGCAGCAGCCCTGAGGTGGGTCATGCCCCAGCTGTCGGGGGGGTCGCCAGGCAGCAGGAGCCCGAGCCCCGGGATCTGTGTCCCAGGCTGGGACGGCCTTCCAGGAGCCTCCGCCCCCACTCAGAGCGCTGGGGAGGCCGGGAGGGCCTCCCCTGCAGTCCTGGCTTCCGGCAGCCCCTCTTCTTAGGGAGGTCAGCCTCAGGAAGACCACCCTCGAAAGTTCCTTCATCCTGGCTTGTGGCAAATCAACAGTGGCTTGTGTGTGGGGACGCCCCTGCCTCCCGGGGCCATGCTCCCCATGGAGACCCCTGCTGGGGCACAACGCTGGACGCCAGGTTCACGTGTCCAGGCCTGGGGCGCCTGGGGCGCTCGGTCAGTTAAGCATCTGACCTCAGCTCATGTCATGATCTCACGGTTCGTGGGTTTGAGCCCCGCGTCGGGCTCTGTGCTGACAGCTCAGAACCTGGACCTGCCTGGGATTCTGTGTCTCCCTCTGTCTCCACCCCTCCCCCACTTACCCTCTGTCTCTTTCTATCAATAATAAATAAGCATTTAAAAAATTGTGTTTAATTATCAAATCTCTAGGCCTTAGTGGTGTGTGACCTTGGGTACATTAGCCTCCTGGGAGCTCAGTGTCCCCATCTAAGGCACATGGACAGTAGGACAGAAATGATTCGCCTCAGGGGCACCTGGGGGGCTCAGTCTGTTAAGTGTCCGACTTCAGCTCAGGTCATGATCTCACAGTTCGTGGGTTCGAGCCCCGCGTCGGGCTCTGTGCTGACAGCTCAGAGCCTGGAGCCTGTTTCAGAGTCTGTGTCTCCCTCTCTCTCTGCCCCTCCCCTGCTCATGCTGTCTCTATCTCAAAAATAAATAAAACATTAAAAAAAAAAAAAAAAAAGAAATGACTCACCTCAGCAGCAGGAGGGCAAGAGGCTTGGAGACCAGCTGAGGTCCTGCCATCCCACACCCCTCAAGGCCAAGGGTGAAGGCCCACCCACGCTGTGAACCATGTCCTGCCTCAGTGGACCAGAGCCCGGAGCCCTGGATCCCCCGTCCACGAGACCCTTGGGCAGAACCCCAGCGTGGGCTCTGAGGAAGTGGAGGGCCTTCCTGCCCCCCGTTCCGAAGAGAGACCCCAAGTTTTGGCAGAGTCCTGACCCAGCCTCAGGCCCTGGAACGGGCGGGTAGACAGACCCAGAGAGCGCGAGTCTGTGCCCAAGGTGACTCCGTGGGACCCAAGAAGCAGCCCGGGAGCAAGTTTTCAGGAGCAGGTCTGGTGGCCTTCACTGTGCCTCCCAGGGCCCTGCCCCAGGAGTGGCATACAGCAGGCACTCAACGCATGCAGGCTGAAACACCAGAGGCTGCCACCCTCACACTCCTGCACCAACGCGAGGAAGCTGGTGGCCAGTGACCCTCTGCGCCTCCCGTCCCCTCCCCCACAAGATGGAGGACACTCTCCTGGGAGGAGACGGTCAGATCTGGGTTCAACTGTCCAGGCCTGCCCTGCTGACCCCAGGGGCTGCTCTGCTGCTGACGGTGGTGCGGTCGAGAGCAGGGCCGCCCAGCAGGAATCTCCCAGAAGGCCCACAGGTCATTTAAGAAGAGTGAGAATGGGGCGCCTGGGTGGCTTAGTCGGTTAAGCGTCCGACTTTCGCTTGGGTCATGATCTCGAGGTTCGTGGGTTCGAGCCCCGCGTCGGGCTCTGTNCCAGATGGACTTCATTTTGGTGACAGAGTTTATCGAGCCAATATATCCAAATATCCCCACTGTATCATGTAATCATTGCAGGGACTATTAAAGAGATATTTTACTTGGTTTTTGCTTTTGAAGTCGTCGAAATCTGTCACGTATTTTTTTTTAATGTTTATTTTTGAGAGAGACAGAGGGTGAGCAGGGAGACACAGAGGGAGACACAGAATCTGAAGCAGCTCCAGGCTCCGAGCTGTCAGCACAGAGCCCGACGCGGGGCTCAAACCCACGAACCGTGAGATCATGACCTGAGCCGGAGTCGGACGCTCAACCGACAGAGCCCCCCAGGCGCCCCCAAATCTGTCATGCGTGTCACACGTACGACATAATGCGGTTTGCATGCACCATGGTTCCAGGGCTCCTGGCCAGCAGTGACCCTGGAGCCCTCGTCCCTCCTGGGAACCAATGTCACATCTCCCGGTCACATCTCCCCCTGGGCCCGGTTGGCAGTGCCAGGCAAGGCGCCCGGCGCACGGTGGTCGCGCAGGACCTAGAGGTCAGCCGTCCTCTCCAAGGATCCTGCCGGTGGCTGACTTGAAAGCCTCGAGACCCTCCTGTGTCAGACGCTCAGAGGTAAGTCCAGGACAGAGGACTGTCCAGGAGCCAACGGCCTTTGGTGAGCCCCCGCCGCAGAGCAGGCTGCCAGCCCCAGGCAGCACATGAGGCAGGATTAGGGGCGGCCCCTATGCCTGGTCATGTCTGAGCCACACCTGATGGGCACGATTCAGTGTTTCATAGCAGCTG
>NW_027529175.1:5589899-5598096 GCF_008692635.1 Crocuta crocuta
TCCCCTTGCTCATTGCCAGGTAACACAAGAGACGGGGCAGGAGAGGCCCGGCCACGAGCATCGCTTGATAACTGGGGAAACAGGCCTGGAGTGGGCGTGGGTTGCCGGAGGGCGGGGGCCACCAGACATGAGGTGACCCCGTGTGTGGGTCCTGACTCCCTGGAGGGAGCAGAGCAACGAGCCCCTGGAGGGTCCCAGGGTGAGACCAGTGCAGCAACATCAGAAGAAAGCTCTACCTAGCACGGAGTAGTGAGCTCCTCATCCCTGGAGGCATACAAGCAACTGCACCAAGTGCCAGGAAACGGGATGGGACGTTGGCATGGGGGTTCCTTTGCCTGCGAGGGGTTTCCCTTCAGCTCTCAAGATTTAGGCATGGCCCAAGGTCACAGGCAAGGCCTGAAGGGGGCCGTCCCACCCACCCCGGCCATTCCCCCTCTTGGGGCCAATCATTAATTGGCACCGCTTGAGTGACTGCTCCCACGAGCGCCCCCGGCTGCCTGCCAACTCATGGCCCGTCTCCCGTCTCGTGCCCGGGGCAGCCGCATGCCTCTGACACGGGCTGGCTTTGCCACTCGGCTCGCTTCCTGCTCGGGACTCCCAGCAGCCGAGCCTGGGAGGAGAAGGTGCCGGCTCAGACCACCTGCAGCGCCCACGGGACTCCCGCAGCGGGGGCCCTCCTGGCTGAACTGGGCGCTGGGCCTTCACAAGGGGCAGCCTGGAGCCAGGGAGGGCTGCGAGGGCCTTCTCCAGGGAAATCAGATGCAAGCAGAGCGGCGGGGACGGGCCTTCCAGGACCACAGGCAGTGGGGCAAAGTCCCAGAGGAAAGGGTTGGAAGTCAGCCAGGCTGAGGCTCTGGCTTCTAGAAGGGATGAAGAGAGGTGAGGGCGATGTATGACAGGGGCCACTCAGACTCCAAGCTAAGGAGTTAATTTTACCCTGGGGCAATGGGGAGCTATGATAGGTTTCAGAGGAAGGGAGTGACATGGGATGACCAGGGCTGGAGGGGAGGCAGGAGGAGGCGCTGCCGGCTGCCCGGGGGGGCAGTGAGGCAGGCCCCACAGCGGCCGTGGGGCAGGGCGGACGGATGGATGGGGCAATGACACCATGCTTCTGCCGAGACAACAGGTGCCCAGGTCAGGCGGAAGGCCGAGGACGGAAGATCGAAGCAACAACATGCGGAGGCATCAAGCCCGTGCCCAGGGGAGAAGCGACGGGGGCAGGCTCAGGACTCAGCAGGCAGCCGGAGGAAGAGCTGCGTGAGTCGGGGCCCCAGCACACAAGAGGGCATCCATCGGGCACCCAAAGATCATTAATGGCCGGGGGGGCGCGGGAGCGAGAAAGTGAGGGATGGGGACATCGGGTGTGGACAGCTCTCAAAACGCTGCCCTCTGAAATGCTTGTGGAAGTGACAGGCGGGCCCCCTGGGCTCCCTCGAGGCCTGTTCCCAAGGGGAGCTCGGGGCGTGACAGCAGAGCCCCCACCCCCGCGTCAGCCCCTCCTCGGCCGTAGCTGACCCGCCCCGCGGGCCGAGCCGCAAGCCCGCCCAGGCTCCCCGTTGGGCCCAGGGCTAGCGTCCGAGAACAGCTATGAGCCGTTGGCCATGATCCAGGAGCCACGTGACGGTCAGTAAAGGTCACCTGGGTGGGCACTGACGGCGTCCACTGCGAGGGGGCCTGGGTCATGGGCCGGGGCCAGCGCCACCCCCCGTGCCCTTTTTATGGGCATTTATAGTGGATCAGCAGTGAACCCCCCTGCCTGGCACCGGACCCCGAGAGAAGGCCACGTCCCCCTCGCTGCCTGTGTCTGGGGTTCCAAGTGACGTCCGAGCCCCAGGCCCGTCTCCTCTGCCCGGCTCTCTGCCCAGTGGAGAGGCGAGGATTCACACACAGGGTGGCGACGGGGCACCCGGATCTGAACCCAGCTCCGCCTCCTGCAGATCGTGTGGCTGCGGGCAACCCCACAGCTCAGCTGCGCAGGGAGGGGGTGCTCACAGCTGCCTGGGAGCCCCGAGTCTCGGGGGCTGGGGGGCCGAGAGGCAAGCAGGCACCTGGCACAAGGCAGGCAGCGCTGCCGACGCCCTCCCGACTGCAGCCCCGCCCTCCCCAGCGGGCCAGGAGCTGCACTTGGGTGGTGGGGCCCCCGGGAGGGGGTGGTGCCACCCTCCAGCCTGTGCCAGGTGCCACCCACAGGCTGCTCACCACAAAGGGGCCCCGGGGGCTTTCCCCCGCGCCACCCCCAGCCCTACACCGGGTGCTCCAAGCCCTGCGGAGCTGGGCTCTGGCCCGGCTCCCGGCAGCTGTGGCTCCTTGGCCCACTGGGGTTGGAAGGACGCGCGGCGCCTGCAGGCCAGGGTCTGAAATCACAGGGCGCCCTGCGTGCCTGGCACCGCGCCCCCCAAGTTATCGCTCCCCCATCTGACCCTCCTGGAAGCCAGGTTGCGTCACCTCCGCACCCTTGTCCGTTCGACAGCAGTTTATGGAGCACCAGCTGGATGCGGGCCTGGAGGGGCAGGAGAGACCCAGGGCACCGAGGTCCCGAGCGCCATGCCCAGGGCCCCACAGCTGGATTCCAATCTAGGCCGGGCTCTGCAAGTCCCACTTTTCCCTTTAAGCCCTTCCCTGGGCCTCAGTCTCCTCCCCTGTAAAATGGGCACCACAGAGCCTCCCTCAGGGCTTTGAGGACACAGAGCCGGAGCATGTGGGACTGACCCGCTTCCCCAGCCCGGCTCCACCTGCACACCCCCGCCCCCTCCAGCCTGTCGGACTCAGTGCTCCCACACGTGCACGACAGCATCCCACGCGTCCCTCTCCCTCTGCCTGGCATTCCTTCCGCACAAATGGCACCACTCACCTCAGCCCCCGGCCCAAACGCCGTGCAGGAAGCACTACTGTCGTCCCATTTCCAGATGCAGAGCCGAGGCAGGGGTGTGCCCGGACCCACAGCGGCCGAGCGGGGCACGCCTCTACCTGCTGGCACCGCCCGCCACCTGCCGCCGGCTCGCAGCCTCATGGCAACGACGCCCTCCCGCCCCACGGCCCGGCGAGAGGCCCCTCACCCACTCACACTGTCCGGTCTCCCTGGGGTCCCAGGTCCCTGCCCCCCACCCCCGGGCCAGGCTCCGAGCAGGGCGCAGAGAGAGCTGCTAGAGCAGACACCGTCGGCCTCGCCTGGCCTCGGGGCGCGGGGTGGCCCGGCCCCTGCAGCACTGCTGGGGGTCCCCGCAAGCCCGGAGGCGCCCTTACCTACTCGGAGCTCCTGCCCGAAGACCGTCTTCTCGCCCAGGGCGGAGCAGTTCCAGCGTCCGAAGCGGAACTGGTACTGGCACTCGTTGATGCCCATCTGCGCCCCCTCCCCAATCACGATGATGGCATCGGGCCGGCTCTGGCAGATGGCGCGCTGCCGCGGGGCCAAGCCAGGGATCTTGTTGCAGATGATGTTGGCTCCCAGGGCCACGACGGACGACAGGGCTCTGCGGAGGGGGGAGGACACGGGAGGTGAGTGGCTGCGCGGGGCCCCTCGCCCTCTGCCTGCCGCCCTGCCTCCCTCCCTCCCGCCGCTCCGCTGGGGGGTTCCAGGCGCCCGCCGTGTGCCCCGCTCTACCCACCGGGTAACGGAACACAGATCCCTGCCCTAGAAAAGCCGTTTCCTGCTGACCAAAAGGCGTGATCTTCGCTTGAAAAGGAGCTCACGCCCATGCCTTCTCCGCCTCGGAAGCCCAAGAACCAGGGTCATAAATCCAGGGACCAACGCACCCAGAATGTAAGAACCACATCCCCCCAGGCCTCTGAACCAGACACACGGACCCTTCGGGTCAGACAGCTTCATGCCCTGGGTTTGACGGCCATCAGCTCCGAGCCGTCCACAGGCACCCCAACTCCTGACCATTAGACTTCCCCATTCCTCGTAGGTCCCGGGATCCCTCTGGGGTTCCTGGGCCAGGCAGCTGCTGAGTCGCCTGGCCCTGCCGGGAGCCAAACCCATAGGCTCCTGACTCCATTTACAGCCCATCTATAATCTTGGGGAGGCACTCCGCCTCTCTGAGCCTCAGTATTCACATCCATGAAACGGGAGCATAAAACATCTACTCCTCCCACGCCACCACCACATGGGCTCAGACCACACAACCTCAGGGATCCATGGGGACAGCTGCTATTATTTGTTATCCCCTCATTTCTGGACGACAGTGGATTCATGGGAAGGACCAGGAGCTGATGGGAATTGAGCCCCTATTGTGTGCTGCATTGGGTGGGATGCTTTATTGCAACATTGTATCCTCCGAGTGGTCCCCTGAGGGTGCTGTGTAATTAATCCGACACCCTCCAGGAACTGAGGACAGAGAGGAGGGCATTTGCCAAGCTCACCCCCTCCTCACTTGAGGTGTTACTGGCGTGTTTTAGGAGGTGACATCCACATCACATAACGTTACCTAGTTTACAGCGTGCAATCAGTTCGGCAGCAGTGAGTCATGCGGCCGCCACCTCCACCATGTTCCCAGGTGTTCTCACCGCCCCCAAAAAGAAACCCCATTCCCTGCGGCAGACACTCCCTCTTCTCTTCTCCCAGGTGCTGAACCCACTAATCTGCTTTGGGTGCCTATGGATGTGCATATTCTAGACTTTTCAGACCCATGGAATCCCACTGGGTGACCTTTCGTGGCGGGTTCCTTTCACTTAGCATCATGTTTCCCAGCTTCGGGCCGCTTCCAGCACGTGTCAGTGCCTTTTCGTGGCTGAATCATATTCCATCGCCCGGAGGGACCACCTTCCACGTCCCCACGCGCCAGGTGGCAGGCACGGGTCCCTGCCACGTCCCGGCCACTGTGAGCAGCACCACCACGAACATGGGCGTGTTCGCTCCTGTCTGAGTCCCCCTCCTCTCTTCTCTGGGGCACAGCCTTAGGATGGGAATCGCTGGGTCATGTGGTAGTTTGTTTAGCCTTCTGAGGAGCCCCTGAAATGTTTTCCACAGAAAACCCGTTATTGGGTTTTGAGCACCCGGAGGAGGAAGGCGGGCGAGCTGGAAGGAGGTGGGGGTGGTCTTGGCAGGCCTCTGGGCACCGGCCGAGTCTCAGAGTGGCATCCGGCTTCCAGACAGTGGACCAGGCCTACTTAGGGAGGGGCCGAGTGCGGAGCTGAGGGAGACCCCCAGGGGCCCCCACGACCCGATGTCCCTGGCCTCGGCCCCCTAGCGCACGGAGATCCCCCCTCCTGCCCTCTAGCTGCCAGCCCCTTTCTTGAGAGAAACGAGTCGGTGGTTTTCCAGGGCAGCCAGGCACCCACAGCTGGCAGCCAGGCACCCACAGCTGGCTGGGAAAGTCCCCGTGTGGCCTGAGCCCGCAGCACGTGCCACAGCCGGAGCACCCGGTGACACTCAATCCCCACAGCCCGCCCGCCCCACTCGCTAATCTGGCCAAGACCCCCCTGGGTCTCCCACGGGCACAATGGGCAGAAATGCCCGAGGCTGGCATGGCGGAAGAGCATCTGGGCGGGGGGGGCTGGGAGCGGGCTGGAATCCGGGGAATTCAGCCCAAAGTAATTGTAGATGCTCAGAAAACCGACCCGGGGACATGAGATGGATGGGAACCAGCCTCCAGGCCTCGGGCAGGAGCCCGCTTTGGATCCCGGATGCCGAAAGCACGCTCCCCAGTCCCAAAGTCTCCCAGCAGACTCCAGGCTGCAAAGCCCACTGCCTGGGGTAGGCACCCTGCTGGGGTAGGAGCGGCGGGGGGGGGGGGGGCCCCGTGGGCTGNGGTCACTCCCCTGCTCAAAGACCATCCGTAGCCCCCCAGGCCCCTTGGTGTAGAATCAGAGGCCTCCTTGGATCTGGTCTCCGACCACCCTGCTACCCCTGCCCGTGCTGGTCTCTGCCTGGGGCGCCGTGTGTGCTCCCCTCTCCTGTCTGGCCAACTCTGCTAGCCTCGTGCCCAAGCGCAAGTCTCCGGAGCTCAAACCCCTCAGGCCGCAGGCACCGAGGAAGCAGGCAGTGGGCATTTGTGTCTCGAGTAACCACCTCCTCAGTGGGCTCACAGTGGCCGTTTCCACATCCAGCTTCCCCAGCAGACCACAGCAGCGCCAGGTCAGAGCGAAATCTGGGGTTTAGTGGGCAGCGACCTCNCCCCCCGCCCCCCGCCGGCTGTCTTAGTGTGTTTGCGGAATGGCAGAAGGAATGAACCAATGATTACATCTAAAATCTAAAAGAGCCCCCGCAGGGGCACCTGGGGAGCTCAGTTGGTTAAGCAGCCGACTTCAGTTCAGGTCATGATCTCACAGTTTTGTGAGTTCAAGCCCCGCATGGGGCTCTATGCTGACAGCTCAGAGCCTGGAGCTGCTTCAGATTCCGCGTCTGCCTCTCTCTCTGCTCCTGCCCCACTCACGCTCTGTCTCTCTCTCAAAAATAATAAACATTTAAAAATTTTTAAAATTAAAAATAAAATAAAAGAGCCCCCATATCTTAATAACAAAAAGGCAATCCAACTTCAAAAGGCTCAAAGGGCTTAAAGAGCTATTTCTCCAGAGAGCCATAAACAGCCAAGGAGCACAGGAAGAGATTCTAACTCTCACTCATCAGGGACACGCAGACCCGAAGTGGGCCAGGGGCCGCCTCCCGTCGCAACAACAGAAAATAGCAAGTGTCGGCAGGATGTGGGGAACGTGGAATGGGCGTACGATGCTGACGGGCATGTAGAATGGGGCAGCCGGGGTGGATGGCTGTCGGGAACTTCTTCCCGAGTGCCACAGGACCCCACAATTCCTCTCCTGGGTACTTGCCCCAAAGGCCTGAAGACAGGTGTCCAGACAAAACCTCGTGTACGAGTGTTCAGGGCAGCGCTGTTCACAAGGGGCGGAAGGAGGGGACAACCCAGATGTCCCCTGACGGCTGAATGGATGAGCAGAATGTGGCCTTTCTATACGACAGAATACTGTTTGGCCATGGAGAGGAAAGATCACCGACCAAGGTGAATCCACAGAGACAGACAGTAGGACGGGTGGCTGCCTGCGGCTGCAGGGAAGGGGCCGGGGAGGGCCTGCCTGCTTGAGAGGTGCGATGACAAAGTTTGCGACCTGATAGAGGTGATGGTCACACAGCACCATGAACGTACTAAAACGCCTCTGAGTTACAGAGGCGTTTATTTTATTAATTTATTTAAAAATTTTTTAAGTATATTTATTTATTTCGAGGGAGAAAGAGAGTGTGAGCAGGGGAGCGCAGAGGGAGACAGAGCGAGAGAGAATCCCAAGCAGGCTCTGCACTGCCAGCACAGAGCCCGACTCGGGGCTCGAGCCCATGAACAGTGACCTCATGATCCGAGCCGAGATTAAGGTCGGATGCTCAACCGATGGAGCCACCCAGGCGCCCCTATGCTATGTGTGTTCTGAACACGGTTTTTTAAGAACTCTACCTTTACACAGGTCTTCTGCACCCTGGGACAGGTAAGATAGGTAGAAGGGGCAAAGGGCGCCTTGTCCGGCTGATACCTGCCTGTACACTCCCCAGGACGTGCAGGGCCGACGGGATGGGGACACAGAGCCCCCGGCCACCCCCCAGCAGCCAGCACTCGGGAGGAAGGTGAAGCAAAGGCATCAGGCTATTTTGTGCCAGGAGCATAAATGATCAGATACGGTTGCTGATTCAGAAATCATTTCAAGATCGTCTCCCCTGGAATGTGGGGTTTTTCCACTAACAGGAGGAAATACACTTATTCTGAGCACTGACCTTGGACAAAACGGGCCTCTGCTGGGTCTCCGTGCTCCCCTCTGCATCCCTGTGGCGCAGGTGTGCAGACCGCGGCTCAGAGAGGCTGGGGGCGTGCCTGAGGCTGCACAGCCGGCCTCAACGCCCCTTCTCTGCCTCCAGAACTCAGGGGAGGGTCCGGAGCCCCTCACGCGGCAGGTGCAGCACACGTGCCAGTGGGCGGCTAGAGCGGGTGCCTGCGCCCGCTCCTTGGTCTGGACACACAGCTTCACGCCCTTCTCTGGCTCAGAATCCTCCAAGGTCCCTCATTGGTCATTGCAGATTTACGGACAGCTTCCGTTGCTGGCGCTGGAGGTCTCGGCCACGCCGTCCCCTCCCCCGCACTACGGCCCACGTGTTCACAGCGGGTCGGCCCACCGCCCTCCCTGAGAAAGCCTGGTGCTGTCACACCCCCAGCCTCAGCCATGCTTCCTGCCTCTGGGGGGGGGGGGGGGGGGGGGGGGG
>NW_027529175.1:5598142-5603182 GCF_008692635.1 Crocuta crocuta
AGGGAAGGGGGGGGGGATGGGTGGAGGGGAGAAGGGAGGAGGAGGGAGGGAAGGAGAGGAGGGAGCACAGGCAGCGTGGGATGAGGGCGTGCTGTGAGCACTCGCAAGCCGCCTCAGGATGGACCAGGCTCTCGCCCCCGAGCAGCAGGACCCCCGCTCTGGGCGGCTCCCAGCCCCCAGCTGCCCACCCCGGTGCCCAGGAGGGCCGGCAGGGACGCTCTGAGTGGCCCTGAGCACAGAGAAGCCGGGCGGCCGCTGGCGCCTCAGGCATCCGCCGGCGCCAGTCGGGGGCCTCGGGCCGAAGGCAGGACCCAGGACGAGTGTGCAGGGCTGCAAGTCCGGGTGGGCGCACCTCCCTGCGGGCCCCGGCTCCGGGCTCCACCTGGGGTCCCCAGGGGCCCTAGGAGGCTCCTCCTCCCTGCCAGGGGTCCCCGGGGGTTCGGGCTGCCTCTAGGACGAGGGGACACCAGAGGGCGAGGAGTGAGGTGACCACTGCCAGGTAACAGGTGGTGCAGACCTGGCCAAGAGGGTGGGACACCTGCTGTGGCCTTAGCCAGGTCACCGGCGGGCAGCCGGCGGGGCAGAGGTCAGGCCGGGGGCACTGGTGCCGGCCAGCTTGCTTGGAACCCTGGCTCTGACTCCTCGTAGGTAAGTTTCCTAACTTTTCTGTGCCTCGATTTGCACATCTGTGAAGTGGGAGTATTCATAGTACTAATAGCCCTGATATGTCAGAGGAGGAAGACGTGACTCTGGCCTGTGATGAGCGGTGGTCAAGCCTGGCCCTTATTAAGCCTCACTGGGGACCCACTACTGAGCCCCATCCATCGAGCCCCCAGGATCCATCCCTTGTGGGGATCAGGCACCAGCTGTGTTGATCGGGAGGCCCGACACCTGAACCAGCAATTCTGAAGCCAGCGGGCGTCCACACCCCCCACTGCACCCGCCACGACTGGGTCCATTCGTGGATCGGCCCTCCCCTCTGACGCAGCAGATTCAGTCCAGAATCTGCACACCCAGGCGCTCCCGGTCACCGCAGGACGTGCACGGGTGTGTGCAGCACAAACGGGGACCCACACCCACGTGTCCATCACCAGCAGAATGACGAAGTTTGGCAAGGTCAGACGGGGGGAGGCTCTCGCAATGACAAAGGGCAAAGAGCTTACACGTGACGACATGGGTGACTGTCCCCCACTGCTGAGTGAGAGCCAGACGGGAGAGGTGCCCAGGCCAAGCAAGACGCACCTTCAACATAGAGGCCAGAAGATTCACCCTTGGCTGGGGGAGGGGGGAAGGCGGTGGACTGGGAGGGGTCTCCGGGAGCCTGCTGGGTTCCAGACTGTTCCCTATCCCAAGCTGAGAAATGGATTCCGTGAGCACCCACTCATGTAAAAATGCCTCAAGCTGTCCACTCGAGATTTCTGTACTTTATGTAAGTTGTATCTCAACAAGAAAGTAAAAGATTGCAATACAAACTTCATAGGGCTGCAAAATCACAACGAAAACTCCAAGTCTTCTTACAAAAATTAAAATAAAGAAAATATACTTGAGAAATATGATACGGCGGAGTCTGGGGTGGCTCAGTCGGTTAAGTGTCCGACTTTGGCTCAGGTCATCATCTCACGGTTCATGGGTTCAAGCCCCAGGTCGGGCTCTGTGCTGACAGCTGGGAGCCTGGAGACTGTTTCGGATTCTGTGTCTCCCTCCCTCTCTGACCCTCCCCTGCTCATGCTGTCTCTCTCTCTCAGAAATAAATAAAAAACATTTAAAAAAAAAAATAAAAGAAAATACACTTGAGAAATACAATACGGGGGCGTCTGGGGTGCCTCAGTTGGTTAAGCATCCAACTCTTGGTTTCGCTCGGATCTTGATCTCACTGTGAGTTCGAGCCCTGCGTGGGACTCAGCTGACAGCACGGAGCCTGCTTGCGATCCTCTCTCTCCGCCCCTCCCCCACCTTCACTTAATGTACAATGTGAACATTAAATATCATCCCCTTATGCTGTGTGTCCCCGACCTTGAGGGGTGCTAGGCCCCCCACAAAGCAGGAGTTTGTGGAGGCCCTGCCTGCGGCCTGGGCCAGCCACCCGGCTGCCGGCAGAGCAGGGCTGGGCCAGAGCACAGCCCAAGTCCAGGCTCTTAGAGGCCCGAGGACCAGGAAGCATTCCCAGCCTGGATCCCCGGAGAGCTGCCTGCCTGCCCAGGCACCCACTCTGCCCACCGCTTCCCCGACTCCACCCCCAGACATTGCCAGCCTGACCTCCACTGGGCGCCCCTGTGAACCTCCTCCTCCCAAAAAGAAGCAAGCTGCTTCAGTGGCTCGGGGAGGGGGGCAGTGGGGAGGGGCACAGGAGACCCTGGGGGCTGGGCGGTAGCAGGGCCGCTGCATAAACGGGGCTGTGCCAGGCGGGGCCCTCCCTCCCGCTCTCACCTGCACCTGGCCCAGTGCTCACCAGCCCTGTGCCCAGAGGAGCCGCGGCCACCAGTGCTGCCCAGTCCAGCTAAGACCCCATGTAGGTCTAGCCCCGCTCCAGCCAAGGCCCTGTCTGGGGGGGGATGGCTCCTTGGGGGCAGCCTCCCTCTTCCAGCTTCCTCGGGTCACAACACCCGGGGCACCTCACAGTCAGGGAGCCTGAGGCCCAGAGAGGAGTCAAATGGGGGAGTCATCCTGGCCAGACAGACACCTGCTGAGTAGCTCAGGGAGGGGGGGAGGGAGCAGGGGTTGGGACCCGCTCTTCCTGCCCCCAGACTGGTCAGCGCCTCATCATCACCCCTGTCCCTGACCCTCCCAGACAGTTGGGGGATGTCACCTGTCTTCCTGGAGAGTCTTCTCCCCCCACCCCCACCGGTCCCTAGGGGCCAGGAAATTACATTTGGGGTCAACCAGCACTGGGGGGCCTTCACCAAGGGGTGACCTGAAGGAGGACCCCAACACGGACCAGGGCTGAGGCGCGCACTCTCCCCGGGCCCCGACGACAGGGCCCTTGTCTCCTGCCCGCTGTCCAGGCACGGCCGGCCCCCTGGGTCGTCATGCAGCGAGGGAATGAGCGAAGGGCATCGTGAATGAGAGGAACGCGTGCATGGAATCTTTCGCACCCGCTCAGGGGGCCCCAGCTCGTGCGGAGAGCAAGGCAGGGGGCTGGGGCAGCCCTGCACACCCCCGTTTTCCCTTAGGCGGCGACGGGCTGATTAAAAACTACCTTTTACTTCCACCTTACGTAGGATTGAGAAAATGTCAGCCTCCCATATGACATCAGGCGGTGGGAGGCGGGCAGAGTGGGGCCTGGGCCTGTGGGGATGCGGCCACCCCAAAGTGGCCCTCAGAAGGGCTTTGAACCTGGCATTGCCAGCGGCGGGACAAGCTCTGCCTTTTCTCTTTAAAGGGCCAGAGAGAGGGGCGCCCGGGGGCTCAGTGGGTTAAGCGTCTAACTCTTGGTTTCGGCTCAGGTCATGATCTCACGGTTCATGAGTTCGAGCCCCGGGTCAGACTCCACACTGACAGTGGGGAGTCTGCTTGGGATTCTCTCTCTCTCTCCCGCACTCTCGCTCTCTCAAAACAAAACAACGACAAAAAGCCAGGGAGAAGTGTCACTGCGAGTCCAGGGCCACATGGCAGATTAGCCCCTCTGATCCCAAGGAGGCCTCGATCTGTGCACAGGGCCCTAAAACTATGGCTGCCAACATGGCCTGTGTCCTGAGGAGGCCCCAGGACCCAGCACCTCCACCTCAGTATCCTGTTTCTCTTCCAGATTCCCCAGGAACCGACCCCACAAACCACAGCCCAGGCTACAGATGCCCCAGGAGAGGGGAGCCGGCCGCACGACAGCAGGGACCCCGCGCCAGGCTGCCCCGGGCTCATCCCCTGCACCCTCTCTCTGGACTGGGCACCAGCTGTCTGGCGGCCCACCCCCACCCCAGGCTCTTCTGGGCCGGAGGAGCCCTGCCCCGAACCAACCACAGAATCCTGGGAGCGTTCCCTAGGCTAGGACCAGGGCAGCACAGCCTGGGGGAGACGCAGTGTCCAAGGGCTTCCCAGAACTCAGACCTCATGACTGAGCATGCTGGACCTCAACCCAGACTCACCGCCCCCCCCACAAGCCGCAGGATGTCTCCCCTCCCCGCCCCCCACTCAGGTGGTATGCACCACGTTTAGGAAGGTGGGCGGTGGTAAGAAAGGGTTTCCCCGTGGACAGCCCACCCTGCACCCTCCGCCCTCTAGGGCCACCCACCTCCCTGCCCAACACAGCAGAACGGCGGCCTGAGTCTGAGCCGGGCCTCGGGGCTTGACCCCCGCAGGCTTTTCCTGAAGCTATTCGGGGTAGGGCTGGTCCAGGCCACCAGCTGTGAGCTCCCAAGCACAGGGATCCCCAAACACAGCCCAGCACCCACCCCAGCCATGAGCCGGCCTTGACCATGAGCCCCCACTCCACCCCAGCTCCTGGGAGGTGGGGACAAGGCTGGCCGGGCCCGGGCCACATCCCTGGTCTCCCTCTGGGGCCCCGGCCCCGGCCCCGGCCCCGGCCCCAGCCGCCCAGCTGCCCGAGCTCCCGCAGCCCACGCTCCTGGCCCGGGGCGCTTTATAATTCTTCCTTCTCGGGCATCCTCCGGCAAAATATTTGAAGAATGTTCTAATTATCTGCGACCAGCCAGGGAGGCAGGCCTGGGTCCACTTGTCCAGGAAGTAACTTGGCAAATACCTGGGAAGATGGCAGCCAGCCCCCACGCCCACCTAGGCTTGCGTCCCCACCAGCTTCTCCCTCAGGTGGGCAGGGGACGGCCGGGCACTTCCCAGCCACATGTGGGCCGGAAGAGGCTCTTCTCCAGCCCTGGAGCCCAGCAGTCCCACGGGGCGCAGCCGGCGGCCTCAGCGCTCCCACACGTCAAATGGGGATGAGTGCCTTCCAGTTCTGGGGTCACTGTGCAGACCAGGCGCCCCTCCAAGCCACCATCACAGCGCCAGAGCCCGGCACCAGCAGGGTCCCCGCAGCCTTCCCCTGTGGGGCGGGGCGGGGCGGGACAGACGGGAACGGCGGGGGGGGGGCGG
>NW_027529175.1:5603376-5606149 GCF_008692635.1 Crocuta crocuta
CCAATCTGGACCCAGCTCGTGTAAAGGGCTGGCGGTGTCCAGCCGGCCTGACCTTACATGTGCTCATCTCCTTCCCTGTTGGGGCTCTGGGCCCAGTTCGGCGGGGAGCACGGAGCCTGGGGACATTCCCGGACCTCAGGAAGGCCACCCTAAGGCTGTTCTGAGCCTCAGTTTTCTCATCTGAAAATAGGGACTCTCCGCCCTGTTTTGGCAAAGGGCTTCTCCCCCTACTGGCCTGGGTGGGAAGAACTTAGAAGCGGGGAGGCTGCAGGGGAGGGACAGGCCTTCCTGAGTGGCACCCCCCACCCTGCCCCACCTCGTCCCCACCGCGGCCTTTACCGATGAGGAGCCTGGGGCCCTGAGAGACCACCCAGAAGGGAGCTTCATGGGTGATGGGCAGGGGGGTGGCCCAGAGAGAGGGCCGGACGCAGGAGGGGGCCCAGCTGGGAAAGAAAGCCATCCCCTTGCTGCCCTACCCAGGCCTCAGTTTCCCAGCTGCGAGTATAGTGAGGGAGCGAAGTGACAGTCTGGGTACCTGTGGCTGTATCCTAAAGAGGGTTCTCTGGGCTTGGGGTCCCGTGTTGGAGGCCTGCTCAGCGGCCGACTCTCACTGGCCTCAGTCTGCCCATCTGTCCACTGGGTAGAATGGTCCCTGCTCGCAGGTGGGGTCCTGCAGACCGGCTCCCTCCGCCGTGGGTCCTGCCCGCTGCAATCTTTCCAGCCCGCTGCCCGGCTCAGCTCAGTGCCCACAGTGTTCCCGGGGAAGAGAGCAGAGCGTCCGCCGGCTCCCTCTCGCCCCCGGCGGGCGCTTGCCGGCCTGCCCTCCCCACATAGCTGGCATTCCTGGCCTGGCATTCTGGGACCCCACCCTGGAGAGAAACCTGGCATCCCGGGAGAAAGCAGGCGGTGGACGGGGGTCTCGGGCAGGGCTGAGGCTGCCGGAGGAGGGCCAGCACAGCCCCGGGGTCTGCCTCTCCCCTGCCAGGTTCAGGGAGCTTGGGGAGGAAGGGGCACAGGGTCCGGAGGGTCCATCCAGCCCCCATACCTGCTAGGTCAGTGAAATCAGCACGTCACCCACTCACTGTGACCCCCAAACCCCACGTCATTGACCCCACTGGCCTCAGACACTTCCAGATCTTTCTTGGTCATGCAGGGCCCATCGTGCCACTTTGGGGTTCAGGTCACACTGACCGGCAGGGCTCGAGGCACCCAGGCCCTTCCAGCAGCCAGGCAGGATGCCAGGTCCAGCTTGGTGCCTCTTCCTCCGAGAAGCCTGCCGGTGATCTCCCCTCTGTCCTCCCTCCCCACTGGGTCACATCTATGCCAGCCTCCTGAGGAGGCTGCCGGGGGCTGACATTCAGCAATACCTGTCTAGGCAGGCCACGGACGCACTGCCTGCTCTCTTTGCTCTACTCTGGACCTCCCCAGGCCTTGACCCTGACCTTTGTCCTCATTTCCCATGGTACAGATGGGGACACCGACCCCAGGGCAGTGGAAACCACCTGGTGAGCTGAGGCCCCAGCAGGGATGAGACCCCGAGCCCTGGCCTTGGCCGAGGCCCTAAAGCCCCGGACCTGTCAGACTGGGGCACCCAGCAGGCCTGAGCGACCAGGGTGTCAGCTTAAAACCTCAGGACGGACGGATGGGTGGCCAGGCAAGGGGGACAGGTGGGAGGGAGCTGGCAGGGAGTGCGGCCCACGGCCAGGCTGGGAGTCGGGCGCCTGCCGGGGCGGCCAGCACCTCGGCCTTCGTGGCTACTGTGGACGTGGTCCGAGCGGCGGGTTCAGGGCCCNCCACGCCTCCAGCCAGCAGGAGGGCCCCCTCCAGGACTGGATGCCCAAGGCGGGGGGCTGCCCGGGCCACCCAGCGCCACAGAGCCCAGTCTGAGCCCAGCCCCCGATGGGCTCTCCCCGGCTCCACGGCCCCACTGTCTGCTCTCGCCAAAGCCGGGGGCCCTCTGGGCCACAGCTCGCTCACCACCCACCTCACTGTCTGAGCAACCCACTGCTCCCCCTGAGAACTCCTGGGCCACCAGGGCCACCCCGGGCCGACTACCTCCGCTCGGATGCCTCATGGGACAGGGTGCTCACCCCCGCCCCGGAGCAGCGCACTCCAGCCCTCATCAGCCTCACACCTCCAGCCCACCTCCCCAGGGCTCAGCAGCTCCCCCCCCCCCCCCCCCCNCTCTTCCCGCCTCCCCTCTTCTTCCCCCCACACCACCTCCTGCAGGAATTTCCACCTCTGAAGGAGGGCAGCACCAGGGAGCCAGGGGTCGCTCTGGGCTCACACTCAGACTCGCTGGCAAACTTGGGCTCTCCCCACCTCTCTGGCAGGGGCTGAAAGACAACGTGGTGGCCGAGGTCCCTGGGGGAGCCCTCTGCTCCCGCAGATGCTGGACAGCAAAGAAGACTTCCCCAGCGAGTGGAATCATCACTTGGAGCTGCCCGAAGGGAAATAAAGGAACGGTTGGGGAGGGGGGTGCCGGGGGAGGGGTTTCACCCCCCAGGAGCCACAGCCGGGAGCAGAGCCGGACCACGCAGCCAGCCGGGCAGGGTCTGACACAGATGACACGTTGGGGCCTTGGTGCAGCTCTCAGACCTCAGCCCGGCACCCCTTCCCAGACGCTGACCAACAGCCGTCTCCGCCTGGCGTTTCCTGTGTCCCCGGGGCCCCCACGCCCTGTGTGACGGGCAGAGCCTGCGTGCCCTGAGCTGCTGGGGACAGAGTGAGCCACCAGAGCCAGGCTGCTGACTCCCCGTCCTGTGCTCTCGTG
>NW_027529175.1:5606155-5623621 GCF_008692635.1 Crocuta crocuta
GCCCACCCCTTCCGCCGTGCCCACCCACAAGCGCTGGGGGCCAGCACACCCGGGGCCCGGAGGCCTCTGCCATCCACGGGGCAAGAGAACCCTGACCCGGCCAATGGGTCTCGCAGGGCCACAGACACAGGAGCAGACACCTGACCTTTCACAGTGTTTGCTGGACACTGACTTAGCACTGAGTGCTGTGCTGGGTGCTGGGTGCTGGGTGCTGGGGGGAGGGCAGGGAGCCATGGCCAACCCGCAACTGCAATCACCCACACTCCGCCCCCAACTCACCCAGCNNNCATATTTTTCCATCCCCTGGCCACTCTCCCCAGAACATACTTTAGGGCCACGGCCTCCCCTATTCACCCTCGTCGCTGCAGACAGGTTGGCAGCTCCTGCTGTGTAGGGCACCGCAGGGCTTTGCGTAAGTGACAGGGAAGGAAGAGAGCTCCCCAATTACACCTGCTTACACGGCCTGCCCTGTTCACCTGGCCCAGAGGCTGCTGGGGCTGCTGCTGTTGGGAAGAGCAGGTTCAGAGTGGCAGCCAGGGCTGGAGAGAGAGAAGGGGAGGGGAGGGGCCCTGAGGCATCCGGACCCATCACCCGCACAGACA
The DNA here is from genome assembly GCF_008692635.1 of Crocuta crocuta. Lineage (NCBI taxonomy): Eukaryota > Metazoa > Chordata > Mammalia > Carnivora > Hyaenidae > Crocuta > Crocuta crocuta. The sequence goes on from NW_027529175.1 coordinate 5,606,758, forward strand.
AGTCAAGGCAGGAAAGGGCAGCGGTGCCCCTAAGGTCGCCTGAAGTCCACGGCACCTATACACGTGCTGGCCCGGCGGAGGTCATGAGCGGCCGGCGGGGAGCACCTTCTCTCTCTGCGCAAGCCAGCCTGAGAGCCCCCTGGGTTAGCAGCCGGAGCAGAAATCAGGGGCTCTTCGTTCCCTCACCCCCCACCCCCCACCCCCCAGGGAAAGCTGTCCCTCTGGCTCCAAATCTGAACACGTGGAGGTGGGGGCGGGGGAAGAAAGGGGGGGGCGGACAGAGACAGAGAGAGAGCCCTCGCTCAGAGCCTCATGATGCCTGCTCACTAGACGATTCTCACCAGCTGGATTCGTTGGTCTGTCTTCCCACACGAGGTTACAGACAGTGCGTGAGACGGAACCAGCAGCGGGGCTCTCAGGCCTGGGTTCGAACACGGGCTCAGCCCGTTGGGCATGACCTAGGGAGTTACTCAGCGCTCTGACCCTCATACTCTCCACTTCACCGCGTCCCAAGTGAGCGGCCACCCCGAACCAGCTTGCACCTGCTCGTCCCGTGACAGAAGGGCCTCTCCATGAAGACCGGAATCTTCCAGAAGTAGAATGCAGAGCCCTGGGCCCCCAGTCAGGGGTCTGCCGGGCAGGTGGCTCCTCCTAAAGGAGGTTTTCCTCCAGTCGCCTAAGTCTCAGCTCTGGACCCCTTGGCATGGTGGCCTCTGCACCCTAGCAGCACCAACACCTGCTTCGTGGGGGGGACGGGGCCAGACACCCCCCCACCCTCGTCCCAAGGCTCCTTCCCTCAGGGGTCCTGCATTCCCAGCTCCCGCCCAGAGAGCATCTCCAGAGGAGGGCGGACACGGGGGGGAAAAGCCCCAGAGGCCCATGGGTGCTTTCGGGATGGGGCCCCCCAGGAGATGCCAGCGCCTGGGGAGCTGCCGGCCAGTGAGGGTGGTCGTGCTCCCGTCCTGCTCCGGGTCTGCGGGCTGCACCCTTCTAGGGCATTCCACTCACGTCCTCAGACCGAGCGTTTCGAGGCAGTGCCAGTGCTCTGGCGTGACCTTTCCGGGGCCTCCGCACCCTCATGTGGGCCAGCCCCAGGGCCGCCTTGCACACACAGCCCGTGCGTGCCGGCCCCTTTCCAGGCAGGGCCCTTGCCCAGCATCCCTGGCCCTCGCTCCTACACCTGCTTGTATGCCTCTGGCGCTGGGGAGCTCACCACCCCCTGCCAACCGCAGGCTGACCCAGGCCTGGGGCTCCCCACTCGGAGGGCGAGGACACCCCGCATCGAGGGCAGGCCGGGCAGGGGCCCAGGCGAGCTGAGCGGCTCCGGGATGGAGACAGGGAAGATGGAGAAAGGGAGGAAGGAGCGCACCTGTGCCCACCCCCACCCTGCTAGCCGGCCCGGGGGTGGGGGGGCAGCCCCGCGCGGGGAAGGAGGACAAACGGCCGTTTTGTCCTTGGCCAGCGGGCGGCCCGCACCACACAATGACCCTTTCATCGGGCTGAGGGAGCCCTGGGCCGAGGTTTCATCTGACAAGAGAGGGCTCCCGGCCTCCTGTCCCTTGCTGGAGGAGCTGGGGGCGGGGGTGCTGAGCCCTATCCGAGCCGGACCCGCACCAGGGAAAATGGAGGCTCCGAGGCAGCTGTCTGAGGCCCCTCCGCCTGCCCCAGGGCGTGAGAGCCCCCACGAGGGGCCCCGTTCCCGGCGCCCCCAAGCCAGAGCTGGCCCAGGGTCTGGGTCTCCACAGTCAAGACCCCCCTTGCCACCACCCTCAGACTCCGCGCAGCCTAGTCTGATGACAGAGCCTTGGGCCAGGCCCCCAGGAGGGGTCCGGGCTCGCCACAGGCTCAGCGCCCTGGCCGCCTGCCCCCCAAGGCAGGCGCGAGGCTCCAGGGGACGTGGTAGGGGTGAAGGGCAGGGTCAGGGCGTGAGATCTGCCAGCCTGTGGCCAGTGTCCCTAGAGGAGCCAAAACAATGCCCCAAACATGACCTCCTTCGTGATGGTCTGCTCCCTGATGAGCACCTTTCACCTGGAGGACGAGACCCAGGGATGCCGGGACGCCTTGCTCTGCTGGAGAATTTCTGCTCACGCGGTTGCAGAGCCATTTCAGGGGCGAGGCGGGGACTATTACCCCGGCTCCTGTGTGGCCTCCACAGGGCCTCCCTGCTGGGCCCCACACCCTGTCTGCCCGTCTCGGCAAGGGTCCGGGAGGCGCTCTCTCAGGAGGACCCCTGGGCGAGTGCATTCTTCCTTCCTCTGGAAGTCTCTCTTGCTTCCCGTCTAGGCAGCTCCTCCAGTCCTTCAAAACCTAATCTAGGCATTGCCTCCTCCAGGAAGCCCTCTGAGACCCCCTAGAGAATTCAACACTCTCCCCTGCACAAACACGGCCACCAGACCTTCCTCTGCATCATGGGGCGGCCAGCCTCCCTGCTCCTCATGGCTGAGGAGGACCCCATCTCTGGAGCACTTACTGTACACCCGGCAGCCACGTCCCTGCATCTGCTTGCTGGACCCTCACAGCCCCGCTCAGGCGCTTGAGTCCCAGTGGCCCTGACAGCACTAAGACACAGCGGAGGTTACAGAATGCACAGCGGGCGGAGGAGGAGGAGCAGGGAGGGGGCCCCGCGATCAGGGAGGACTCCAGAGGAACGAGATGAGAAAATGAGCCACTCTCCTGCGGGCCCCCACGTGACTCCAGGGTGCTCCGGGACCTGGAGGAAGGTCATGAGGACCCGCCTTCCCCTCCCGGCCCTCCGTCTGCCCCCCACACACACAGGGTCAGATGGGGTCATCTCCAGAGCCTACCCTCCCCCCTCTGGTTAGCGGCTGATGAGCTGCTAGGCTCAGGGAGCACTTGGGATTGGAGAAGCTTCATCTCTCCAGCCCACGCCAGAGGTCCCTTGGAGGTTCTCAGTGCTAACCCCCTGCGTGGACATCCTTCGAATCCCAGAGGCTTGCGGGCCCAGCGGCAGCCTCCAGGGAGGAAGTCATCCCTCCAGTGAGTGACCGATGAGGAGACTGTGGCCCAGAGAAGCTCACAGACCTGCTCGAGGCCACACAGCCGAGCTCTTCTTCCCAAACCTGGACAGACGCAGCCTGCAGGCTGGGAACCGCTCCTCCCAAGGGGAAGCCCGTCTACACTAAGCCAGGCAGCTCCAGATCTGCTGCCACACAGGCTCCGATGCCAGGGGAGGGGGCCTGATTCAGCAGTGCCCGCCCCCCCCCCCAGGGTCCTGCCCACAGGGCTTCTGGGGCTGCGGTTGGCACCACGAATAAAGCCACAGCGGCAGAGCCGGGAAGAGGCCCAGCCTCGGCAGGGCAGTGGTCAGCGCCCCCCACCTCCCCACAGCCAGGTGGTCGGTGAGTAACCGCCCCGTCACCCGTGACTCACTCAGCTCCCCAGAGCGGGCGGTCACCGTGAGAGGCTCGTACCGGAAGACCTGCGGGCCTCACTGCAGCCAGCCTCCACATCTGGGAGAGGAGGCCAAGGCCGGAAGGGACCTGCCCAGGACAGCGGGCCAGCCCGGTCCTGGCACAAGTCCCCCTCACCAGCTGATGGGCACCGCGGGCCCCCACCTGCCCTCCCCGGGGCCCTCACTGACCCCCCACTGGCCCTGGACGCTTCTGTTCTGACAAGAGCTGCGCAGAGAGGGGTAAGGCTGGCCAGAGCCGCCCCACTCCGCCCGCCAAGCTCAGTGTCAGGCGGGAGGGCTCAGGGCCCTTCCAGGCCAGCACACCCGTCTGACCCAATCAGTGGCAGGGGCCCAGGCATGCATCTGGGACTCGCTAGGCACGGACCACAGCCCAAGACAGGGAGCCAGGAGAGCAGCCCAGATGAAAAGGGCAGGATCAACTGTCCACCAGTGTCTGTGATCCCAGCAGTGGGATGCCTTCTGGAAAGTTCTCTGGAGCAGAAAGAAGCCTCCGCCCAGGGCCCCTCCTGCCCCTGGCATCCTCAGATCCCACGGGGCGACCGGCCTAAGTATCCCTGCGGCACTGAAGTGGGCTTACTGCTGACCCGAGCTCTTCTCTAAGGGCGTTTGCGGGGACCACCTCACCTGCATTCAGGCACCCACATAGCCACCCACGGGGGTCTTTTCACTGCTCTGCCATTTTTGCCCGCAGGGGCTCCCTCCCACCCACCCAGCCTGTGCCCACCCGTACAGGACAGGGCGGGGGCGGGGTGGAAAGCCCAGATACCAGGGCCTCTGTCTCGTGCTCCTGGGAACAGCTTCCTCGGTCTCTGCTCAGGGAAAGCCTGGCATCAGCACTTTCTCCCCCTTCTCCCCACCCAGGGGGGACTGAAGGTCCGGCCGGGCTGGTGCTGGGGCAGGGGGTGCTGAAGGCAGGGTCCAGGTGCAGGCAGGGGGGGGAGTCTGCTTTGCTGGACCCCAGCACTGGCCCAGGAACGTCTGGAAAACTGTCGCCTTTGGAGGAATTTCCCCCAACAAAGCTGGCAGTGAGCATGCAGGGAATGAGCCTGTGCGGGCATAGATGGACTCACTGCAGGCCCGGATTGGGAGCGCCAAGCCCAGAGGGAAGTCCGGGTCCGCGCACACATACTGGCCACCACCTGCCCGGGCCCCTCGCTGCTGCTGCCTCGCTCTCATTCCCTCGGGCTCCAGACCCCCTTGCCCACCTCCTCCTCTCAGATTCCTATGCCAGCCCCCCTCCCTCCCAGGAATCCTGGCCCCGGACACCTCCCTATGAATCCCCAACCTCAGCCAGCTGGTTCCAGAAACGATTTCTTAAAGCATCACACGCTGCCGATTCTCTGGTTTAAGACTGAGATGTGCAGTTTTCAGGCGAGGGGGAGGCTTCCCAACCTCTGACCTCTGAGAACTGAAGGCTGGGATTCCAAAGCTCCCCTGGCTGATCCATTTCCCAGGAGGGATGCCAGAAACCAGGATTCTCCAGCGCGCCACCTTCCTAGCCTGGCTCCTCAACGGTCAGGAGGTCCCCATCCGGCCCCTTGCCCTGCCTGGGGCGGCCACCCCCCCCCCCTCAGGCGATGCCTCTGCAGCCGGGCTGCCCGCCGGGCCTGGAGCACTCTCTGCGCCTGGACCTTGTAATTATGTCCCACAGCCCGGGAAACCGCGGGCCTCACAGCATCTGGCTGCGGTTGCGAACTTTTGTTTCAAGATGCGCGACTATTTATAGAAGGAAAACTGGTAGGATAGTAATTTCCTAGGAGCTGGAGGAGACATTGGCTGCGCGTCTATTAACAGGGGGCGGGGGCGCGGCGATTTATTAGGACCGCGGCCGCGGGAGGCGGGGGCGGCGCGCGGAGCGGGAAGCCGCGCCGGCCCCCTCCGGCCGCGTTAGGCGACCCCGGACGTGGCCCGCGTGTAAAGGAGGGGGAGGAGGAGGGGAGCAGAGGAGGGGAGGGAGAGCTAGCTCTGAGGTTTAATCAGTAGCATCCAGCTTAAATTCCCCCAAACGGCGGTTCCATAAATCAAACTTCTTTTTAAATCGGAGGCCAGAGCATATGCGTCCCATTAGGAATCGGGCGAAGCCACTGCTGCGCTGACGCGCCCCCTCGGCTCCCGGGCCCGGCGGGGCCCTGCCTGGAGCTTCCCGGAGCCCGGTGGGCGCTGCCGGCCCCGACGCACACGCGCGCCCACGCTCCGCGCGCTGCCTTGGCCTGGACACCGGGGCTGCACCCCGGCCACCCGCACGCGCGCTACGCGCCCCCCTCGCCCCAGGTGAGGAGCCACCCGCTGCTGGGTCTGGCGGCTCAGCGCGGCGGGAAGGCGTGAGAAGCCGCAGTCCCCACCGAGGACCGCCCGGGCGCTGTCCGGTGCGGCGCAGCATGCACGTGTGTCCCTGTGGGTACGCGGGGGAGCGGGTGTGTGCGTGCGGCCCTCTCGAGTGCGACACGGCCGTGCGGGCCTCGTGGGCTTATAAAGGAAAGGGGAATCCCGCTGGTCCGGGACTCGAGTGGGACGCGCAGGGAATCCCCGCGCCGCCGCGCGCGCTTCGGCCCTCGCGCTCCGTGCGCGCAGTTCGGTCCGCTCCGGCAGCGGGGCCTCTCGCGGGCCACGCTCTCTCTGACCCCAGAGCCGTAATTTCTCACTGCTGCGGCAGCCCCCCCTCCCCCCAAGCCCTCCACCTTGGCGGCTCAGGCCGAAGAGGCGACCCAAAGTCCCTGGGCTACCGAGCGCGTTGGGCACCCGGTGCCCAGCCCAGGGACTCCACCGCGGAGCTTCCTGCCGGTCCGGCTCCTGCGCCGGAGGCCCAAGGCAGGGCTCTCCCCACCCGCCCCCCGCGTGCGCCCCGCGGCACTCACAGGTAGCTGCCGCTCGACAGGATGAGAAAGATCTGCGGGCAGTACACAGAGAGGAGCGCGCCGCGCGGAGACAGCAGGAGCATGGTGGGCCGGCGCTCCTGGGAGGGCTGGGCGGCCCCGCGGGCAGCGCGCCTGGGCCAGCTGAGGCCGGGGTCTCCGCGGCCCTCCCCGAGGTGGGGCGGCGACGCCAGGCGCTAGGGACCCGGGCGCGCGGGCCCCGGCGCAGTATTCGTCCGTGCCCCGCCGCCAGGGCCGAGCATCGCGTTGGAGCTGGGGCTGGGACAGCGGCGGGCACTGGGGCTGAGCGCGCGACCGGGGCACCGGCAGTGGGTAGCGGGTGCGCCTCGGCGGCTGTCTAGCCCTCCGTCCGTCGATCGGTCGGAACCGGCTCTGTCGCTCGCTCTGGCTCAAGTCTCCAAGTCTCTCGAGGCGCGCAGCTGCCATTGGACGGGCCGCCCCTACATCCGCCTCCTCTGCGGGCGGGTTTTTTAAAGGGGAGGCTGACCGGAGCGTGCGACAGGAGCCGCCCCCAGGGCTTGCCCAAACTGCCTAGGCCCGTACCACACCCCCCACCTCCCCGCCCCACTTCCGCGAACCACGCAGCTCGGGCCGGCTCTGGAAGGTGCACCTGGGTGGGGGCACCTGCGGGGTAACCGCGCGGGGGCGTGCGCTCCTCTCGGGGGGCTGTGCTCGGGGATCTGTTCTCGGGTTCGCATGCATGTGCCTGCATGTGCCTGTGTGTGCCCGCGGGAGCGTGGGCGCGTCTCAGGGCGCAGGTGTGTGCGCACAGATGCGCTGTGCGTGCCGTCCCTCTGCCCGCGCGCGCCCCTGGGTTTGGTTAGACCGGCGGAGAGTCGCACACCCTCACGCTGGCCAACCAGGCCCAGCCAGGCAGGGCTCACCTGTGCACATGCGCATTGGTGTCTCTGTAGGGTCCTGCCTCGGCGCCTCTTGGGAGAGGCCGATAGTGAGAAGGGCCATTCATTGGCGCACAGAGGCCCCCACTCTGGCTTCCCCATCTCACTTCTTTCACTCCCTTTTGAAGGGTTGGTTGGAATGAGCTTAGGGAGGAGCAGATCCGCAAAGACACACTTTCCAAACGAGCCTCCTTCTTCCAGCGATTTTGTTTAAGGCCCGAAACTCATCTCCTGTTTTGAGGTTTTGAGTCCCACCTCCTATTGTCTGCCAAACCTGGCTCTATATGAATGATCTTCTAGATGCAGTGTAGACCCCCATCACCTGGGGCGAAGGCACAAGGCAGGGGTGAGGACGAGAAAAGAGGGGTCTGTGCGATGTGGCCAGGGGCTGGGGTGGGGGGTGTTACCAGCTTCTAGACCCGGCCTGGAGACTCGCCCCAGGCACCCAGAAGGAGGAGGCTGCCTCCTTCACCTCCATCCCACTGGGCCCCTCCCCCAGGGGGAGGAGGCAGGAATGGAGCAGGGCTGATCCCAGGACTTCCTGTGACCCCACTTTCACTGGGCAGAGGCTGCCCCGATTCCAAGGGCTTGTCCCTGCCCTGGCTTGGCCTCCGCAGGGACTGCAGCTTGGAGCGGGCTCGGTGCAAAAGTAAGACAAAACGACTCCCCAAAGCCATTTGTCTTGAATTGCTCAGAATCCAAGGAAAACCTGCCCCTGGGGGCCCAGATCCCCAAAGGGGCTGTGATGCCTGAGTTCTCCATTCCTCTCCCACCCCACCCTGCCGGGGGCTGCACATCAATGCATGTGCCCGATGGGGGAGCTTCCCAGTGTACATTGAAAACGTGCACTCACAGGAGTGGGCTGGTGAGGGGCTGTGATCACAGAGTACCTACCAGTGCGTACAATCTCTGGCATTTGTTTGGAACATTTATGGCCCTAAAAATTCCAACTCCTGGGATTCTGAGGCCCTGAAATACACTCTCTGGAGAAGTCCCCAGGGCGCCCGCAGCGACTGTGATCCTGAGGTCATTAACAGTAAGAAAAGCTTGACTGGTGCCCACAGGTGTTTACTGGGCCCCACCCCTACCCCCAGGGCACAGGCACCCAGGACTAAGCTTCCCAGTACCCGGTGAAGGAGATGATCCTGTGACCCCATTTTGCAGATGAGGGAGGCAGACTGGGAGATTAAAGTGCCTACCCAAGGCCACCGGTGAGGCGTGAGGGGGAGGCACGAATCCAAACCTCATCCTTAAGGCACCGGGCTCCCAATTCACTAACCCCTCAGGCCACATCTGGGCCCAGCTCCCGCCTCCTGCCTGCTCTGCGCAGCCAAGATGGTTGCAAAGAAAGCAAGCCCCCAGCTTCAGTACACTGCCAGAGGGGCAGAGGCTGAGTCCCCTCCCAACCCCCCCCCCCTTAGCAGATCCCAGGGTGCCTCCTGGCTTTCCTGGATGTGGTTCTACGGGGGTGTTTGGAGACTAGGTTTTCTCCTCTCCCCCCAGGAGTGGGAGAGCGTGTGTTTCAGGGGCTACAGCAGAGAGAGAAGCTTCCCACTCCAGACCTGGGGGGGGGGGGGGGGAAGGCAGAGCTGGCTTTCTTGCTTGCTTCCAGAGAGGCGGGCACAGTGCCTGGGGACACAGGCTGCGTCCCGTGCACTGGTCTCTCTACTCAGACACTGGCCACCATCAGGTTCGGGACGGCCAGAGCTGAGGTCTGGTTTACAGAGGGCAAAGGGAGGCTCCGGAAAGCGGGGAGAGGGAAGCCGCCTTCGGTCGGCAGGTTGGACGCTGGGTCTCTGAGCCCTGCAGCCAGCCCCGGGAGCCCAAGTCGGTGCCATCGGGAGCTCCTCTTGCTGCCTGGGGTGGGGACTGAAGGGTCAAAGAGCTCCTTCCACAAGCTGATGTGGGAGGAAGTTCTTTGGGGTGATTCCTGTTGAGGAACTGGTATTAGGGGGCTAGGATGAGTGGTGGGTGGTGGAGGCCAGAGCCAGTCCCAGGCTCTGCCATTTACTCTTGGGGGTGAGCGGCTTGGCCTCCCTCACTCCCTGATCCTTAAAACCAGAGCTTAATCTAGAATTGCCAGGAGGGGACAAGGCCCGGCCTCATGGGGGGGGGCACAGAGAGAGCAACTGCGGGGGCTGCTGGAGATACTCAAGCCTGCTTCCCTCTCAACCCCCCCACCCCACCCCTAGCGCACTCGGTGCGGCACCCTGACCGCCCATAAACAAACACCCAGGGACACGGCGTGCACCCAGACCCACAACAAACGCGGCCACCAGCAGCCGCGGGCACACAGCTCTGCCCCTGCAGCCACCGGCCTCAGTTTCTCCATCTATAAAATGGCGGAGGGGGCGACAGAGGACGGGCGATGGGCGACAGACGAGAGGATTCTCAGGTGGCGCCTCTGCCTCTCCTCCGGGGAAGCCGCGTCTCCGCCTCGCGCCGGGCCGTCCACCNTCTCTGCTGGGCCCGGAGGAGGGGGGGGCGAGCGGGGAGGGTCCGACACACAGGCCAGCCCTGGATCCCCAGGAGCCGGCTGTGCCCCCTCAGGCCCTACGTGTCCTCGGGGGACCCTCTGGAGCCGGTTCCTCCCGGCTGCCCCTTCCCGGGGCTGCGACCCCTGCCCACGGGGATACTCACCCGAGCTTCACGTAGAGGACGCCAAAGCAGAGAAACACGTAGAAAATCCACTTGCGAAAGTTTCTGTGCATGATCCAGGGCGGGGGGCTGAGCCATAGACAGCGGCGACCGGAGGGGACGCGCGGGCCGGCGGGGGGCGGGCAAGGGCAGGGGGCTTGNTGTGTCCGCACTTGTCCGCCTCCCCAGGTGACTCGCGGCCCCGGCGAGCGAGCTGCGAGCGAGGAGCGCGCCCCAGGTAGGAGGGCCCGCCTCCCGCCCGCCCTCCTCGCTCGCCGCGCGCTCTCTCTCCCTCGCTCCCGGGCTCTCCCCTCCCTTTTCTCCTCCCTCCCCCGTGACACACAAACACATCCACTCCCCCCCACCCCCGGCCCAGGCTGGCTCCCTTCCGATCGCCCNCCAGCAGTTATACACTTGGGGGCCTCCTGGGCCACACCCTTAGCCCAAGCATCACTGCCTCTCTTGCAGACCTGGATCCGAGCCCTCCCTACACCCAGGGTCACCCCCACCTGTCAGTACGGCTGCCGGAGAGACTAACTCAGAGGGGACAGGGAAGGGACAGACAGGCCTGGCCAGATGCAGGCGCAGGGCTTGGATCGCCTCCTGCAGAAGCTGTTGTGCTCGGCACCACGATGGGGACAGATAGGAGGGGGCGGCGGGGGCCCCCAGGTTCCCTGCCCCCCATCTTCCAGCGCCACGGGCCCCCAAGTCGGCTTGTCTCCTCCTCGGCAGTGCCCGGCTCAGTGTTCACATTCAGAGCCCAGAGCACCAGGTCTAAGCCGCGGGGGTGCCTTGCACACTCAGAACTGCTCAGTTTGGCACAACGGGGGGCGGGGGTGTCGGCCAGTGGGTGGCCGGCCGCAGACCCCGCTGCGCCCACGCCCTGTCTGTCCTGACCAGCCCCTCACCGCTGTCCTGCGCCGCCGGTTCACAGCCCTGCGACAACCTCAAGCGAGTCACTCTCGAGCAAGTGGATGCAACTGGGAAGAGTTTAATTCCCGAGGACCAGCCGGGCCGAGGCGCGCCGCGGTGGGAGTGGGGCGCGCCCGTTCCCAGCCTCCCTGGGTCGCACCCAGCCAGGCCCCGGCGGGAACTCTGGCCACCCACCCACGTGCCCCTGCGGTCCTGCTCAGCTCACCGCCCAGCCCCTCGCAATCCTTCTGAACCCCCCAAGCCTTCGCCACGACCGGGGCGCGGGCCATTCCTTGGCCCCTGGATCGGGGCCGGGCGGGTGCGGCTGTGCGGGGCCGGGCAGACGGGGGAGGGGGGAGGGGGCCCCCGGATGAGAAGGACTTCGGAGACTGAACACAGGCAGGGAAACTGAGGCACAAAGAGAAGCGAAATGACCGTGACAGCCTCCCTCCCAGGGGTCCCCTGCGCCCCAGGGCCCCCGACGTCCCTCGCTGCGAGGCGGGAGCGCGGCCGCAGGAGGGTGAGGGCCGAGCCCCCCGCAGCCCGGGGCGGGGGCGCGGCCGGCTNCCTCCCTGTGCCTCAGTTTCCCCGGGAGGACAGGACGTAGAGCAGCGCCCCGCCAGACGCGGAGGGACAGCGGCGTCGTGCTGCCCCCTGCCGGCCGCGGGAGGGAGGCGGCGCGGCGGAGGAAGGTGGGCGGAGCAGGTATCTCTGCTCTAGGTTCGAGACCTGTAAGTCCCTCCCTGGACAGTGTGGTTTCTCCTCGGCGTCTCCAGGGGGTGAGTGGAGCTCTGAGTGGCCTCAGGGTTGGGAGAAACCTGGGCTGGGAAGAGCTCTACGAATCCATTTCCCGTGTGTGTATACGCACACACTCGCACCCAGTCGTGTCCATACAAAATATGAAACCAGCTCCTGCCCCAGGGCCTTTGTACACACTGTCCCTTCTTCTAGTGCAGTGTTCTTCCCCTGGTTCTGTGTGACTCCAGCATAAATGTCCCACATCGGGGGGGGGGACCCACACCTTCGTCCTCCCGAACATAGTCACTGCTATTCTCTATCCTAACATTCCACTGTCCCCTCTGTGACACTGAGAACACTATGCCATTACTTGTTCCCTGGCTGCCACCAGTCTATAAGCTCCATGGGGACCATCCGCACGTCTGCTTTGGTTCTCGCTCAGTAAGTGCTCAGTAAACAATCGTTGGGTGAACAAACGATTTTCCACGAGGCAGCCGGCATCCGAGACCCGTGACGTTACAAGCCGTGGGGGGCAGGGAGCTGACACTTACTCCTTTAAACCTGGAACCTGAGCTCAGCCGCCATCTGCAGCGCTGACCGCACCCCGTTCTCGCCGCCTTTCCCCTGCCTTGTTCTCACGTCTTGTTACCAGCTTCGCTGACGAGTGTCCCCCAAACCCCAACAACTCTGAGCGGGGTCACACGGAGTGCTGGGCGGGGCACAGCCCGGGAAGTACCTGGCGGCCTTATGAAACGGTGCTATCAGACTCACTGCACAGAATGAGGAAACTGGGGTAGAGAAGGAAGTGCTTGGCCAAGGTCACATCGTTGGTGAAGCTGGGACTCGAACCCCAGGCCCAGAGCTTGGGCTCCTTCCGCTGCGCAGCTCGGCCTCTCAGACAGGGCCCGTGCCTCATGTAAACACCCGCATCCTGATGCTGGGAGTCCCCAGTTCAAGGGGGGGACACAGTGTGGCCGGAGGTCATGAGGAAGGTGCCAGTGGCGCTGGGCAAACCTCAGCGGTAGTGAGGTACGCGAGAAGGGTCTGGAAAGGACCAGAAATGTAGTAGCAGAATCCCTAACTGCCCACCCACCCACCATGTCCTGTCCTAATCCCAGGGACTCTGACTATGATGTCACCTTACGTGGCAACGGTGTGATAAGAGTACTAATCACAGGAAGGATTTGTCGCCAGCTTTGAAGATGAGGAGGGCCTCGCGGCAAGGAATTCAGGTGGCTTCCAGGAGCCCAGAGCGGCGCCTGGCTGGCAGCTTGCGAGGGTCGGGGCTCCTCAGTCCTTGGTCTCAGGACCTGAATTCTGCCACTAACTCCCCAGAGTTCGTGCCCTGCCCACGTGTGGGCTTCCACGCTGTGAGACGCTGAGCGGAGAGCCCGCCGCACCTGGCCGGACTGCTGCGCACACAGCTGGGGGCTGGCGACCGGATGTTGCCTTAAGCCGCCGCGGCAGTCGGCCCCACGGCAGTATGCGATTTGGACATGCAGAGGTAGGGAAGCAGAGATCCAAACGACCGCACGCAGCATGCACGAGCGCTTCGCGGCGCTGGGAGGTTGTGGAGCGGGGTAAACGACAAAACCAGGAACCGGGGCTCAGACACAGAGAGGCCCGGGCGCCCGGCTGAGGAGCAGGGACTCAAGTTCGTGGGCACTGGGGAGCCGTGGAAGACTCGTGAGGGAGAGGGCCCACCTCTCCCAGAGGTGGGCCCTGAATGGAGTGTCCCAGGCTTGCCTGAGCGGCCAACCCCTAGGAAGGCTCTAGACCTACTTCTCCAGAATGCCGGGGGAGGGGCCTGGGAATCGGCACGTTTAGGAAAGACTCGGGTGGCCCTGGAGATCAGCACATTTGGGAAATGCTCCTACCGGACAAACGAATGTTCTGAGTGCACATCCCAGATCCTCTCTGTGCACAAGGTTTTCCAGGGACCCTGTCAGGGAGGAAGCCAGGGAGAGGAGCCCCCCCGCTTTGTGGGAGGGACAGTGCACCCTCTGATGGGTGGGGACCGGAGCCTGCCGGGGAGAAGAGGCTGTAAGAGACAGACGAGGTCCAGCGGAAGCCAGAGAGCCGCTCTCCGTGTGCTCCAATGACTCCCCTGGAGAAGGGGAGACAGAGCTTTTCCCTCGCTCGGGGGGAGACCCCAGAGCTCGATAAGGTTGCATGAGGTGCCCAGGAGCCCAGAGAGCTGGACGGAGTGAGTTCACCATGAAGAAAACGTGCAGGCCGTCCTCTGCGAAGGGACCATGACTTCTGACCTCTGTGTAGGTCAGAACCCAGGAGGCGAGGCATTTTCTAGGGGTGGGGGTGGGAGGGGGCGCTCAGGGCCACAAACTTGCTGTTTGGCTGAAAGGCGCTGGGGGTCAGGTCGGCCCCCACAGAGGGAAGCATCGTGCGTTGTTACCTTGGTGACCGGGTTTCCTCCACTTGCCTCCACTATCGCCCCCACTGACACCTGCGAGGAAGACTGAGGCGCTGAGGGACCCCCCCAACCACGGCTGGATTGTGACTGGAGAGAGAACTCCACCTTCGCTGTATCAGTGCCGCGTGGTTTGTTGGAGCGTCTCACCCTGGCAAACGCAGACCTCGCCTGCCAGGACGAGGGGCTGACTCCCCCAAATACGGCACTTGAACCCAGAGAAGCCAAGAGCTCAGCGGGCCTTGTTCAGACTCCAGCTCAAGCGGCTTCTGCCGGGCACGGCTGCCGGAAGAGAGAAAAGAAACGACTTCCTCAGAGCGAAGCTTGTGAGATGCGCCTCGGCGGGTTGCTTTCCCCCGACTTACAGGTGATCCCTCGCTCGCTTGGCCCGAGCTCTGCACCTGCCCAGATGGGGAGCAGGATGGTTACGGCCGGAGGGAGAAGCGGGGAACAGCCCCTCCCTCATTTAGAGGCTTCCCAGCCGGGATTTTGCAACCAGAGGGAGGGTCTAAGAAAAGCAGAGAACGAGTGTGTATCTGAACAGGAGAATAGGGAGAACACAGGCACCGCCCCCTGGAAGAGGGTCACTGGGGCTGCATGAGCTTCAGCGGAAAGGAGACGGGACCCCAGGCACTCGGGGGCCAGAGAGGAAGAAGAGGGCGGAAGGACGAAGGACCCGCATTGGGAGGACACTTGGGGACACCAGGGGCCAGCCTTTGAAGAGTCACTTGGACACCATCCACCGTACGCGGTTCAGCCGGTGCCCGAGGACTGCCGCCGTCGGGAGGGTGGCACGTGCCTGCCCAGCTGGGGGGGCCACAGCGGGGACGACTGGCTTCCGGGACAGAGCGCGGCTCCGCGACGTGAGAGATGTCTGGTCCTGGAGCCAGAAGGTCCCAGGGAGCCAGGCCTAGGTGGTCCCCGCTAATACAGCAGCTCTTCTCACCGCTGCGGGGCGAGAACCTTCCGTCAGGCTCGCGGCACCTGCCAGTGCATAATCCACAGCTTTCCGTCGGAAAGACGTCTGTCCACCTGGGACCCAGGACTTCGCTCCCTACACAGGTGTCCCCGGGCAAGCCCTTCCTTCCTTCTTCTCAAAGACCCAGGACACTCCGAGACCCCTCGGACGGAGGGTGGGGGCAGTGGCGGGCAGTGTGAGAGGAAGGCCCCCATGCAGGTACTTGAGTGGGGGCAGCCGGTTGTGAAAGTGACCCTCAGAGCACCACGTGCCATGTCTGCAGAAGGTGGTCAAAGCCGCGCTCAGGCAAGTGCACTGCTTCCACCACCGAAAGGGTTTTACTCAGTAAAACCAAGTACTGAGATTAAGCACTTTCGTAAGTGGGGCGCTTGGGGGGCTCAGTCAGTTAAGTGTGATTCCCTTGATTTCGGCTCAGGTCATGATCTCACGGACGTGAGATTGAGCCCCGTGTCAGGCTCTGTGTTAGGCGTGGAGCCTGCTTAGGATTCTCTCTCCCCCTCCCTCTCTGCGCTTTCCCCCACCTCAAAAAAAATTTTTTTAAGTAATAAATATATTAATCCAGGATTTGGCAAAACTTTTCCTGTAAAGGCCCAGACAGTAAATATTTCTGATTTTGCAAGACCACACACGATCTCTCTCAGATGGTCTTTGACTTGTTCGTTTTCTTTACACCTCTGTAACAATGTAAAATCCACTCTTAGCTTGGGCATTTGGCCCCTGGCCGTAGCTCGCTGACCCCTGTACTAGTCAGGACTTTTGCTATTGCAAGGGACAGAGGCCAAGCTGTAAGGAACGAAAAAGGGGAATCATTGGCTCACGTAACAAGTGTCCCAGGCTAGCACAGCCCTTTGTTTCTCCCGTTGGTTCTGCTTGCCTAGGAGTTAGCCTCGCTCTCAGCCAGGCCCTTTCCACCCCTGCCGCAGCCCCTCCCAGTTCAGCCGGCTGAACTGCGTTCGGTGAATCGTGTCCAAGCAACCCTTCCAAGGCTGGGCCCAGGGGTCCCCAGGTGTCCTCCGAAGGCGGGTCCTTCGTCCTCCCAGCCCCCACCCTGCAGCCCGCGGGAGGGCAAGTGCTTCCTCTCCTGTGTCCCGACAAAGTTGCAAGATGGACTCTCACTGCCTGTGGTTAGTCCGGCTTGGGTCCCAGGCCCGTTTCCGAGCCGGGCGCTGTGGCTGGAGAGGGGATCACAGACCCAGGTCCCAGGGATGTTGGAGCCCAGGCTGGGCTCCTTCGCATCCAGATTGCACGAACCGAGAAAGGGAGAGCAGTGGCTCCCCGAGGAGAACGGAGGGGGCGGGTGAGTGCCGGGCAGGAGCAGAGCAGAAACAGTGTTGTGTTTAACACATGCGCATCGTAGACCCCACTCATTCACCTATTCCTCAGCGCAGCCCTGGGGGCTGGCCCCCATTTACAGATGGGAGAACTGAGGCCGGAGAGGGGGATGGGGCGGGGCTCGGGGCCTTGAGGGTGGCACAGCCCTGGAAACCTGCCCGAGCACGCTCGTCGGGAGGTCAAGGAAGAAGGGCCACAGGATCATCTCCAAAGATGCCGAAAAGGCATTGAGAGAAATTCAAGACCTTTTCCCGGTTTGAAAAAACAAGCATGCAACAAACAGAGACTTCGGAAACGGACCAGAGTCCTGACATTCCTGTGACCGGAAACAGCTGGACTTCACTAGCTCTCCCCCGACCCCCAGGGCAGCCTTGCGAGCCCCGGGCATTCCTGGCTCCCGACACGCGCCCCAAATGCCATTCAGCCTGGAGTCTTGGACGGGAGTCTGTGGTCCGCCCTGCGGTCCTACCTCTGCGCCTTTTCCCTGCTCTTCCCCATCTGGAATTCCTTCCCTCTCCTTTCCACTACATTTTTTTTTCTTAAATAGTTTATTGTCAAGTCGGTTTCCATATAACCCCCAGTGCTCATGCCCACAAGTGCCCTCCCCCATGCCCATCACCCCCTCCCCTCCCC